>NW_011967223.1:1468634-1478250 GCF_000949405.1 Vollenhovia emeryi | reverse complement strand
AAATAATACAGCAAAAATCAATGGTACCATGCAAGTCTCATTCAACCTCTCTCTATTTTTTTCTAATTAAAAAGAGTAGACAACTATTTTCGAGTCTTACGAAAGGCACGAGAATGGATGGAAAGGGGTACTAAAATTTCGAAATTGTCGCACAGATTTAGAGAGGTACCACAAATAATCAGCAAAAATCAATGGTACCGTGTATGTGTCTCTTTCAAGCCCTACTTTTTTTTATTGAAAAAAGTAGACAGCTAATACGTTTCGAGCCTTACGGGAAGGTACGGGGACGGAAGGGGGAAAAAAGGGATCGCGCATCCTTCCTGCTGAAAGGACGACTTAATTCCGTCAACGTGACGATCGCTATAAATTGCAATGCCATCGGGGGTCTTCCCGGATAACGTCGGTAGCGACAGGAATATGAAATTCCGCGAGAGATTGAAAGCGTACAAGGATAATCTCGCGAGGTTTGACGTAACGCGCGAGAAGGATGTCGGCGCTCGTGTTAATCCCAAACAACGGATGTAACACATATATTCCGGTTAGATAAGCTCTATCCATTATCGCCGACTGTATTTATCTGTTCGACGAAACGAAATTAATTTCGAGCAATCCCGATTATTCGCGATACGCGATATAATATGCATTCGAGATTATATCGTCGAAACGAAGTGACGCGTAATCGCGGAAATTTAATAAATCGCAAATTATCGTCGAGCCGATTATTTTATTGAGAAAAAAAAATGTTCCCGAAAAAAAAAATTCACCGCGACACCGACGACGGACCGAGTGACAGCGATGGCTGTTCAATTTTGCGTCTCGTAGAAAAGCGTAGTTGTGTGCCTCAACAAAGAGCGTTGCGTTAGCCGGCGTTGTGGATTAATTCAACGTATTGACTGTACTGCGAAACGAAGCGAGGGGGTTGCGAAGTCAGACGGGAGTTGTGCGGGAGAGGCGGTAATTCCGCTCCGCGGCGTCGCGCTTCCGCTCGGCGGAAGTATTCGCCGAACTCTCTCTCCTCCCCAAACCAGCGCGGCCGCGGCGGCGGAATTGTTTCGCAAATTCCACGGGATCGTCTGGCGGAGCGTACCGCCCGTCCGATTCCGCGCCCGCGGAGAGGCGCGACTCCGTCCCGCGTTCTGTTTTTTCATCGCGCGTTCGGTCCACGCGGCATCCCAGAATTCTCGCCCCGTCTCGCGTATATCTCGCGAGCCAAAGATCATCTCGATTCCGCGACTCGCGGCCTTGACCCACGTCACGGCGCCGTGTCAAAAACTACCGCTTTTCCTCTCGATAACCGAGCCGCGTCCGCGCGGATCCGCGCCTGCCACAGCGCTGCGCTTGTCCGACCTTACCACGGAAACTGGATCGCGGCACCGACCTTGCTCGGCTTGCTCCCGCGCGCGCGTTTGGAGCCCCCTGCCCGCTGCTCCCCTGTCCTCCCCCGACTGCCTGTTAATTACTAATTTAGTTGCGAATACATTTGCAAAACAAGCTCGCACCCCGACGGCGGAGCGCATTAAAATCGATTAAAATTTAGCTGTCGAGCAAAAACCATTACGCGACCAGAATCAGGCGCGACGAGTTCGTTTTATGTGCGTTTGATTATGACATTCAGCAAATTGAGATTTCCCATACGGAAAAAGCGGACGTTCCCTTTATGCGCGTACATACGCGTTTATATACACGCCCGTATACTTGCACATTACGTTGTCTTCGGCCATTGACGAGTTCGCAAACGTGAATGCAGATGAGTACGATATGAAAACGTTCATCGATATTGTTTCCATAAATCCTGGATTGCGTCGCGCGTGTGTCGTTTTCCCCATCCCCCGCCCTATTCGTCGGTCCAGCTCGTCGCGTCTCTCGCCGCTATTTTTTTTTCCCTCCCCCGATTCGCCCGAAATTTTTCACGTTCGTCGGCACCGTAAGGCACCGGCGCTGATTGCCGCGCTTGTGCCCGGGGACGTGAATTCTCAGCGGCCGCGTCTCACCGTTCCGGCCATGCACGTCACATTTATTTGTCATTATTACGCGAACATTCGGTGCCGGAAGCGCTTACGGGATATCCCGGGATCCGTCGGGTGTCACGCCTTCATTAATAACACGACCGTCTCAAATGTAACTCCGCTATTATTCCGCCGTTACATTGATTTATGAAGCAGAAACATAGTTTAATTCGCGCTTAAACCGCCCAACTTTCGCCTTCTCTCCGCTACTTCTCCTCCTTTCCCTCCCCCGCCCGCCCCTTCGCCGCGCTGTTCCACGCTTAAGTCAACCTCCCGGCGGCACAATGGAGGGCAATATTTATCGAACAAACGGGCTAGATTGTTTTACGAACGGCAGCCTAGATTTGTTGGCCCCGACGAGTATATTTTTCTCCCCCCCCCCCACCCCCCGCGTTCTCCACCTTTTTTCCCCCGCCATCTTGCCCTCTGGCATTTGCCACTTTCGCTCGTCCGCGCTTCCTTCGCGGACCGGAGGAATGCAGTTCGGACAAACGGATTTTGCAGAATGGCTCGTCCTTGACCTGTATTACCCGGGGTCTAAGGGTCGGACGGCGTTCACCAGCGCGTCCACCGTATATCGACACGAGCGCACGTTTGTGGCGCACGCACTAACGACGTGCCCGAAAGCCCACAACGCTTCCCCGTTCCGCATATTATATCGATCAGGCCTATTCCGTATCTCTTCCGCCACGTTTCAGAATCGAGTCTACAGACTTTCCGACCTATTTATCCCCCCCCCCGTGTCCCCCTCCGCCTCTCTTTTAATCTCGCGGCGCGAAGTCGGGGAAAAAAATTTCAACCCTCGTGTAGCGACGCGCGCGCTGGGGAAAAATGTCCTACTAAAAATAAACGTGTACGTGTGCGGGCGTACGTGTACCTTTGTACGTATATAATAAAACCTCTATTATCCGAACGCCGTTTAAGCTCGGGCTATTCAAGCGGCGCCGCTAAGAAAATGAACATCCCTCATGCACATTACGTTTACGCAAACACGTGTAGGCGTATGTTACACATGATGTAACATATACGTCTTCATCCCACTGGTAGTTTGAAACGAGCGTGTGTGTGTGTGTGTGTGTGTGTGTGTGTGTGTGTGTGTGTGTGTGTGTGTGTGTGTGTGTGTGTGTGTGTGTGTATGCACCGACAAGACGTAAACGCTCGAGAACAACATTCCCAGTCATTCTGAAGTGTATTCTCTGCTTTAGAAACAGCTAGGTCTCAGATGTTACGAGGCACGGAAAGAAAGCGCGCGCGCGCGCGGTCCCGCTGCTATGAATAACACCAGGGAAAATATGTAAATTAAGCAGCTCTCAGAAGGACCGGGATGATAGAACGGAGGATGAAGGGAACTGTTAAATTGCTGTGATAATTTCTATCTCGTTACAATCCGCGGAGTGTTGTGCGCCGGGTAAACTTTCTTCAAGACGCGGACTATTCGTGAAACTGGATCACCCAAATATATCTCGCTTCTCCCCGACCAAATCGGATAATGGGGGGTTTTAATCATCCTTACGGCATTTAATTATAGATCACTTCTCTTTCCCGTCACGAATACGCTTGATAAATCTGCTTTCTGAGAAGCGCGACTGACAGACACGCGGGACAATCGTCAGTGAATAGGGCAAGGATCTCGGGCGGTATACGAACGAAGGTACTGGCGGAATTGTACCCGTGTCAGCTTCCGATTGGGGCATAAATTCCTGCAGCTCCGCTATCAGCTGGCCGATCTCTTCCGAGTCCTTTCGGATGCTGCATATCTCCTCCTCGTTGAAGTCCGGTCTAATCTGTTTGCACAGGAGGATCTGCGAGACCACGTTGCCGATATACGAGGGACCGGCGCGGTTCTCTGTAACGCGATAACGAAAACTGTGTCGTTAGATTTCGACGGCGTCGACTCGTGAGCTCCGGCAACGTCTTCCTCCCTTCTCAGCGGAACATTATTTTAAGCGCGGCGCGGCGGAAATACACAATTTTATTAATAACACAATATGTTAATACGCAACGCTTCGTTTAGCGTGGCTTTAATATAAAAGTGCATAGGGCGTTTCTTGCCCTTTTTTTCGACGGGATTTAAAAAAGCTTCCATGTACCTTAATGCGTGCAACGGAGGGAGAAATAAGCGAGCGTCCGGAACAAGCTATAGCGCTAATGTCAAGGAAATAGTTATAAATTATTCGGAGCCAAGTTTTACTTATGGGAGAAAGAGAGATGCCTTGTGGCTTACTTATTACTTGATAAACGCTAAAGTTAGAAAAAAACACTTATTAAACGCAACGGTGCATCAGTTGCTCTCTTTCTCTCTCTCTCTCTCTCTCTTTCTCTGACACGTGTACGTCGTGTGCAATAGAATTCGGCTCGCTTGTAGGAAGCGACGTGCAGTTGGAAACGGGGATTTGCCGAACGCGTGGCGGCCTATAAATGTACGCGGTAGTTTTGAGAGTTATGGTCCGTAGGGATGTACACGCCGTAAATCAGTCTATCCGGCCTGGCTCAAAGCGGCCGCGGAAACTGATTTAACGTTGCAAACCGATAACGCAACGTGACTCGATTCCGATGGCACCTCCGCGCTCGTTCTTACGATCTTCCGCGCGGATCTCTCTCGCGTGGGATTGTAATTCCGGGTGCTATTTCACCGAGAACGACGCGAATTTAATTTCGTCGACGAGCACTCATTTATCTCTCGAGATTAAGATCGCCGCTGACCAAGTCGCGATCGCGCACTCGATGAGAAAAAAAAAGCTACAGTAAAGTGTCCCGTGTATTCCGTCTACTTTCCGGCATCCGCGGGTCCTTCGAGCGATTTGGAGATAATTATCGTACTCTGGGAAAAAAAAGGACAATTGGCAACCCATTTTGGGGCCCACAATTAGTAATCGAATTATCTGGATCGTTCGTAATTTTAATCTTTTACGAATTTTCCCCCGCGTAAATAAAAATCGCAATTAGCTATCCTATCTATATCCACAATTTTAAAGTAATACTAATCAATTCTCTCAATTTGTTCTGTCGATATTCAGTAACGCAAAGATAATTTTCACTTAAGAGGCACTAACCGAAACGTCAAGTTGCTTAATTACAAAAAAAGAACGGTCAAAATTTTTCCCAGAGTTACGAACAATCCAAATAATTCGATTACTAATTGTGGGCCCCAAAATGGGTTGCTAACTGTCTTTCCCCCCCCCCCCCCCGGAGTATTGTCGCATCAAACGTTGTAAACGTGACTCACCGTAATACCCGGACATGTCCATGGGTATGATTCGTATGAGGTTTTTACTCTTGTGCAGCTCGCGTAAGAAGAGCTGAGCCACGTAAAACAACAGCACCAGGTTTGGACTGTCGACTGGTATCCCGACGTCCATAGCGCTGCAAGCAAGATATATCCAAAAGATATTTTCGATCGTCCGAGATTGATCCTCGATAAAAGGACGAAATGTTAGAGGAAAAGGTGCGAGAGATCCTTTTATATTTCTATTTCTCGAGGGGTGAACCGCTGAGGGCATTGTGGTGTACAGATTTGCGGCATTACTGGGCATTAGGTCTTACTGGAGCATTATAAAGATTAAATAAGATAAAATAACATAAAACTAGATAAAAAGATAATAAGCTAAAGTAATGTCCACTGGGCATTAGTACACTAAAAAAAATTTTTTTTACTACCGCAGCTAATCGTTATTTGCTAAAAATACTTTGCTGCATTAACTTTCATTTATAAATTTCTAAACCACAGTCAACGGTTTACTGTCGCACCTAATACAATAGGGACAGTAGTAAAGTATTAGCTGTCACAACTGAAATTTGGTTACCATATACATTCGTGAGTCGAAATTTTGGCCCTATGTTGAACTTTAGTTATATTTAGTTCTATTATATAGTAGGACCTAAAACAGTAAAAGAGGTCGAACTGCAAGTACAAAATTTACTCCTACTTTAAAACTGACAGTGTCGGAAATGTCTACTTTTGCCAATTCAGCATTAAAGCAAGTCCTTTTAAGTAGGAGCTGAGGTAAATTTTTAGAATTAAAGATTCAAGGGAGGAGTAAAAAAATATAACGTCATCAAAGTAGGTTATTGCTAGTCTATGTAGATGTATAGATCAGCTAAGTAGGCGTAAATTATCTTTAAGTGTCAAAATAGTACCAAAATTTCGACTCGGGCAGTTTTTGAGCTACGGCAGCTACATTTTTTCCGCGTAGGCATTGGTGTACATGAATTTGGTCAGCGGTTTATCCCTCGCTCTTTCTATTCTTATTTATAATAAGTTAAAACTCATTATAGTAATGGGATCAACATCAGCGTTCTTTATTTCTGCAAACATCTTTCGGCCTGCAAAGTGCACGTTTTTAAATTCAACGGGGGGTAAAACGATTTCTCTAAACATTCAGAATCACGTCGAATTCGGGCCTCAAGGAAACAGGATGCTAATATACAAGGAAGATCAGGGAAGGTTTGAAGAAAACGCTTTCATGAAGATTTGCTCAGTACACGTGAGAAATGTTACGAGATAAACATGGAAACGTAACACTCTTGCTGGTTTAGCAACGATTATTCCAAGTCACTTAATTTATTAAGGATCTGAGTTTCTACTGTGTAAACGTTTCGCGATGGACGGGAGTCAATCGCATCCGCTCTTTTTATAGTCTCTTGTGCAACTAATGCGGAGCTACCAGATACTCTGGGGTAGATAAGCAGAACGTTGTTAAGTATTTTGCGGCGAGTTACCGCTAAACAGCTCTTGCGTATCGAATTCAACAGTTCGTTCCGTATTACCACCGTCTCCTCCGAGCATAATCCCGCTCCGGTTCCCAGATTTTGCGAAGCAAATACGAGACCCCGGAGCGGCGGACGCGAGTCGCGGCGCCAATGAAAACCGCGATGAATAAAACCGCGAAAGATCGCGTTATCGCTACTGAATGCACTGCGAGGTAAATCGCATTATCGCGAGAGATACGAACTGCTTTAGCGACTTCCTTGTCGGGGTCTCTCGGACGCGCGCGATTTTAGCTGAAGGTCCATAAATCTGATTTCTCCGCCGCTCTGGCCCCGCCCGCCGTAGCTCGCCGAGTTAATTACATTAAGGACATTATTACTACTGCTTACGCGAACGGGTCACCCGCGAGGCACAAGTGCTGGTCTCATTAATGCGCGCACCTACCGCGGACGTGTTCGAGTGTCGGTGTGCCGCATCTCGTAGGCAACGTTGCTCGACGGCTCTTTTTCCCCGGTGACATTTGCGACGGTAAATATGAAGAAAAAGAAAAAAAAAGAAACCTCGCGGCATTAACGACGTACGCTCGGGGTAGACGTAAGAATTATCAAGGACGACGGCGAGGGAGGCGAGCTCTAGGGATGATCTCGCTGGCACGCAGTCCTTAGCCTTAGATGACGTATTATCCTAAGCTGGGGGGGGGGGAGGGGACAAACGCGCGAGCGATAAACGTTTCCGAGCGATATCGCCTTTCCGCGGCGGAATTTTGTATAATAAATACGTCGCCTTGAATCTCTGAAGAGAGTCACCGGCGATATTTTGCGAAATATGCCGTGAAGCGTAATCCGATAACGTGAAATCGTGACACGGGGGACGGCAGGCAGCGCGGTAGAAGGCCGCAGGAAAACCAAGTACTCTGATTAACCCGTTTTACGTCAATTACCGCATCGGTCGAGCATTGAGCGGAGTCCTTGCAGAGAAACCATTTCGGTTGGCTTCCGTTTAATGAGATTCCAATTAACGTGCGAAATAGATTGGCGCGACCGAAGGCAACCCGATCTCGATTCGCGGGCGTATTCGCGACAGCTTCTTGCCGCTGCCGAGGCGGCTGATTACCAAAGCTATTCATTTCTTCCCCCTCCCCCACCCTTTTTTTAAATATCCCTCGATTACTCGTCCCGCGTAAAAGCTGTACACTCGACTATCATTCAAGACATTCGGGAAATAAAGTTCGGACGGCGTTATAATGAAAGAGATAGGCGGGGATTGGAAATGAGTTTACTTTCGTTTGCCGTAACTCGTGGCGGCTTTGTACGAGCGGCTCGGATTTCAATACGTCGGAATTTAAATCCTTTTGCGAGAAAACCCGTCTGGCACACCGTACAGCCGTTTGCTGAAGGAAAGAAAGCTATCGATTTCACAGATTGGTTCCTCGCAAAAAGTTAAGCCAGGAAGGTTGAACCAAAGGTAGAAGTGAGTTTCGTAAAAAGGTTAGCGCCACTCCCAATTACTGATTCCTTTTCCCTTCAACTCCCTTCTCTCCCTCCCTCTCTCTCTCTCTTTCTCTCTCTCTCTCTCTCTCTCTCTCTCTCTCTCTCTCTTCCCCCTTCCCCTCGCCACTCATCTTCGCTCAGCCGTCTTTGAATAATACCTTCCGGGGCTTTGCACACCTTAATGAAAACCTAAATGTTTCACGAATTCGTTTCTTCAAAATTCCTTTCATGCACTCCCCTGTCCGAAGTGAAAGGACAAACATGCAATATGCACGCCCGATATTACCACGCGACTATACAGTTCAGCACTTTAGGCATTATTATTACGTTACGTCCACTTCGCTAAACGATTAATTTCAACTTTAATTGCGAAACAGTTTAAGCCACGAAAGTAAAAACTCGCTTTCGGCGAGCCGCGGCCGGCGAGCCGGGAGGCCAGGGGGCGGATGTAGACAACGGAATTTCATTTTCCCGCATTAATTTACAGCGAGTTTCACCCCGGCCGAAACTTGACTCCGGGAGTTGACCGTGTAATGCCCTGTGTCTGAAAAAAAAAGAAAGCGCGGAGATTTTTAAGCGGAGAGGCCGCGCGCGCTTATGTTATAATTGTAACCGAATATCTGGAGCGCGCTTCCCTCCGCGGCGGATAATTATTTGCCGAACGCGAAATTAGACTGTATTGCGGTTGAATATGAGGCCGCGCGTAACGGGATTTTCAATGAGCAGCGTTTAATTAGATACCGACGTCGAATAACTATATCGCATCGCAAATGCCCGGCGTACACGCACCGTTTTACCTACTTCGTTTAAGCCGGATCATCCCGGCCGTTACGAAACGTTAATTATTGCACCTCCGCCAGCCTCCCTGCCCGTGCCGTTATAACGGCGTTTGCCTCGCCCCGCGCTGCTACGAGCACGGGAAACAATATCGCCGCACCGCGACAGACGCGCGGCGTTTCCTCCGTTTCATCACGTCGACCCGCAGCCGCCGCGCGGCGCAACAGTTCAATTACTCGCAAATTGTTATTCGCATCGGTCATCAGCTATCGCGCCCACTCAAGAAGTTACAGGACGACCCCCGCGGCTATAATTTCTTTGCCCGCGTGTCTATGTCTGCCGCGCGCGCGCGTGGTCCTCCCCGCGAGGGGCGCGATCCGCGCGATCAATCGATCATCTTTACACGCCGCGTTCGATTTGCGCCGCCCGTAGCACGCCGTCGTTCGATTTCTGCTTTTCCTGAAATGGGCAGAATGCTTGCAACACTTTTTTAAATGAATTTAGGAACGCGCATTTAGATTCAGATTTACGTGTCAGGACGGATTTTCTCCGAGAAATGGTTTACTCGAGAAATAGATCGGAAAGGCTCAAAATGATTTCGGAATAGCCATCGAGTAAAATATTCCTCTCCATCT
>NW_011967223.1:1462952-1468293 GCF_000949405.1 Vollenhovia emeryi | reverse complement strand
ATGTTCCTAAACTCATTAAAACAAAAGTGTCACAACCATTTCTGTCCATCACTGTGTACAGTATTGACATTTTTTATTTAGTGAGTTTAGGAAGGCGCATTTAAATTTAAATTTACGTTTCATGGATTTTCTCCGAGGAATGGTTTACTCGAGAAATAGATCGGAAAGGCTCAAAATGGTTTCGGAATAGCCATCGAGTAAAATATTCCTCGGAGAAGAAGATTTTGGAACGTAAGCCTGAATATAAATGTTCCTAAACTCATTAAAACAAAAGTGTCGCAACCATTTTGTCCATCACTGTATAGTTTTGACACTTTTTATGTAGTGTGTTTAGGAATGCGCATTTAGATTCAGGTTTGCATTCGAAAGTCTTCTCCGAGGAATATTTTACCCGGTGGCTACGCCAAAACCATTTTGAGCATTTCCAATCTATGTCTCGAATAAGATTCCAAAACGGATTTTCTCCGAGGAAAAGTTTACTCCAGAAAAGGATTAGAAACGCTCGAAATAGCTTCGGAATAGCGGTCGAGCGAAATATTCCTCGAAGAAGATTTTGGAATGTAAACCTGAATCTAAATGCACGTGCCTAAACTCAATTAAAAAGAAAAGTGCTGCAACCATTCTGTCCATCACTGTACGCGAGCACTTCGTGCGCCGTATCGCCGCGAAATTACACGCGACCGCGCACACTTGCATCGATTATGCAAAATACACGGTGACATTTTATTCGCGCGCGCCTTCCTTTCTTTCTTTTTTCTTCTGAGAGATCAACGAGGGGCCCGCCCACCGCCGTAGGTGGGCCGGTTACCCGACAACGTTAATCTGGGAATTACGAGAGTTATCCTGGCACAGTTTTCGGAATTGCGAAGGCGACCGCCCGCGCGGTCTCGCTACTTCCATGAGCTGCAATGTGGATGATAGAAAATTGCACGGTTCATCGGTTCGCGGAGGTGAAATGGTCGACGAGAAATCGTTCCGTAAATATCCGCGTTGTCCTCTCGTGTGTCATCTCTCTCGACCGAGGGGTAAACCGCTGAGGGCATTACGGTGTACAGATTTGCGGCATTACTGGGCATTGCTAGGCATCGTTTTGGGCATAGGCCTCGCTGGGGCATCACAAAGATAAAACAAGGTAAAGTAATGCCCACCGGGCATTAGCAGGCATTGGTGTACATGATTTTGGTCGGCGGTTTTTCGACTCTTACGATATAAAACGACCCTCTTCTCGCTTTACTTCGAGTTCTCGCTTTGTGTCCCCTCTTTCGCGGCGATTTTCACTATTTTTCACTTTGCCCACGGAAAGCGCTCGAGAATTATTGCGCTTTCGAGCACTGTTTTCATTTTATCGGCCATTCGTCATTCAATGTTGTGCGGCGGCTCGGGCAAGAGAGCCCCCGGTATCTGTCCGGTTGTCACTCGAGAGTTTCGAGAGCGAGTCGTTCGACGGTAGCGACGCTCGAGTCGACGATCAAGGGCGGTTCGATTCTCGGCGATAATTGCGGGGGCAACGTAGCGGCGACTTTAACGGCGTTTCTCCGTCTGCCGTTAAGGGCGCCGCGAGTCGCGGGTTGCCTCGCGCAAGCAACTACGCGAAAACAAACGCAGCGGGAGGCAATAATCCTCCGGCATTAATATTTGATCGGTGTCGGGTAAGCTCCGGCTCTCGGGAGTGCAAAACTTTCCGCGAGCGAGCGCTACCGCGACCTGGATCAGGCGAGTTCGACGAAGCACACCCCTACGCGTTATACACATGTGCACGTGCGTGCGTGCGTGCGCGCGCGCCTGTATTCGACTTTAACGTAAATAATCTCCGCGTTATGTACGTTATCACGGCGTTGTCAACGTTTCTGTCAGGTCTTTCCTTTCGCGGCCGTGTCATCGCGGTAATGCCTGAAATTAAGATGGACGGGTAGTTCGAAAACATGTTTTCTAATTTTCCGGCGGCGCGGCGGGCGCGTTCGGGTAAGTAACGGGTCGGCGGGAGAAAGGATTTTCCGCCCGCTGCGGCAAAACCTGCAGTCCCGCTATCCGCATATTCGATGCGGAAGCAATCAAACTTCTCTACCATGACCAATTATTCGATATTGCAGCGGGGCTTGTTTTGTGCGCCGCAAGATCTCGCATGAATATTGACCGTTAAAGCGAAACGGTTTATCTCCCAGAATACATCTCGTAATGAAATAATTCGTTATTAATAATAACGAAATAATTTGTCGAGCCGGCAAAATTATTTTCCGGGCAAACAAAATTTGTATTTTCCGATAAATTCTTTTCGCCGCGCGCCAACGGCATTCGCCGGCAGCGGCAGCGCGAAACACGCCGCGCGTACCGGTCTTTTTTCCCCTCCCCCCCCCCCTTGTGCGCACACACACGCACACACTCCAGAATGCGTTTTATTATTACATCGTTTCGCGTTGTGTTATTAGCGTGACATGACGAGCTCGTCATTGCATTGGAAATGCTAAATACACGCAACGGAGCCGCGCGAGGCGGATAAACAGGACGATTGGATCCAGTTGATTAAAATTGCATTGCGGAAATGTCGGATCTTCGCGGAGGACCTTCTCGCCGCGGGGCGAGTCGCAAAGTCAATCGCCCGAGTCGGGAGACGACCAGACGGCTCGGAATCCCGCGTAAACCGGTGATAAAGAGCTGCCGCCCGCGCGCGCCCGGCAAACTTAAGGAATGAAAGTTATTGGAAGTGCTCGGCGGCGGCGACGGCACATGACGTTTTTCTCACGACCATGATTCTTCGAGCGTCGTTCGGTCGTCCGTCGTTCTCTCTGTGACCCGCATTGTGTGAAACGCGCGAGGGACTCGCAGAAGCGATGTGAGAGAAATCGAGAAAAAGTCCTTCTCCCACACCATCCCCCTGTCTCCTTCTCGCGCGCTTTGCCGTCGCGAAGCAACTTGAGTCCGGAGAGAGTTTAGGGCGGCGGGACCTTGTCCTATATGCGACGACGTCCTCGTTAATTCCGCGGTTTACACTCGCGCTCCTTCGACGAGCGATTTCAAAGAAACGTCGCTCTCGCACGGGCGCCGTATAGGACCGGAGACTCCGTCCTCGTTATCGTCGCCGAGAAATTGCCGCGGTAGTCTCAGCCCTCGCGAGAGTAAGGCCGGTTCTACATTGATCGTATCGTAGCGTCGAAAATTATAGATTCGACCTATCTGCGTCGAACTGGAACCAGTCCTACGACCCTTGCGACACTGCGATACGATCAAGGTAGATACAAGTCTCAGGCTGCAAGAAATCGGCCAACGACAGTCGATTGTTCTTCTTATATTTGACTGTGATTGGTCGATTTCTTGCGACTTGCTGCGTCTGCTGTAAAGCTTATTCTACAATTGACGCAGCAGGTCGCAAGCCCCAAGAAATCGGCCAATGACAGTCGATTATTCTTATATTTGGCTGTGATTGGTCGATATCTTGCGACTTACTGCGTCTGTTGTATGGACCGGCTTAAAGCTTATTCTACAATTGACGCAAGACGCTAGGCCGTAACGCAAGAAATCGACCAATCACAGTCAAATGTGAGTGGAATGATCGACTGTCATTGGCCAATTTCTTGTGTTGCGGCTTAGGGCCTGAGCAGAATGGCTGTCTTGTACTCTTAAGACCGCTTTAAGACAACGTTTTATGCTTTAAGCCTTTGTCTTGAGGTAACGCACAATAACTGTCTTATGTCTTAAGAGTACAAGACGGCCATTCTACTCAGGTCCTTAGCGTCTTGCGTTTTGCGTCAATTGTAGAATAAGCTGAAGCGGGAGGAAACGCGGTGGAAAAACGAGCGATCCTCTGCCGGACGGATTAACGTAGCTGATCGAGCGCGAATAGTTTGAAGGGAACCCGGAGAACATTCCGCGTCTGTGTACGTCGGTACCGAACCGATATCCAACTCAAACTGTATTTACTTGTTAGCCGCAGCTTTCTGTTCTTACTTCGCAATTTATGTTTCCTTCTCGGCTATGTCATAATTTCTAACCACTGCACTCGCTTAAAGTTTCGACCGCTTTATGTATTCTTCGACCACCGCCTCATCTCTCACTTTCACGCTTCCTTGACTGCAACGAACATCTAGTCTTTTCCACCCTGGTTTTCCGTCACGACACTTTATGGCTTTCCGACTAACCAACCACGAAGCATTCGCCTGTTTGGTTCAGCGGAGCACGTGAGAATATTTATTGCGACATCGCTGAGTTTCACCGTCCTCTATTTAAGCTTTCTTATTAATTTCAAACGTACACGGCTCAACGTAAATACCGTCCTCGGAAGGAAAACTCAAATAAGACGCGGGATACAGGGATACAGGTTCTTACGACTAAGCGTTTCGGTTTTTAAATTTTCACGAGTCTCCGGGGATCACGTTGGGGGAAATCTCGGGGATTTGGGACCGTCTCCGGATCGGGGCTCACCTCTTCACGTGCGGCAGTACCAGCTGAGATGTGCTCTTGCAGGCCTCCACGCAGCTGCGGCGCAGCTTCCGTATTTTTTCGCGCAGCTCCGGACAGTCGCGCGGCTGTCCGATGTTGATGAGCAGATCTCGGAACTGCGCTACCTGACTGTTTATGTCCTGGATTTGCTGAAACGCACGAAAAGTGAAACTCTCGCGATCGGGCTCCATCGATTATCCCATTCGGCGGAAATGCCGGATACACGCGCGCCTCAACGTGGCGATAATGCCCTTCCTCCTCCCCTCCCCCGCCCCCGCCCCCCCGTCACACTCTCGCTATTATTATATTTCTCTCGCCGGGCAATTTCTCGTTCGCGCCCGTCCAAATACCGAATAATGATATGTTTGCATAACGCGGGACTCCCTCGCCGCATAATTCGACATTCGTCGGTGGGGGGGGGGGAGAGGAAGGGGGCAGCGGCATTATTAAATAATTGAGCGACGGATAATGGCCCGTATCATCGATAATTTACGAATCGATTGCGTCGCGAGTAATTACTAACGACGTTATCGTCCCCGGATAGGCTCGCGAGAATTAAAAAATAACGCCGCCGCGCTAATCACTCCGCGGGAGCCGCCGAGTCCCGCGCGGTTATCCGTACAAAATATATCATTCCGCGTATTATTCCGGGGCTGACTTCGTCCGACTCCCCAGCATCAATTATTCGCAGGCGCCTGTGGAGCGCCCGCGGTGAAAAAGAGCGAGATGGAAGGGTAACGGCGGCGAGGGACTCTTTAAAAAAATGAATTAAGGAGGCCGCATATCGGATTAAAGATCTCGTCACGACGACGTGAAAAATGGTCGCCAGTCGGTTGCACAGCCGAAAGCTCGTTAAAGTTGCATCGACTCGGCGGGGGGGGGGGCAGGGAGGGGAGGAGGCGAGGGT
>NW_011967223.1:1445424-1461884 GCF_000949405.1 Vollenhovia emeryi | reverse complement strand
TCTCTCTCTCTCTCTCTCTCTCTCTCTCTCTCTCTCTCTCTCTCTCTCTCTCTCTCTCCTCTCTCTCTCTCTCGTGAGAATTCAAATTCCAATCTCGCGACCGGATCCCTCTCTCTCTCTCTCTCTCTCCGCGACAGCTGTTTCTCTCGCGGGACAAGTTGCCAGCTCAAACGTTACAAACTGCAGTTCCGTGAATCGGGCGACCGTGTCGCGTATCCCGTGTCGCTCGAACGGAAACGTTTCGCGGGGGAGGGGGGGGCGAAATTGGTCGGCTCGGGGGACGCGCGACGCGGAGGGACGATCTCGGGCGAGATCCGATATCGACGTCGGGCGGGAATTTGACGAGCGGAATTTGGGTTTACGCGCGAGGAGCGGCGATCCGCGACGAGCGACGGGGTCGAGACGTCATCTCGCCCCCTCGGCGAGCGGGACTCTCGCACCACCACCGCACCCCGGTCCTTCTAGGACCGCGTACGTAACGCGTGGCTTTCGCGCTCTCTCTCTCTCTCTCTCTCTCTATCTCTCTCTCTCTCTCTTTCCTCTCACGGCATCACGGAGGGTCACGGCATTACAACCTCCCCGCCCCGACAGAGATCACCGAGATCGCTGAGAGAGCACTGCGGAGAGAGCGGTGCACCGTATACGAGCCGTAGCAACACACGCGACGGACTGAAACGTGGGTTTCGCCCTCGAGCTCTTTCACTGCCGCGCGCCCACCCTGCGCCGCGCCGCGCATGTCCGACTCGCGCCACGGCGCTCCACTGCGACCGCTTTACGCCGACCGTTTCGCAACCCTTGTAAAAATAGGCAATTTGTCCCCTCTATTTAATAAACGTTGCCGCGAAACAACGTGATTTTCTTATTTTCGCCCGCCGCGCGGCCCCCGCCTTGGCACCGCACTCCGCGATCGCACTCCGCGCGAGATCGCTGCCAAGCCGCGCGCGAGACGGTTATTGGCGGTGATTCTGAGGCCGCGGCGAGAAAGTGGGGCGAAACTTTTTCAAACGAAGCTTTGTTTTCGCGAAAATTGGATTTGAAAATCAGAAAATTAGAGGAGCGTCTGTTCTCTCTTTTTTTTTCAATTCGCAATTTTCAATGATGTTCCAAGTTGATGAATTTGTTTTAACAATGACCTCGCTCTTTCTCCCTCCCTCTCTCTCCCTCTTTCTATTGCCGTTTTTTAAATACGAGAAAAATGTAATATTTTTAATTAAAAAATATTATTTAAAATTAATATTTTACACACATCTCTCTAAGGCCACAAGAAATATTTATTATTTTTAAAAATAGTATATCGAATTCTTTTGTTTTCGGATGGAATTTGATAGTTTGCGTTGCAAATTTTTCACACTTGAACGAAAAGACATTAATTCCCCGAGTAACACGGTGGAAGATAAAATCTTGTGCGGAAATTTTATTCTACAGTTTCAACTTTTACGTAAAATTACCATCAATAACGAGCCATTCCGTTCCTCAGTCATTTCTGACTCGTCTGGAACAAGTGGAAAATATACCCTTTCATACACTCCATTATCTGAAAAATTACGCTCGATCACAGCGCGCCGAGCAAATAAGCTTTTTGTAATTTCGTCTCGACGCTTTTCTATCTTCAGTCAAACGGAGACTCGCAAACAGGCGCGTCGGGGAAAAGATCCCGCAGCTAAATTGTTCCGGGCTGTACGTTGCCTCGCCGGGAAATAATTGCGGTAAAATAATACAAAGTAGCGTACACACGTATAGGGTTGCGCCGGGGAAAATTGCCTCGGTTTTCGCGCGCACTCCATCGCATGCATTTACGGTGCCGCAATGCACTTTCAGCCGGGAAACATATACAATTCCGTTCCGCCGATGCGCCCGCGGTGCCGCGTTTCGCCCGAGCCACTTTGCGCGGAGAGACGTTCGGGCACTTGGTGTACGCCGTAAAAGCTGCGCCGACGTATAACGCAATTTCGATGCATTAATTGACGTTGCATCCCGACGACGTTGCACGTCGACGATACTTTCGCCACTCGTGCCGCACGTGCCGCCGTTATCCCGCGTGCCCCCCGTCCCCCCGGCAAACTTCCGACGACGTTGCTTACCCTTTAAAGTTTCAGAACCTGAAAATTCCAAGGATTCGCATAATTTCTGCAGCGCGCGCTTCTGCAGCGAGGGAACACGACTTTTCCGCGTACGACTAAAGTCTCCCGAGCCCGTCGAAAGGATCTCTCTCTCTCTCCCTCTCCTCCCCCCTCTCTCTCTCTCTCTCTCTCTCTCTCGCGTTCTCTGTCGTTCCTTCCGGCTTCTGTTTGGCTTCGGTATGTTAAAGGGAAATTTAATTTCGAGAGCGGGACTTAATATTATCGAGAGAGACTAGTCGATACGAGTCGATAAAATCCGATTAGCAATGCACAACTCAAAAGCATTAATATCCTTATGTAATATTCATAGAGACGCGACATCGTGACATTACTCGTGTTTTAAGTTACACAATATTATGACGAATGATATCTGAGTGTACAACGCTCGCGACGGGCGAAATTTATACGGCACACACGCGGACTTTTGTGCAAAATGACAATTGAATTGCTACTCTATTAACGTCACGCATCAGCTTGCATCTATGCGCGCTGCATTCGACGGGGTACACGCGTTCCGCGAGTTATGGGCGCGTGCACGCGACAGTACACCCGTATTGTATAATTATACAAATTGACAACAATCAGGGGCAGTTATGCATCGGGGAGCCGCCCGTCATCGCTCGCGATAACGCGATTGCCGCTCTCTCCGCCTGATATCCGATCGGCCTGGAATTGTTGGATCTCATTAACGTCGAATTAAGCTCGCGCTCGCGCGCGACTATTAAAAGTGTCGCGCGCCGAGGTGCAGCTGACTGCCGGAAATAGATGATCGCTCGACGGAAGCTCGCTCGCCGAGTCGTCATTCGATCCTGTTTGCTAAACCGCTTTACCGCTTCCTCGTCCGCCGGTCTCCCTCTTTCGCGCTACACTTTCCCTCCCCCGAGGTACAAGTACCTGCCGAGAATATTTCCATTATCATTTAGAAGTTTGAAAGAACGTCGTCTCATCGCTCAAACAACTTACGTATATCGTGACGGCGCGTACACCATAGATCATTTCTGGCTACCGATAATTGAGACTCGGCGCCATCGAGATATAAATCTCACTCTCAACTTTCGCCCTATCGAGTCGTTTCAATCTCGAACGTATACAAACATTATCCTTCAAATTATCCTCCAAACTAATTGATTACACAATTGCGCCTCTCTTTTTTATGCTGACTTTTAATGCTCCAGTTTGCCTGGCGCTTCCTCTCGTTTTACTTCAACTAGCTGAAACTACCCGCTTTAACCACTCGACGTTGCCCGGACTTCTTACATCTAGATATCAGTGTTTGATCACGAAGCGTCAAGGGGACGATGAAATCAGGGAATGGAATGTTCACGACCTACATTCCCCGTTTTAGAGAATAACTATGTAAAATCCGGTCCAGATCGATCAAAGGGTTTAGGAGTTGATAGAAAACGTACAGGTAGATAGATTTTATTTTACATCTATTTTATATAGCGGAAAGTTCCCTATTACGAGACAGGCTCCTGATATGAGATAGCGGAGATTCTGCTAAATTAATAGGCACCGTCTGTTGGTTTTACCATGAATTTATTGCTCTTGTGAAATCTGTTTCGTGGAAAGTTGATTGCGAGGGGGAAACCGCTGAGAAGCATTGTGGTGTACAGATTTGCGGCATTACTGGGCATTACTAGGCACTTTTTGCGCATTAGTTTGGACATTAGGTGTCTTGCTGGGGCATTATAAAAATAAAATCAGATAAATAAAATAAGATAATAAGATAAAGTAATGCCCACTGGGCATTAGTGGGCATTGGTGTACAAGATTTTGGTCAGCGGTTTTCCCCTCGGTTGATTGTTAGATCGCGTAATCGTAGCGAAGAAAAGATTTGCGGTTGCACTTGGACGTTGAAAACCTGCTATCTCATAATAGAGGACTTGCCTCTATATATATTACTTTTAACCGAGGGCGAAACCGCTGACCAAAATCTTGTACACCAATGCCCACTAATGCCCAGTGGGCATCACTTTATCTTATTATGTTATTTTATCTATTTTATCTTTATAATGCCCCAGCAAGGCTAATGCCCAAACTAATGCCCAAAAAATGCCTAGTAATGCCTAGTAATGCCCAGTAATGCCGCAGATCTGTACACCACAATGCCCTCAGCGGTTTTTCCCTCGCCTTTAACTCGCACCATTATTTCATTATGATACTTTCTTCTGTCTGCTTTGACCCGCGTGACTTGTACTTTCCGATACGCGTGTATAGTATTTCCTCAAAAGGAATACTATCTTAAAATACGCGTTTCAAGGCATCTCTATCTCTCTGCGTATTCTGCATTCTGTTTGCGACATCCGACCATCCGACGCGACTTCACTTTTTATTTACACCCCGCCTGCCCGCGCCCTTTTTATTCTCCTTCCTTTTATTCGCACTTGCTCGTTCGCCCTGGACGCTTCCACCCTCGCCGGATCCGTCCCGTTCCTCCCGTTCCTTCGTGCGACGGACCGTAAGGGTGTGCCCGAACCATCGATTACCCTAAGAAATTAAATTGGAGGCTCGGCCGTGTTTGAGATACCCGATGTTGAAAATGAAAAGCCCGCGAGATGCTCGACGGCCTTGCCCCGTAAATTTTCCACCAGGACTCGCTCGCAGTTTCGCGCGGGCGGGTCCGGTACGGTCCGGTGTTTGCACGATAGGTACGTGATCCGCGTGATGCACGCATTCGCGGGCCGGCGCGGGAAAAGCGGATGAAGGGATTTTGCGGGACTACGGCCGACACTGACGAGGCGATCCTCGGACAAAGGGCGGCGTTGGAGGTACCCACGGCATCACCGAGGGCTGACGGTAATGGTCGCAAAATCGTCGGAGCGACGGAAGCTATTCTCGACGTTGAATCGAATCGACTTCTCCCGCGAGCGCGGCCGGCAACGTGCCGTGTCCGCAAATACGATCGAAATTTTCGGTGAAAAAAAGAATTCGAAACTTTCTCAGAATCGCGAGTTATTCCGCTCTGAATACGACGACGGCGGTTCCCGGTACGATCGATAGCGCCTTCTCAAATTGCTTCCTGACAATGGCACCTAGGTACGATCACCGGACGATTCAATTTGCTGAGGCGTCCCATGAAAGAATCATCCGGCGGCGATGTATAAGAGCAGGGGCTCTCTCGCTCTCCCCCTCCCCCCCCCTCTCTCTCTCTCTTTCTCTCGAATGGCCGCGGATAATGCACCAGGGATACCCGCTGATTTCCCTTTGGAGATAGGATTAGTTATCAGAGTGACGAGGCTATTTATTTTCTACGATACGAGGCAGCTCGGGAAGCGGCCAATTACGTAACATTTCACGGGGCTAAGATCTTGAGCGTTTGATTTTGTATCGCGGCGCGATAATTGTGTTTTCCCCTTTATTTCCTCGGCCTCCTTGTCCCGGGCTCTCCACCTGCGGGCCGCGGCGCGGAGACACGTTAGTCTACCTACCTACCGCAGCCCGCATGTTCGTGACAACTCTTAACTGCCTTTTTAACAATCCCGTCGTAGAGAAATCGTTAGTTTCTACGGCGAACGTAGCACACACGGCCGTCGCGCGAGTGCCCGAGACTTTAAACGGATTACAAACGCGTCGCGCCCCTTCGGTCCCTCGCGGAGAATTATAGGCCCGTAAATTCCAGTTTTACGTCGCTGGCTTATCGCGCGGCGTACATTGCGCAAAGAGAAAGCGAGAGAGAGAGAGAGAGCCCACCGCCGGCTCTTTTTTTTCTGCCGCGGCCAAGGGGACGCGACCCCCTTTCCTAGAATATTATAGCGCGTTGCACTCCCCGCGTTTATATTCTAGCCGGTTTATTATACACGAACCGCAGCGGGTAATTTGCATATGCATTCGCGACACGCGTAAAGGCGTAATAAGATCTCCGGAGTGACCCCGGGATATATCGACGTTCTCGCGCGATAATCGCGCGCGACCCGCGCCGGGGGCGCGAATAATATTGAAGCGGTCTTGAGCGAGGGGGTGGATCGCCGGAGACGCGCGCGCCCCGGTGCAATCGTTATTATTGCAGTTCCAAAGCCGTACGTAAGTATCGGCTTGCAGATTACACGGTACACAGCCGCTTGCATTATGCTACTTCATTGCGATGACACCGTAGCGGCGGCGCGCGTATATAGTTTCAGGAAGTGTCATTAACATGCTGCGGATAAGCGAGGCGGCGAAGATATTCGCTGACATATCTCACGGTTATCTTACTTCTCGCCGGGCGCGACGTATGGCATGTATATGCGCGTATCCATCTCTGTATTGCGTCATTACCGTTCTATTTCCATTTCCCGTTCTTATTAATTAAAAACGAAGATCCCTCTTGTTCTGCAATAAATCTGCATAAATAAATGTTGACATTCTCGGTTATTCGAACGCGATCTAATAATAATCCCGCGAGTCACGTGCATCCGTCGATCGTTCATATCGCCCGCGGAGGATTGTTAAGATGGTTTTCGCGCGTACTACTTTTATTTATGCCGGGTCTCCCGCGCGCTTTCCGAAACTGTCTCTTCGTCACTCAAACAGACGTTTAAGCGGGACAAGTCCGCAAAATATGTTCAACGGTTATCCGGTATTAATTACCGAATGCGAACACTCGAATTGCGTCCTGGGGAGAGAACATCGGCAGGGGGACGCGGGCGGGGGTGGTTATCGACCATTCCTGCTACATGCCACAAATTATCTCATTGGCCGTATATGGCCTTGGCCGCAGATTCTGCCCGCGTTACTTTCGCACTCCGCAATCTGAACTCGGGATGCTGAAACAATATTGATATTTGATACGCGCGGAACCGCAGGACAGAACGGACCGATCTCTTATTTGAGCCGGGCTACCTCCGGGCCATTTACACTACCGACGAGAATTGCGAAACAAGGCAGAACCCCCCCCCCCCCCCGTTAGTTCAACTTATTTTATATACTAATAACAATTCTTCAATGTCGCCAGCGATAATTAACGTCAGTGTTTTCTTGACCGTACCTGGCATTTTTAATAATACAGAAAATTTATTGCGAAAAATATTACCTCAGTCAGGGTTGGAACCTGGACCTCGCTGCACTATGTATAGCACTAGGCGGGCGTCTCACCAATTCGACCAGCGAGGCATATGATAATATTTGTCGCAATGACAGTATAAAGACGTTGTCTACGCGTCTATTTCGACTTTTTCGAACTGCGCGCCGATAAGGGTTGTCCGCCGTACGCAGAGCTGTCGAATACGCGATTTTTAAGTTCCCTCCCCCCCCTCCCCCCTTTACCAATGGCGTGGGAAAACACCATGTTTTAGGTCAATGGTGAATAATCAACTAATAAGAATTCGTCAATATCGCCAGCGATAATTAACAACGTCGGTGTTTTCTTGACCGTACCTGGCATTTTGAATAATACAGAAAATTTATTGCGAAAAATATTACCTCCGCCGAACCTCTGTTGGTTACACTCGCATTGGCCTATTTACTGCTAATGGGGAAACAGCGACTCTTTACCTATAATCCGAGGTGAAAAATTCAATACATTTTGGCATTCGGGCATCAACACTAGACTGTTTATTGCGACGAATATTTCCATATGCCTCGTTGGTCGAATTGGCGAGACGCCCGCCTAGAGGGTAGGGAGGTCCAGGTTCAAACCTTGACCGAGGTAATATTTTTCGCAATAAATTTTCTGTATTATTAAAAATGCCAGGCATGGTCGAGAAAACACTGACGTTGTTACTTTATATACTTGTGTTGATGCGTGCGATTGATTGTACTAGGTCGGAAGAAGAGTACACGCCAAGGAGATACGTAGTTCTTGGACTTCGCGTATGAATATGACGGAAATGATAAATTATAATTGACAGGTCTTTGAAATGGGCGTGCACTTGGATATAATTGTTTCGCTTATTGTACGCAACTGAAGTGCCCGGACGTTTACTCGCGGATTTGTGTGATCGAACGCATCTTATCGCGTTACTCCTCGCGACTTTCGAGATTATTATATCATATATTCGGATTTTATTTATCCTCTCTCGTCACTCCCGATGAATTCCAATGCAGTGCGGAACACGGGCAGTCCTTCGTTTTACGCTTCGATTTATTTTCTTGACTTTCCGCTTCAAAAATGTGACACACATTCTCTCTCTCTCTCTCTCTCTCTCTCTCTCTCTCTCTCTCACGCTCGCGCGCCCACACACACACACCTTTTGCCGGTTTTCCACCACTTCACTTATTTGCTGTGGTAAGGTAATTTATCGTGTAAACGCATCCCGAAAAATCCAACACGGGCCATCCTCGACATCGGAATTTCGCTGGAAGCGTGCGTACTTTTTCGAAGAAAATACTATTAACAA
This sequence comes from Vollenhovia emeryi, assembly GCF_000949405.1. Taxonomy (NCBI): domain Eukaryota; kingdom Metazoa; phylum Arthropoda; class Insecta; order Hymenoptera; family Formicidae; genus Vollenhovia; species Vollenhovia emeryi. The sequence goes on along the minus strand of NW_011967223.1, from coordinate 1,453,447 downwards.
AGTTCTCTCTTTTTACTGCTCGACAGAGAGTGCGCTCGATGTGTAATGTATTTGGTCTTAAATTTCGCAAGAACGAGTCATCGTTACCAATCAATCAAATTGACCCAGTTTTGCGAACGCAAGGAGAAACCATGTATATCGCTTGTGGATAATGAGATTCTTCGTAATGAGAAAATAGAATCTCTGTTGAGGGAAAATCGTTCCCTCGAGGAGGCAACGCGAATGCCTGCGAAGAATCGATGGTGAGCAACCGCGGATTACGGTCGGACGGCCGCCGGAAATGAGGCAGAAGTTGTAGCGGGAATTTCGTGGATCTCCGAAAGCCAAACTGTTTTCCGCGTGTGCAATTGTTATGGCGCTCGGTAATTGGATTTCGCCACCAGCGATATGCGCCCCGTCCGAATTCCATCCCGGGGGAAAATATGACTTTGGAAAATAAAATCGCGGGGCTATGCCGTCCAATAAAATGCATTCTGCAAATTATCGATACCTTTCAGCACCGTCTCGGCGGCTCGAATGGACGGGAAATCGACCGTAATCATTCGCGATTAATAAAAGGTGAAAAAAAAAGTATCCCGTCGCGAGCAAACAAATAAACGCGGCGCGAAACAAACGGATGGAATATTAACGGTTCGGAGAAATACGTTTCTCTAATTATAGGCGCTGTCGGGACGCATTTTTCTACTGCGCGGCAGCTCCTTTTTGTTCGCGAAGGGCGATTACAAAAAAAAAGACGCCCGAGATATGACTCGCTCATACGTGCCGTTATCGGCACGGTTGAGGGCAACGAGCGAGTTTTAATGAAACTAATGAAACGCAATCACTCTGTAACGCTGATACAACGCCAGAGTTGGTCAGCGTTTGGGGGCTATTTCGCGGGCCGTTTAATCAGTCCGCCGTGGTGTGTATAACGCAATTTACAATGCGGTGTTGTGCTGCTCTAATTATTCCAAACTGCCAGCGCGGCCTGAGACAGCGCGCGATAAAATCGCCCGCTATCGAAACGCGTTGGGGCACACACAAGAGCGAGAACAATTATATCGCTTGGACTTGTTTTTTTTTCCTCCCTCGTGACGAATTTTGCGGCCGCGCTCGACACGTCGCCGACGTGTCGTCGTCAAATCGAATTGAGTCGCACGAATGAGAGGCGCGATGGAATTTTTAGCGGCCCCGACCTCGAGCGACAACGTCCGTTTCGAAGCGAAGCGCGTTGCACGCGGCAGGGGGATACTTCGGGCTGCTTTCGCGCAAACACAAAGGACCAACTTAATAATTTAAAGCATTAGCCCCGGCTAAAGCCCCTCCGTCTTTGAATCCGCGGCCCGTAGACAATCTCGGAGTGTCTGAGCGACTCGAAAACTGGGGTAAACTCACGGATAACCGTTGGTCGATACCCTTGTCCTTAATCTGCCCCAACGTTTCCCGGAAGACCCCGCGCCAACCCGGCTCTCGCGACCGTAAATTATGTCCTAAACTAATCATCATTCTCTCGTACACGTCAGGACCGACTCCAACATTAGATGTGTCTCACATTTATGGCAGCGACGGATTTCTCCCCCATCTCGTTAAATAAGCCTCATCTTTCTCCCCTCGGGCTATATTCGAGGCCAGGATTACCTCGAATATCCCAGAGAGATGTCCCGCCCGTAAAAATTCAACGACCCGCGGACGCGTCGTCGAATCGGAAAATAAATATTCCGTTAAATTCAATGCAGATGCGGCTCGCTCTCTTCCAATTGACAAACGTACATTAACGCCTCACTTAAATTTCTGTATCGGTTTATCCCAACGTCTTCTTCCCTGGTGGAGCGAGTGGAACGAAGTAACCAATGACGCGCCAAGGCGACCGACAATTAGCGCGAGAAATAAAGTTTTCGAGAGAAACACTAACCGCGACCTCTTACTTCCGCCCGTTGGTCACCGCCTTATGAGATCACCGTAAACACAATTTAACCGGGGAGGAAGGCACGACCATCGGAACGGCGAGACCGGTGCTTCGGTGAATTAGTGCCAATTAAGCCACAACTTTTTAGCTCGCGCGCCGTGAATGCGCGACTGTCACGTTATTTTCTTTGTACGCGCGGGCAAAAGAGCACTCGTCCGGGATCGCGTCCCCTCTTAATTTCTCGTCCTGTCGAACCCGTCATTTTCCACAACAAAAAAATGCACCGGGATATCTTTCCAAATCTTTTTCGCGTCGCACGAGCGAGAATCATATCTTATTATTTAGATATAACGACAATGTAAGTAAAGCCAAGATTAACGAGCTTTCTCAGTTGACAGTGTTGACAAAGATGCTTTACTAATAAGTATATACAGGGTGTCTCATTTTATATGACCCACGAAAATATCTCCAAAAATATGAAAGATACGGAAAAACGTTTCAAACAAAAGTTGTTTGATTCGAAGGGGGACGTAAGGTGGTGCCATTGACTTGATCTTGGATAGTCACTTGAAGGTGACGTGAAGGCCACCTTCAATTTTTTTAATGGAACTCCCTATTGTTTATTATACTATCTTATTCTACTAATTAATGTGAACAACTTTTGATTTGCCTAATACTTTCTGAGTTATTCAAGAGAAAATTTATAACTCTTTCAATGTTTTATAACTTAACTCAGTTACATTTTTTCGATAACTAGTAACTAATTTAATAGTTACATTAATATCTTTAATAGTTACTTTATGTATATTTGAAACCTACATAGATCGCATTAGGTCTTGCATTGGCGCATAAACGCCTTTATCGACACTTTACAATTCAAATGCAGATTTGATGTTTTTATTTTCATTGCGCGTAAGTAACTGCAAAGTAACGATTCGTTACTTTTAAAGTAACTTTCCCAACCCTGCTTAATTCTCAGTTGACCATTTTTGCTATGTTGTTTCGTCAGATGGTAGGTAGTTATTGACTTTTTCGTATCTCGAAAGGAAATGACCCTTAACAAAGGCAGTCAGAGCTTGAGGCTCTGTCGTATACTATTGGTAATGTTTATAGGTTGAATCATTTATTTTTAATTTTAACAAGACTGTGTAGGAACTCAGTGTGGGAGGCGTTGAGATTCCCCGTGTCATTATGAGAATTAACTCTCATTTTATTACCTCGAGTGTACTCTACGATAATTCATATATTTTTCCGCGCGAAGGATTTCCGCTCGAATATAAATCACGAGCGACTCTTGACGCGGTGCTCGAAGGTATCGCAGTCTCGCGAATACGGTTAGCACAAGGGCCGAGTCGAGGGTCGGCGCGAGACGAGCGAAAAATATATATCGGCGATCCATCACGATTCAGAGCTCGCCGAAAGCCCGGCTGTCCCGGCAGATTCCTTCGAAAATCCATTTAAGAGGATTCCTCGCCGGCGCTTTAATGGATGCATCAGATAATTGAGAACCGCTTTCGAGCGCCTTCTTCTCGACTGGGATTAAGTATATTCACATAGACTCGCACGAACACAGAGCGGGCGCGCGGCTCGAGGAGGATTACTTTCCCTTCGAGCGGCACCTCCTCAAGGACCTTCGTCCTTCGTCTCCGCCGCTGGGGGCCTGGACATCCTCCAGCCTCGGGCGATATACGGTGTCGTCTACACATTTTTTCCGAGCACTTAATTAGTCGCGTGAGACGAGTTCGCCGAAATGAGATTCCACTTTGAAAAACGTGTCGAACGGGCGGGACAAAAAAATGCGAGTGCACATGCACCCTTCCTTTTTTCTTAACGATAAATCGAGCGCAGTTAAACCTGTCTTGCTGCGCGTTCGCCGTTTTATTCGGAGTTAAATTGAAAATAAAATTTAAAACGTTACGAGCGCAAAGACGTAGGATTACCAATTTTTAATCCGGCGTGTCGACTGCGTGTCGCGATACGTAATATTTGTTATTTATTACTTGTGCGATACGTACGTATTACGCGTACAATTATTTATAGCGCATCCGGCGAGCCGTCAGCGCGGCCCTTTTCACTCGTAAACGAGGAGCGAGCCAAAGCTGATCGAATGAATCTGGCGCGCAGACGCCCGTGAAAAGATCGGCTCGCGCGTTTATGCATAAAGGTTTCATAGCGCCGCATAAAGTATTCAGATTTTTGAATTGTAGATACCCAGCGACGGACGTGCGTCGCCGGGGAGGAAAAAAGAATGTTAAAAGCCGGCGATAAAGCGTTAACCGTTTATTGCCACTTCCGCCTCGGGGGCGAACGGTTCGTCCGGGAAATAATTCAGCAATAATGAATGAGAACGCGCACTTTTTCGCGTCGGCACCAAGATATAACATCGTATTACGTGACTCAAAAATAGAATCGATTGTGACGGCGGAAATAATTGAAATGGCGAAAAGGGGGGAAAAAACGCGACGGAATTACAGCGGCGGCGTTCGTGGCTGGCGATTGCTTTCGTTTATAATTTCTTTTTTCTTCATTTATAATATATATATTTTTCAATAACTTAGACTAATTGTTTACAGATTTGATACTATATTGCTGAAGAGGGTCACATGCGTAGACCGAAACGTTCAACTTGTATCATATTGTTACCAATCTTTTGATATATGTGTATTACATTACAACTTACCGATATACAATTTATCACCTTCGATCAAGTGACGGCTCACATTGCCCTTACCAATCGTTCAATATCCTAACTATTAACATCGTTTTTTGATTTTATATTACTTTTTCCGAGCCACGTTTTCTTATTTATCAATTATATTAATTTTGTACGCGAGAGAGGATACGCGCGAAGGAAGCTGTCGCAACGATCTAAGAAGCGTCGAAGCGGCGATTCGCTTATTGGATTAACGCTCTAATGGATAACTCCGGCGAATGGCTCTATACACGGTGTGTGACCGTGCGTAAATTGAACAAATTATAGAAGAATGCCTTTGGTGTTCGTGGGTGGACACCCTGTGCCCCTATAGCAGCGCAGCGGCTTTGCGACAGAAGACGGTGGTTCTCAAATCTCGCGGTCTCTCGTGTTCCGAGGGAGGCGCCAGTTCAACGTGGACTAGAGACCTTGCAATCAGAGACTGGCCATAAGAATTCATGAAATTCCCGCGAGTGAGTGAGAGAGAGAGAGAGAGAGAGAGAGAGAGAGAGAGAGAGAGAGAGAGAGAGAGAGAGAGATATTGGCTATCTCACCTTCTACGATTCTACGATTGTAGAAGAAGCCTAGTTTTCTCTTTCGCTCGCGGGAATTTGACGAATTCTTATGACCAGTCTCTGATTACAGGGTCTCTAACGTGGACCACTGTGCGACGCCCGCCGCAAAACTGTCCCGATTGTTTCGTCGAGGGTACCTCAACCGAATCGATTCAACTCGATTCGGTGCGCGGCGCGTGCGTTTATTTGTATCGGCTGCGTTTTATCTCTTTAACGGAAGTTAATTAATTCCCCGTATCGATTGTTTCACGCCGGTAACAATCAGCTGATTGTCAGTTGCAACGCTCATAAATATTCTAATTGCTCGCGAAAGGCGGGATGTAATTAATGGGAAACGTCACCGTCGGCCGGCATGAGTACCTTCTGACTCGTGCAATGAACAAGTGGTCATAATTACGCGCGATGATACATGTGCGTGTGCGTGCCGCTGCGTGTGTTTAAGATCGCGCGGGGCCACGAATCGCATCTCGTAGCGGGATCAGTGCCTCGTGGAGGACCGACGGAGTCACGTGCACGACGAAAAGTCTCGTCCGATTGGGATTTTGTGTCTCACGGATTTTCCGCGCGGACAATTTTTCGCGGTACGCGCGTGTGATTGGCCCTTGAGAGATGGTGCTCCTCGTTTGGATACTTTACGTCTGTACGATAGGTATCGTATGAGATGTACGCCAGTAATAATCGGGGCTGTGAGACATTTGCCCGGAAGGTGCAAGTCACATTAGAGAACGTCGTGTCGTTTTACGCCTAATCTACGACCCGAGTCGAGTATTTGGTCCCGGAATGGGCCTCGATTATTCTATTCAGTCTTCATTTGGACCTCGGAGTCGGTTTGAAACTCCAACTTGAGGCCCAGATGAGTGACAAAGTTGTATTTAACTTCATTCTAATCCTCAAAGAGAATGTAATAAAATATTTTACTCTCTTTGAAACCTCTCAGGCGGAAGAGGATCTACCGAACCTCTGTTGGTTACACTTGCATTGGCCTTTTTACTGCTAAAAGGGAAACAGCGACTCTTTACCTATCCGAGATAAAAAATTCAATACATCTTGGCATTCGGGAATCAACACTAGACTGTTTATTGCGACGAATATTTCCACGTGCCTCGGTGATCGAATTGGTTTAGACGCCCGCCTAGCTAGAGGGAGGTCCAGGTTCCACCCCTGGCTGAGGTAATATTTTTCGCAATAAATTTTCTGTATTATTAAAAATGCCAGGTGTATGGTCGAGAAAGCACTGACGTTGTCAATTATCGCTGGCGACATTGAACAATTCTTATTAGCTCATTGCTACGAATTCAAAAATTATACGAGGCTAAACCGAGGCCAAAATACTCGACACGGGAATGTGCTCCTTGCGTCTGGAAACATTTGGTTTTGTACAAGCAAATCAGAACGCTTACAAACTTGGTCGACAACGTACGATTGTGCAACGTATTAGGTGCAATTTATCAATTTGCACAAATTTTTTAAACATATTTAATTGGCCGCAAAATAGAGTGTTTCTAAACGCAAAGAGCACACTGTAGATTAAGGGATTGAGAAGATGAAATGACGCCGGGAAATTGTCAGAATCTCTCTCTCGCGAGGACTGTAACGCCCCTCGCTACTCGCGCGTACAGATACTGTACAGATACTCGTGTGCGAAGAATCGAGAGCAGAGTTTCAGTAATCGGAAGAGATAAAAGAAAAATTGGGACGCGCGCGCGGAGGAATTTTTTTCGCTGACGCGCTCCCGAGCCGTCAGATACTTGCTTGAAAATGCCCTTTCGCAGTTTCGGAATTCGGCGGATTAAGAGGGAGGGAAAATGAATCGCGCGCGTTTATGGGGATCCCGGAGAGGCGGGAAAAATATTCATTTCTTAAAAGCCGCCCCCCACCCCCCTCCGCCGCGCGCGCGCGCGGCACTTGCGGCGAATGATTGATTCAATTTTCACTTTATTGTTTTCCCACTTTAGATAATCGTCGCGATAACAAGGAACACGTTCCCGGGCAACCCAGTTTTCTCGTGATCGAACCGGCACCGGGTTAATCGGGCTGAAATATCTCCTTACACCGCCGGCGGCGTAATTATAGCCGTATTTCCGTATGTGGATCGATTTTTTCGAGAGGGAAAACCGGCGCGGAAGGGGGTCGACGCGTGTAAAACTCGCTGTTGCCTTGTTTGCTCGCCGACCCTAGGCGCACGCAACTTCGGCAATCGATTCGCCCCGTCCCTCGCCGACGCGACGTGCGTCCGCAAGTGCGTGAGCGAGGGCATAATTGCGCTGTAGTTTCGCTTTCGCAAGGCTGACCTGTGTGCAGGCTATGCAAGCCGACGGCGGGGGGGGCGGCAGGGGGGCGGCGGCACGGACGTCGTGGCCGCGATCGATCATAAAGAAAGAAATGGATCTCCCTTCGCGCGCGTGCACGCTCGAGGGCCGCGGGAAAATAAATTTCCGCGCGGTCACCGCGCGCGTGCGAGATAGCGCGGAGGGGGAGAGGGATTTTTCGTGTCGAGAATCGCGCGAAGGAGAGAAGAAAAAAACCCGCGATTAAGGCGCGAGCGCGCGATTTCGCAATGCGACGATTCGCCTTGGCTGCGACGTCGTTAAATGACAATTTAGTTATTATTATGTTATATTCCAGGGTATACGTGTGTACGTGTATGCGTGTGTGTGCGTTGTATTACAGGCGTTCATGCTGCGGCAAACCGCAACAACTCGATGACGGTAAAAATCTACGAGAACGACACGATTCTGCTGCCTTGCCACGTGGAGGGTATGTCGCTCATTGATTCTGCGATCGATTACGCGCCCTGCGTTTCTTCGTTTTCCCCGATATGATTAATCGTCCGTTTCCTCTCCCCCCTCCTCTTTCTCTCTCTCTCTCTCT
>NW_011967223.1:1432423-1441044 GCF_000949405.1 Vollenhovia emeryi | reverse complement strand
TCTCTCTCTCTCTCTCTCTCTCTCTCTCTCTCTCACTTCACAAGCTTCAGCTTATTTAATGGGACGCTCAGTTTCTATTTACTATAATGTCTATGCTTGCGGCCAAAACTGGCGAACAGTAAGGATTGATTTTTCGCCACTTGTGGCGTTATCATTTTGGACAGTTTAATGAATTAAAGCGAGAAGAGACTCGGACCGGTATTCATAGTCGGATCTTACATTCGAGACAGTCTTGAATTTATCTAAAGTTGCCGTATGGAACATTTCATTTGGCTACGGAGTAGCTAATGACCATCTAAAGACGGTCTGAACATAAAGCCAACGGCACACGATACTATTATATTTTTCCCTACACTGAGAAAAATGTCCGATTAAATATAATCGGATAATCCAATTACATGATAACAAACGGATATGTCCGATTAAATTGTATATCTGATGAAAAATTTGATCGGTTTTTCAATCAAATTTCATCGGTAATTGCATTTCATCGGATAAATTTCATCGGATATATCCATAATTTAATCGGAAAACGTAATCGGAAAAATTAACCATCGGACATACTATTTAATTGGTTTATCCAATGAAAATTTTTCTCAGTATACTGGTTTGCTTACGACCCTGCCGGAAATAATTCTACAAAAGTCAACGAAAACATTAAATATAACTGCCAGAATCAAAGAAATTCTACGTAAATTTAAAAAGTGTTATAAAAGTCATCATGAAAATGCTAGAAATGGAACACTTTTGTTAATTTTTGTAATATTCTACAAGTAAACGGATGTTTTAATTCTTTAGGATTGTGTTGTTTCTCAAATTTTTAAAACTAGTAAAGTTTTGTACTAATCTTTACGAGATTGTACCTTTTCATGAAATACTACTTGCAATAATTTCTTCATTTGAGAACATTGTAACTTGTGGTACTATTTCATAGATATTTTTACAAGAAAATTAATGCTTCAACGAAGATATAAACTTTTCTACAAATTTCTATTTTAAGTAAATCTTTTGTAGTTTTTTATAAAACATTTTTTCCGCAAGGGGAGAGCCAATCAGGATTTAACCTTGAGTCACCCAAAAACTCTGCATCCTTATTGGTTCTCGTAAGCAACCCAGTAGGAAAAATAGTATCGTGTGCCGTTGGCTTAAGATTTAACTATGAATACCGGCTATAATAGTGCAAGCGTGAAAACATATGTAAATTTCAAAGCAATGCGATTGCCGCGACTCTTAAATTTCTACATTTTTGGGGCCACATTGAAAGGCTGTGTTCGTACACCTTATACATACTTGATACACGAAACAATAAAATCGCAGATAAGCCGGAGATCTGGGCGAAGAAACCGCAGGTGCACGCGCATTCGGGGATACGAGTACAACTGGATTGCACGGTGACTGCCTGGCCCAAGGCGGAGGTGAGGCTGCCTTTCTTCTAAGACCGTCAACGGTGCGTGATTGCGCGTTAATTAACGGTTCGAACAATAATTAACGGCTCAACTTGCGAAGAACGCGCGCGCGAGTCACTTGAGCGTGGCTCCTAATCAGACTTTTAATTACATCGCAAGAGCGGACGTTGCACGCCGGAAACGGTACTGAAACTGTAGACGTGTTCTCTTCGATAAACTTCCAAAGCGTGGCCCTTGAATCAGGATTTTCCACGAGAAATAAGCAGGTCGAAAAACGGACGCGAGTGAAGTCTATTTCTGCAAGAATAAAACTCCCGCGTCTCCTTTTTCCCCTCGCGCTCGCTCACTTCTCCTCTTCGTCCCTTTTCGAGGCCAATGCGAAATTGTGTCCGCGTGATTACTCGTCCCGGTCGAATAATCTCCGCACCCTTATTAACCGTAAAACAACGTGAAATACTTTGAAAGATAAAACAAAGGGGGGCGACAGCTCCCGCGTGTGTGTTGTAAAAATAAATTTTCACGCTCCCGCACCGAAACTTACACGCAATTAAAATTTTCCCTCTTATGTCACACGATAACGGAGCACCCCGATACGATACGATACGATACGACGTGACACGACGCTGTACACGATCGATCGGCGGGGGTCTCGACGTCCAATACAAATACGAAATATTTTTCTGGCGTTACGGCGAGCTCGTCTTTTAGATTTCAACGAGTTCTTCACGCTCGGTAACTAAATGAAACCACCCCTCCTATCTGCCAAGCAATTTCTCACCGTGATCCCTTAAAGCCAGTCGCACGTGACAAATCGATTCGTAGGGAACGTGACTTACCGTACCTTTCTTTTTTATTTCTTCGCAAGAAAAAAAAGAAAGGAAGAAAGAAAGAAAGAACCGAGCGAGTCATGGGGAATTGCGTTACCGCAGCACTTGGCAATCGATCCCAGCGGGATAGCGTTACCGATCTCGTGTAACGAGGAATTGTAGAAATTATGGGAGTCTCGCGCTCATCTGTCTTCTGCAGGTCGAGTGGTACTTCGGCAACAAGAACTTAACGTACACGTCGCGGGTGGTGAAACACAACGCCGGGGACGTTCACAGCCTATTGATAAGGCAGGTGAAGGCAACCGATTACGGCTCCTATACCTGCAGAGCGTCCAACTCGTTGGGGGTCACCGAGGGGCTCGTCGAGCTGTCGGGGATCGCGAATCCGGCGGTGTTCAAGAAGGAGTCGCACAGCACGTCCGGCACGTCGTACAACTTTATCTGGGAGGTCGACAGTTACATTCCCATCAACGAGTACCAGTTTTGGTTTCGCAAATATAGGGTGAGGATGCCTCGGTCACGGCCCGAATCGTCAATCGATCGAGGGTACACAGAGAGGGTGCCGTGGCGAAATCTCGGGGAAAATCGGCGTCAACTAAATCGACGGTCTCGTCCCGTCCCGTCTCTCCCGAACGAGGGAGAGCGTGGGACCTGCTCCGTGGTTTCGTGCGTTGCTCGCGTTACGACCCTGATAGCTGCCGCACATGCAAGGGTCGCGGGAATAATTGAACAAAAGGCAATGCCCGGGGGCTTATTACTAGAATCTTCAGTCGTAAAATACGTTTCTTGCCTCAACCGGCCCATGAATTCGCAATAAGGCGAAAAGAGATGCAGAACGAAATGCAGAATATTCAAGTAACAAAATATTTGTCGTGCTTTCTGTCTCGGCGCGCTCCGCGAAGACTGCCAGCTGCTTTATCAGTGAATATTTTTTTCTTTCTTCGGAAGGTCATTCATTTCCTTCACTTTACCGCGCGTCCGCCTCCCGGGCCGCCTCGGTCTCGACATAATTTACGGAAAACGTGCGAAAATCTACGGAATGTAATGAGTTTTATTGACAAGGTATCAGAAGGAGTCGCGTAATGAAATTAATTTCATTTAAACGTTGCACAGGCAGCACGAAAACAAAAATGTAATCATTTGGCTCTCACTACTTAACTGGCTGTAAATTGCTTCGTATTCTCTTGTGTAATCTTGTAATAATGTAGTACAATTCATTAATATTGTATGAAAGATTATCCCGACGACTTGCGTTTGCCCTTTATTCTTTAAAGACCGATTCCAATGTGATCGGAGATCGTTTCGAATCTAAATTTTTCACGTGTCGTAGAGCAATAAAGGAGGCGGCATACGTGGGCCTTGGCACAAATTGTCTGTTCCCACTGGTGGCAGTGACATCGTCAGCCCGGTGCACGTTCGCTCCTTCAACCTGACGGGGTTGGACGCGGCGACCCATTACGAGGCAGTCGTTTTGTCCAGAAATCGTTACGGATGGAGCCGCCCCTCGGAGATACTGCGCTTTCACACCGAAGGAGCTCGTAAGTAATAAAGATAAGTCGTTCGCATATATATATCTCTCTCTACCCTCGCGTACCCTCTCTTTCGCGCCCGCGCGCGACACGGGTTGCGCGATCGCGAAGCGAGATACGTCTGTGAGAGGAAATTCGTATCGCATGTGATAGTATATCGCGTCCTATTTTGCACGTTGCAGCTGTCGATTCCAGCGAAAATCCCGAGATGGATGACGATCAAGAGCAGAACAGGATAGCAGGTAAATATGACGGTTCCGTTTTAATCTGTCTCCTTCCAACTATAATTGCCAAGTATTAATTTTAATCCCTTATCCTCGAGTCTATTAAACTGTATCCGAAAGTTTATAATCTACCTCGATTCATTTGGTTTTAAATAAAGGGAAAAATGAATTACAATTTTCCGTCTTACTTCTTAGCGTCACGAAAGTTCAAGAACCATCTTTTGCTAATATTTTAGTAAAAAGAATATTGTAATAAATATATGTATCATCTCGGTACATAATTTTTTAGAGTTTGTCTTAGATGATTCCTAAAATATGTAGTATATGTACGTTGAGTAAGAGCTAAAAGAAATTTTAAGAAATACGATAGCTAATTGCTAAAAGTTAATAACTTATGTTACTTGGTTGCAGATGTAAAACACTCATCCATGTCGCAGCATTATCTACTGACGGATGCAAACGGATCGACGTTTAATCGAGCACAGGCCTTGTCGTTGGTGTTGAGTATGCTGTGTACCTTAATTATAACGCGCGACATATTTTAATTAATGTTGTATAAAATGCGGAGAAGAATATAAAGTGTTGTAATTTATGCGTATACCAAACTATTGTTAAAATATTATCATTGTCAGTCATGTTTGCGTTCGATGAATCATTTTTATTAGCGATGATATCACAGCATCGTTTGTATGCGGTTCGTCATTTCATTCTCGAAAGATTAAATTCAAAAAATTAATATAAATTTTTGTTGTCTCGTGATTTTATCCTGAAATTTATATTGCAATTATACGAATAAGTAATTAAAGCGGTACAAAATTGATATTAACTATGCGAATATTTAATATCGTCGGTAAACTCGGCTGCATACCTCGGAAGAAACCCCTTTTACCGCTCGGACGAAACCAGTATCGTCAGTCGAGACTAGAAACTTTGTAGGATGTCTCTACGAGAGCTACATTGTCGGCTAACACTTTCTATAATTTATTTCCTTTATCCTATGCGCATCTTCCCAAAAAGTCTCGGTTTCTAAATAATAAACGTGCGAAAATGTTGAGAATATAGTAGGTTTTACTGACAGGACATCGTAAGGAGTCATAATGAAATGAATTTAATTTAAACGTTGTACAGCCAGTGAGAAAAAAAGTGTAATAATTCTGACCTTACTGCTTGACTGGTTGTAAATTGTTTTGTATTCTTGTACAATTATCTTATAATTATATAATAATATAGTATAATATTAATATTATATCAGACAGATTCACACAACGTCCGCGGTATGAAAAGGGATGCCCTTTGCTGCTAATCCTTTTTTTTCCCCATTTCTGTTTACCTTTGCTAGTATTCGCTCCCATGATGACTAACATATGCAGCGCAAAATACTTGATAATCGGTCTCGTTTAAAAGTGAAAAATGTGTAAAAACGTGAACCCTCGATGCAACGACAGTATAGAGCATTATTGTATTTTTTTTTGTTTCTGGGAAGTTAATTCGCGATGTACTGTATTCCACATGATTTTCTTTTTCTTATCTCGTAATAGTGGTTTTGGGATTTGCTGGAATACTCCTAATTCCTGTCGGTAGCTCGGAGCTTCTCCTCGACAGCCTCCTCGGAAGCCTCCGACAAGTCCGTCGCCTGTATGTACTTTTGTACGCCAACCAACGACTTTTTCAAAGCGTCGAAGGAACTCGAGTACAACATCTTCTTCTTAACCTTGGCCGTGTCGGGACACCACGACATCAAGAACAATTTTTGTTTCTTCGATGCCTGAGGAGAGAAACGATACAATCAATCACCGATCGCGTAACTGTAAGAGCATCGGCAAACCCCGTTAATACTTTCGAGGCGTACGCCGTCAAGTGGCATTTACACGAAAATGTCTATGGTTAATTACCTCGGAAGTACCCTGACATTGATGGGTATATTCGAAGTCGAACAGGCCGTAACGGCATTCCCCGCTGCCACCCTTCTGTAAATCCTCCAGGAAGGCGTCGTAAGCCGCGTCGCGGGGTCCGATGACTTCGACATCTATCTGCCTTTCGTCTTTGATGTAGAAAATCACATATCGGTGCTTTTTGTCTTTCTTTATCTCCTCGTACGTTGTCTTGCAAACGTCCGCGACTGTCACTCCAGATGCCTGAAAAAACACGTAAATTATTATGGTGAAAAGGAAGCGGGAGAAAGACTGAGACAAGCGACTGCGATTAATCGATGCTTCTTGGTTTTTTTTATTAACGTTAAATGCATCGATGTAACATTGCATATTTTACGATACTTTCTTATCAATGTCGGAGAAACACTCTTTTCAGACACCGGTGATATTTCATCTCGAATTTCATTTTATTACGAAACGGTTCGAGTGTATAGTATCACGAATTTATTCATCGGCATTTCGTAACGGCAAACAGCCGGGCGGAGAGTCTCGTGAATCTCAGCGATCGTCCGAGCAGAGCTGCGCCGCCCGCTCGACGGTGGAGCAGGTTGACGCTGCGCGAGCAGCTGGATCATCTCGTCAATACGATAACGTCGGCGGCGTTCGGCAATCGGCACACATCGTCGCGCGCCGCCGCGTCAGTCGGGCCGTTTAAGCCCATTTCGCGGGCAAAATACGTGGGGGACGCGCTACCGAAATAAATTCTTCCCACGCGCGAATCCCGACGCTAAAAGAGATCCGACGATCCACTTCTAAAGTTATCCCCTGGCTCTCGGGCACGTGCCGCGCGCTACGAACTTTTCGTCCGGTTGTCTCTCCTCCCCGCGCCGCGGAAATTCGTGAAATACGACCGCGGCGCCGGTTTACACCTTCGCCAGCGGGGCGCAAATGGACGAAGGGAGGTCCCTCGGTAGCCGGGAACGGCTCTCATCGGTCTCAAGTCCTGCAATCTCAACTTTAAATTATACCGCTCGACAATAGGATCCGAGCCCGCGAGAGATAGTTTCGAATCGATTTTAAAATTGCGACCAAGTATCTCGAACCTATCGAGCCTCGGGAAGACTACGAGGAATGATTATTCTTTCTCCTTCACTGAAGAAAAAAAATTTTTCGCTTCGCTAAAAATATTTTGCTGCCGTAACTATAAATTTCTAAGCCACAGCAAACGGTCTGCCGTCGCACCTAATACAATAGGCACAGTAGCCAAATGTTTAGCAATCGCAACGAAATATTAGCTGTCCATATTTTACAATTGAAATTTAGTTGCCTCGTGCAGTTTTTAGCTACGGCAGCTACACTTTTCTTTCCGTGAATTCAAGCTTTGTTTCTCTGCGTCGAGCTGTGTCGCTCCGTCCAAAAGAATCTAACGTTCCACGTCGCTGCGAATTATTTCCCTCGCTTCTGCCAAATGCATGAAAGTGAAAATTGGCACTCAAAGGGCGAATCGCGTCACATGATCCGCCGCGCCATACGAACGTTCATATTTTAACGAAAACTGTGGGGCATTCCGCTGCGAGCGAAAATTACTTCGTCCTCCAATTACAGTGAAAATCGCGTTGAAACTATGAAAGATCATCGGTGGTCCAAAGCAGGTGGTGATTTCTTTTTTTTTGTACAATATTCCCCGCGGCGGTGGAATTATCGAGCGACACGGTCTCATTAAAATTACGTCGCGCAACGAAATTCGGCTCGCCGAGACAAATGGAATATACTCGCGGGCTCGTGACCGTTAATTATCGCGCTCGGCTGAAGCGCGGAACGTCCTCGATAGCCGACGCCCGTGCCAACATATCGCCACTCGTTCCACATGACCGAAGGAACGTTAGCGGATGCGAGTCGGAGTGCGTAGAGGGGTCCTGAGCGAGAAACGCGACGGCCGGAGGGTGGCCGGCGAGCAAGCCGAGGATGCAATTCCTGGGTCGATATCCTGACGGGGCGGCGACAGGGGGGACGCCGGTTAAAGGGATGACTGGTCGTGGGGGGGCCCACTTCTGGGGCGTTGTTGTACCCCTCTCGCTAGGCGCTCGCAGGCCGCGCACAAGGTCACGCCGAGGATGACTCATCGAGAAATCTGTCGGTTTTAACGGTGCTTTCCTGCGCTTTCGATAACGAAATGCCGCACCTACTCGAATCCGTATCAGGCGGGCACGTTGGATGTCCGCGAATCGAAGATTGCAACTCGATCGATCCAGTTGCAAGACGCGGACCAGCGCTCGCCAAGCTGCGGCTCGCACAATTACTACAGAAAAGTCCTCTATTGTGACATAGGATTCTCGTGCGAGATGGTAGGTTTTCAACATCCAAATTCAAGCGCAAATCTTTTTTCGCAACGATTACACGATCTATCAATGAATTTTCCACTAAACAGACTTCCCGTCAAGGGCAAGAAATTCACGGTGGAACCAACTGATGGTGCCTATTAATTTAGCCGAAACTCTCTCTCTCTCATATTAGGAGTCTATCTCATAATAGGGGGCTTTCCTCTATTAATAAGCATACAATAGGCTCCAAGATTAAAACAATTAGGAGTAAAAGAAAATAAAGATTTCGGTAACAGGTTTCCCTTTTTCCCCAATAATTACTATAAGAATTTTAATTCAATAGGGGAAAGGGGAAATTTATAATGCTAAGTATAGCATTAAAATTAAATTAAAATAATTTACAAAAATCGTTTAGTGATTTTTACAACACGTGAATTCACTGA
>NW_011967223.1:1394560-1432054 GCF_000949405.1 Vollenhovia emeryi | reverse complement strand
CGATAATGATCCCACCTAGGGGAAATCTGTGTTATATGTCCGATAGTATGGATTCACTTAGTAATTTTTAATGGCCACCACCTATGCCAGGTCCTAAATGGCGTTTGAGTTTCAATTTGAATTATTATTGTATTTTCACCAATAAAAAGTTTGGAAAACTGTTCCTTTTCTTGTCACACCCAACATCCTCCCTCTTGGCTCACCAGCATGAAATATTTACTGTCTGGCCCTTTACGGAAAAGTTTTGCTGATCCCTATTGTAGATAAAAATTATCTAACAGATATAGTAATCTCCAAATCGTAAGCCACGACGCGCAACTCGATAAGGACGTCTCACAAGTTATGGCGAAACAAAATGAGCGAAAGCCAATTCTAGCCAATATACTTTTAATTAATTTAACTTAATCTTCCTCCAGCCGAATATTACGTTTTTAAAAAAATTTACAGAGCGGCAAATGGGCAACGGATAAAGGCATTGCCATTGGTTCTGCGCATTTTACTTTGCTGGCCTAAAGACGCGCGGGAAGAACTTTGCGGCAGAGCAAGCTGAAACGAACGCGAGGTCCTTTTTCTCCGATTTTCGGCTGACAATAGTCGATCAAGAGGCAACGTCGCTTCGAGGGGTGACACGACGAGAGGGAGTCGCGGTGGCGAGGAGAGTTTAATCAACCGGCCGCCGCCGCTGCCGTGGACGCGAGACGTCAGTGAACTTCGAGAGTCGCTGGCCCGCAAGAAAATAACCGACCTCCTTACAGGCTCATTGAATTTTTCCCTCTCCCGGCAGTTACCGGCGTACCGCTGCGCCGTGCATCGCGCCTCTCTCTAGTTTACTGTCATCGTCGAGGCGCGGAGAAGCGCGAGAGGGTACCGGGGGGGGAAGAGCCGGCAGACCGGAGGAGGGGACAGTTTCGCGAGGAGAGCCGGCTTCCCCTCACCCGTCGAGGACGTCGAGGTGAACGTTCCAGGAAAAAAATGACTAGTATTAACGAAAAAGAGGCCACTGGTTCGAGCGTGCACGTCCGGCGTGTATTCCTCTCCCGTTCTGAATTTAGTCCAGATCGTTCGGAACGATTTAACGTCTCGCCGTTCCATTATGCTGTAAATTATAACTGTCGAGTTATCTTGATCAAAATTATGTTCGTGCTCTGTGGCCGATGTAAAGAACACTTCGAATATATAGCAGGACATTTCTGTGATATATGCACATTTCAAAAGTGCTCGTGTTTCGGTGACAAATTCCTTCGCCAAGCTTCCGTCGCAACTTTCCAACTGTTTTTTCCCCCCTTTGCGTGTCATATACTTTCGTGATAACAACTCGCGTTAAACCTGTGTTTACATAAATCCCATTGGAGATAATTTAAAGAATTTGAACGACATTTTGCTTTTTTGAGGTCTCACGGTGCTAAGACTTGACGTTTTCGCCGGGAAAAAATCGATTTCCGAAGCTGGCCAGGGAGCCGGTCGTATTGTTCAGAGACTCGCGCTCCTGAGACACCTTGTGCACGAATAATAGACTTTTACACGGTGTCAAGACGTCACTCGATACGTCGCTCTATAATTGCTCCCGTGGGAGGAGAGGACGGTCGGGCGAAAGGGCGACGCGGAGGCGAACCCGCGACAGGGTTAAGGTCGCGCTTAATCGCACGGGCGGGGAACGGCGAGGCGGCGATACGATGCCAGGCGATAAGCGCACCGGGAGTCACGGTCTTATTTATATCCGCGAGAGAGTGAGAGAGCGAGAGAGAGAGTGAGAGAGCGCGAGAGAGAGAGAGAGAGAGAGAGAGAGAGAGAGAGAGAGAGAGAGAGAGAGAGAGAGAGAGAGAGCTCGCAAGTGATAAAAGAACCATTCTCGCCGCCGCTGCGAGGTTGCAACTTCTCGCGATACCAACCGGACGCTTCCGTTATCGCGCTCGCCTGCATTTCGCGACTTCGCGCGGACTCGACCTCGTATGAGCATCGGCCGTGCTTACCGAATTCGCGTTGACCACGAGAGAATAGTCCAACGGCACACGATACTAACTTTTCTTACTGGATTGCTTACAAGAGCCAATAAGGATGCAGAGTTTTCGATCAGGTGACTAGAGGCTAAATCCTGATTGGCTATCGTAAGCAATCCAGTAGGAAAAATAGTATCGTGTGCCGTTGGCTTTAGATCAGATTACTTAAGACTGAATCTTGATTGGCTCCCGTAAGCAGTCCAATAGGAAAAATAGTATCGTGTGCCGTTGGCTTTAGCCTTGAGTCATTTGATCTAAAGCCAACGGCACACGATACTATTTTTCCTGGATTACTTGCAAGAACCAACAAGGATGCAGAGTTTTAAGTCAACGGCACACGATACTATTTTTCCTACTGGATTGCTTACAAGAGCCAATCAGGATTCAGCCTCAAGTCATCTGATCTAAAACTCTGCATCCTTATTGGTTCTCGTAAACAATCCAGCAGGAAAAATAGTATCGTGTGCCGTTGGCTTAAAACTCCGCATGCTTATTGGCTCTCGCAAGCATTCCAGCAGGAAAAATTGTATCGCGTGCCGTTGGCTTAAGCCTGTGCTTTTTGCGATTAGATTCGGCGTATAGCATTTTTGTCAGATATTATTATTTTTAGATTTTAGTTTTCTACTGCTCATCGTGATCGACCTCTTTTAGTTTCGGGTTTTTCACTCTCTCTCTCTCTCTCTCTCTCTCTCTCTCTCTCCCTCTCTCTCTCTCTCTCTCTCTCTCTCTCTATGGCGTTCACCATTTGAAGAATCATCTGAACATGTCAGATGAGTACTCTCGATGACAGTATTGTGTTTAGGCGTCAAACATATTTGTCTCTATACTCTGGGAAGAAAAAGACAATTAGCAACCCATTTTAGGGCCCACAATTAGTAATTGAATTATTTGGATTGTTCGTAACTCTACTTTGGGAAAAATTTTGACCGTTGGTTTTTGTAGCTAAGAAACTTAACATTTCGGCTAGTGCCTCTTAAGTGAAAATGATCCTTGCGTTACTGAATATCGACAGAACAAATTGAGAGAATTGATTAGTATCACTTAAAAATCTCGGATATAGATAGAATAGCTAATTGCGATTTTTATTTACGCGGGGTAAAATTCGTAAAAGATTAGAGTGTTGCGAACAATCCAAATAATTCGATTACTAATTGTGGGCCCCAAAATGGGTTGATGTCTTTTTTTCCCCCAGAGTAGTCTCACTGAGGATGACCCGAAAATTGGTCGAAACGTTTGAAGATTGATTTATTAATTCAATAAAAAGTTTCACATTGGATATTTTCGCAATACCTGCGTTTGGCTCGCATTCGCCCCCCCCCCCCCCATCAAATATCATTATTACGTAACTCTTGGCATTTTTATTAAACGTCTGAAACTGAACTCTTGTTCAAGGTTTGTTGTGGAACCTTCGTTAAATTGCCGCCTCCATTACAACAGGTGTCGCGAAAAGGACGGAGAGTATTGGTTCAACTACACTCGGAGGGGGGCAGTTAATAATAAGCTAACTTTAACTTTGGACGTTTGGCAAAATCGCGTTTCCGCGAGATTTCTCATCGTACACGGGGCTTCGAGGCCGCCGATCGCGGCAATACAAGACACGTGATCGACACGTTCGATCGCGAAACAATGCAGAGATCGATATCAGCTCGAGTCTCTCGAGACGAGATTCCCAATTAATCTACGCATATCGACGTGTTTTCGACGCTTTTCAAGCCCCGTAATCATAATAAATACAGATTACGAATTAACTCTTTCGTCATCACCGAAAGTCGTACCTGACAAATTTGGGAAACCCAATGCTTCGAGACGCGTTCTATCTACAGACTTCTATATAGACGAAAGTCCCTTATTATAAGAAAGGATCCTAATATAGGATAGCAGGATTTCTTCATCCGTTGTTCCACCATGAATTTATTGTTCTCGGAGTAAAATCTGTTTAGTGGAAAATTGATTGTTAGATCGTGTAATTGTTGCGAAAATGATTTGTCATTGAATTTGAACGTTGAAAACCTACTATCTCACTTTAGAATCCTATCTCATAACAGAGGACACTCCTCCACTACTAAACCGTGCTACCTTTGAGCTGTGAGGCAAAAGTGAGGCAAGAGCTCCGCCATGTCTCATTAGGTAAAAGTAGTACTATGTGTGCATCGGTGTGTCACTGACAGACTACTTTATTTACCTAACAAGACATGGCGGAGCTCTTGCCTCACTTTTCAGCTCAAAAGCAGAGGTGGTACACTAGTGGTACACAGAAGTCTGTGGTTCTATCACCGCGAAAACATATCGACGAAAAGCTTAGAAACAAGAGATCCTTCGGCCACGAAAGGGTTAAACCCGAGGGGGAAATCGCTGAGGGCATTGCGGTGTACAGATTCGCGGCATTACTGGGCATTACTAGGTATTTTTGGGGCATTCTGGGACATTAGGCCTTGCTGGGGCGTTATAAAGGTAAAATAAGATAAGATAAAACAACATAAATAAGATATAATAAGGTAAAGCAATGCCCACTGGGCATTAGTGGGCATTGGTGTATGTACAACATTTCGGTCAGCGGTTTTCCCCCTCGGTTAAACCCCATGCAATCTTCCTCCCTGGAATGCCCGGGTATACATCCTCGTTTCGACCGGGGCGGACGTAACGTGCAGTCGGGAGGAGCCCGCAGCTTCTCCTTGTCGACGGTAGAACCGATTGTCATCGATTTCCGCAGATCGCCGACGTACCGGTGGAGGAGAATCGTTTGGGATAACGCGCCGAGCATCGCCGACGATCCGTCGACGATCCCGGTGGGGTCTCTCCCTCTCTCTCTCTCCATCCACCGTGCCGAGATTCGGGCAGAAGTGGCCGGTGATATAGCACGTGACTCGGGGCGCCCGGCCGAAATAAAACGCGCACGCGGCGTTTTTCCCCCCGAGGACGACGCTCGTCGCCGCGGTCGCGCGCCTCCTCGATCCCGTTCGCCGCGAAACATGATATCGAGTTTGAAGCCGAATCGAAAAGTGAGAATTGAAACGGGACGCGCGACGAAATTGTACACTCGAGAGAAAACCAAGAGAAACTCGTCTTGCAGGCCTGAAAACGAATTTTCTCAAGGTACTACGCTATTTTGCCTCGAAAAGGGAGTCCCTCGAGGTAAATTCTCATTGTGACAAAAATTTTTAAGCAATTTCATTTGACGCAGGCAGCAAGGGATACATCGTTAACTCGATTTCGGTCAAAATGTCACGTGTCCCCTTTCCGTTCGGTTCAACTTGAACTTGAATTTTATACAAACTTGGTTAACTGACCCGGCAAGCCCGCCGCTCATGAACGTATCAAAATATGATGAATACATCTCCGCGCCTTTCACCACGGATTCGTTCGTTATATTTTTTATGCGGCAGCCACGGTATCGTCCTCCTTCCAACTTGAGATTGACGCACTCGAGTATCACGCGGCCTGTTTCTTTTTTAACGAGAGATGATAGAAGACGCGGACGAACGAATAAATAAATAAATAAATAAATAAATAAAGCATACACGCGGCTGTAAAGACGCCATTGCAATGTTGTGATTACGTCGAATCGAGTCATCGTCGTTCTTTCGCGGCGAGCAGTTCGCCTTTTACGTCGTGTTATCGAGGCGCTCGTCGTGACGTACGCGGGGAGCGTTTTCACCGTGAATTCGGCGCGTTTTCGAACCCTCCCCGAGCACCGCGGCGCGACGCGCGACGCGCGTTGCATGTAAATCGGGATTATCTCCTCCTGGACGGAGCTAAAAAGAGACGAAGCCGCCGAAATCCCAGTTAACTCGAATTTAATATTTATAGAAACGGGCCCCATATCGCGCGCGTATCGCGCGATAAATCGCGATCGGAGCCTCGCGCGAGTGACACCGGTTGCAACGCTCGTTGCAACGTTCAGGACGGCGAAGGAAAGCGGTGACGGCCGGGGGGGGGGGGAGGGGGGAGGAGGAGGAGAGAGACGGAGCGAGAAAACGCTATCTCCCAGGCGTAAAAGCGCGATCTCACGCCGCGGTGACGCGCGGCTCTTCGTCACCGATCGGCTCGCCGAAGTGGAAATGAATCATGCACCTTCCAGGAAGCGACAGCGAGGCCGTCGCAGGATCGTCGCGGTCGTCGTCGCCGCGGAATCCGCGCACGAGGGCCCCCCCCCCCTCCCAAGTACGTCCGTCCGAAACGGAGTCGGGCGAGCGGCGCGCGGGACCGAGGCGGGGCGGGAGAGGACCGGACGAAGCGAGGCGGAACGAGACGAGATGACGGAGAGGACGATGCGGCGGCGGCGGCGGCGACTCGCGAGATCTCTTCCGAGCGCCGCCGTTGCGAGAAAGGAGGCGTATCTCGAAGCCGGGCAGCAATGGCCGACCGGCGCGTCTGCTGCGGCCATAACCACAAAAAGGCCGTCGTCGGCCGGCGGGCCGGGTCCCTCGGGCCGCGGCGGGACCTCGCCCGTCGCGCGGACCGCGGCGCGGCGCGGCGCGGTCTCGCCGTCGCGACGCTCGCGGACGTTGCCTCTCGTCGGAGCGTTAATACGCGCGGATGCGGATACGCGTGCGAAAACGGCAGCGGCGGCGGCGGCGGCGGCGGCGGTGGCTGCGGTGACGATGACGGCGGCGGCGGCCACCACCGCCGCCGCCGCCACGTACGGATATTTACCATTTTCCGTAGCGAGCGATGTAGCCGGTGGGCAGAGTCACGTGAACGAGCACTTTAACCGACACTTTCCCGGAGTATCTCGGTCGTGGTGGAACTGAATAGCGGCGCAGTGTCCGGTCGAAGGGATCGCGCGGCTGGCTCACGGGCGAACGGGAAGGGAGGCTCCTCTCTCGAAACCAGCCGGCTCTCTTTCTCTCTCTCTCTCTCTCTCTCTACACGAATCCTGTATCCCTACGCCTGCGCGCGCAGCGCCGCCACGGCCGGCCGCTCCGATTGGCCCGCGCCGGCCTGCCCGCGCCCCGTCAAGCGTCGTCAAAAATTCGCGGTTGCGCGCCGCGCGACACAATAGGCGCGCGCGAGACGGAAAAATCCCGCGAATTGTCCTCGAATTCTACGGTATTCGGGCACGGGGGGACCGTGCCCGGCCGAACCAACCAACGTGTGTCGCGCGTTGACGATCGCGGCGAGAGTGCCGCGTGCCGGGCGCGCGAAGCGAAACGCCGGCGGGTGCGAAGCGAGAACGCGCGACGGGTTATGAATTGGGTCGGGATTGTCCGAGGGATGCGACGACGGCGCATATATCCCGATCCCCGACATGCACGTGTGTACGCGAGATCGATTCGCGGACACGCGTTTCGGGCGCAATCAGTCATCGACGCGGGACGTGCCGGTCGCGCGGCCCAATCGCCGCCAGGGACGTGGGGAAATTGCCTTATATGGGCAGCCGGCGTGCGTACGATCTGTCCGGCGCACACGCGTCGCGACTGCGCGCCGCGTCCCCCTCGAGACGTACCGAAAGGGACACGCGACGTGCCGCGATTGCCGGTAAAACAGGGCCAGGGGCGTATCGGGACTCTCGACGCTCCCGGCGCAGGTCTTCGATCTACATTCTGAGTCTTCTTTCATCTTGAACTTCGGTTAATTAGTTCTGGTTTCACCAACGTCGCTTAACTTTAAGCTTGTTAAAGACGTCTTAAAGATGTCTTTTAGACATGCATGTTATCTGGGTAGTTACAGTTCAATTCGTTCTCGGTTTCTTTCCAACTGTTACTTTAGAAATAGACAAACACGAATTAAACTAAGGTTTAAGTTAAGCGACGTTTGGCGAAACCGGGCCTTACGTCCATTTCTACCAACGCAATCCCTGTTTAACTAAGGCCCGGTTTCACCAACGTCGTTCAACTTGCTCTTTGATTCTTTCCAACTGTTACTTTAGAAAGAGACAAATGTGAAATAAACTAAGCTTTACGTTAAGCGACGTTTGGTGAAACCGGGCCTTATGCCCATTTCTACCAATGCAATCCGTTTAGCTAAAGTTTTAACTTAAGGTCCGGTTTCACCGATGTTATTTAACTTTGAGCTTAGCTTAATTCGTTGTCCCTTTTCAATTGTTACTTTAGAAAGAGACAAACATGAATTAAACTAAGGTTTACGTTAAGCGACGTTTGGTAAAACCGGGCCTTATGCCCATTTCTACCAATGCAATCCCTGTTTAACTTAAGGTCCGGTTTCAACGACATTATTTAACTCTAAGCTTAGCTTAATTCGCTCTTTGTCTCTTTTCAACTTTTCAATTAAAGTTAAGCAACGTTTGGTGAAACCGGGCCTAAGGCCGGTCGCTTAACTTTAATTTTAGTTTAATTCATGTTTGCCTCTTTCTAAAGTAACAGTTGAAAAGAGGCGAAGAATTAAGCTAAGCTTAAAGTTAAACAACGTTGGTGAAATCGAGCCCAAATTTTTATCTTTTTCCAATTCCTGAGACTAGAAAAAGATAAAGAAATAAGTTAAACCGAGATTAAAGTTAATCTACATTGATAGAAATGGGCATTACTCGACGATTGATCTCAAGTAGTGCCTAATGCAGATACTAACGCGGATATACAATTGTTAATTTTTGATTTAATATATGTAGGAAAAGTTATGTGTAAATTATGTTACATAGAATAAAAAGATTAGAGACTACTGAATCAGAGAGAGAATAGAAAGAGCACATGTAACATTTCGGCTGAAATTGAGTTAACGATGAATCTTTGCTCCGGGGCTCGATCATGAATCTTTTCGCCTAGTGTGAACTCGTGAAAAACTTTCTTAAAGATATTAATATTCGTCAATGAAATCGTTCACTTATCACAAGTTTACACTATAGGAAAAGATTCATGATTGAGCCCCTGGCATACAATCAAAATGCTTAAGGAACGTTTGACAAATTTTTTCTCAGGAGCCTCGTCTCTTCAGAGCTCTTTCCCCAAGAATACGATCTAGTTACATGTATCTTTTCTGTTCTGATACAATTAGAAACTTTGCTTTAAGCGAGTCCGTTGATCGAATTAGTCGCAGATAGTCGGAACTTCGCAGCCGCCTTTAGATTCTCCGGTGAAGGGTGGACTTCGTGCAATGAAAAGCATAAAGACAATGCTCAATACAGAAATTATATGCGAAAAATGCCATAACAAAATACAGAATTTTCTAACAAATATGGTAATGCACGATCCGAAAAAATATGACATCTAGTAAAATAAATACGAAGTGTGTCCTAATAGAAGAAACACCCCACGTCCGCACACGCATACACATGTACACGTGTATATTATACATATTTCTTTAAATACTGTTAGCAGTGCGTTATATATAGTTTACAATATCGTTATCCTTTGTACATGTAAGATTGGCATTACATTTTTATTACAAAAAGATCAATGTATCTTGAGCAGAATAGTACATTTAAAAATTTGCAATAAATGATATAATTGCCAGTAATTAAAAGTTATTATACATGTTCTTTCCAAGAAAAAAAAAACATGTATTATTTATAATAATAGAGCAAACACACGTTGTACAATGATAAAAAGCGATAGGATATTCCACAAACATCTTATTGTATGCATATGTGTGGCGTTATGTATTTTCAAATATTACTAGAAAATTATATATATAATTATTATGTAGTATATATATATAATTTGCTATATGTATGAGTAATTATATGTATATAATATATACGAACTTATAATTAATAATCTTGTCCATTCCTTATCGCTTCTGAGTATTATAAATATAAATATTACATCTATTCCAGCAGTCAGCGTGCTAATCCTTCACGCGTACGTTTCATACAAACGATATATTACACAAATATAAAGATTGCTTTCTATAGTTTTACAATACTTCGCAACGGCTACACAATTATGATTTCCTGAAGATACTTTCTAGGTCAGAAAAATAATAGCTTATTAAATGATAAGAAGAATTCCAAAGTTTCTCGTGTGTGCTTAAACACGACGCATCCCTAAATACACGTATGTACAATTTCGACAAAAGAAATGTAAAGACAATGTAGATGCCTTGTTACAACAATATAGTACGATGCAACATTCGTTTTGTACATATTTTCTATATGTCACAATCATAAATACAATTATAAAATCTTAATATACCTCATACTTTGACACAATCTTTTTCGGCGATATTAAAGTAATAAAAAAATAAGTAAGCGCGATAGGCAGTATATTAACCTATTCTTAAATAGTATTAGTTACTTAATTTTCGAGCGAGAAAATCGGTACTGTTAAAAATACTTTCTACCACTATTGTAATTAATATTCAGGATCTGAAACGATAAAAATGTGATAACTCAAAAACATTCAAATATCTATGTACAGTTTCGCTTTTCCTCAATAGAAAATATTGAAAGTATATGGGCAGAGCAGGCAGTACGATAAACTGAGAGACGTTAAGATGACAACATACTGTACAACGTACATCAATGAATTACAGCGCTATAACATACAGAATATGTGCAATTTAAAGATATAAGTACGGTCATGATCAGAAAGCTTGTCCGACGTTTTACAATAAGTTTTCGGAATATACGTACGTATCATTGCATAGATATTCGTACATGTCATTCCTTTGCTCTAATAATGCGTCACTGCATATATCCGTGAACAAAAGCTATTATCTCTCGCATGGTAGACCGTATTTTCGAAATTTATCATGAAACGTCGAACAATCTATCAGACCACGACTTTACCCAACTGATATTACTATAAAATTATATACTAGCTAATTATACGTGCCCTATTTTCTAACAAAATGGCCTTTTACCAAGATTTCTATTCTATCATGTACAACACACTCTTATGCCATTTAGTGTAAGAATTAATTCTTATATAAACGATATTTCTATCCGTTTAGTTATTTGGCAAATTACCTCATCATACAAACTTCGGTGTCTCTCTTTCCTTCCTTTCTCTCTTGTCAATTTAAGTATGAGAAATACGCACGTCCTATGGATGTATGGTGTTGGAAGATGCGTGATAAAACGTAAGCTTATATTTTCCCACAGTACCTGATAATATACTCCTTAAGTACCGTCATTATCAAACAATTGTTCTACGTACATCGCAATCATTGTTATGTGTAATTATATTTTTCGCCCGGCAATGGCAACGTCAATATATGGAGTACACAATAGGAACCGCTTCGTTGAAATTGTTTTAGTCGAAACCATCTTTAATACGTTGAGTATCATGATTCTCTTTACATCAGAGTGGCGAATAAATAAATTTCGCATACAGCAATAATCCTCGATACATCGTACACAAAGTCTGTATGTAGTTGTACAACTATATGCGGACGTAGTTTGTTAATCTGATCATTGCGAAATTCCAAGAACCATCAAGTATCATATAGTATGTTTCGTTAATATTCCTTTATTTATCATGTAACTGCAGTACAATACAGTTAATCCTTCGTGTATAGAGTCAGTAAATCGCCACCACTCAACGTATTAAACAGATGGATCTACCTAGTCATAACATTGTAAGTATTATAAATAACCTAAACTCGATCAATCTCGTCAGTCAATCGTAACATACCAAGAACATCACAAGAATCTGTGTTCTTGTCGTTAAACAGAATATTCGATAGACAAGATGATATCTTTAATTACTACCTCATAGAGACAACCTCGATAAGTTAGCCTTATCATATCTTTACGATATTTACGATGAATACACTGTTAGATAAGACCACGTTTCTTCTTATAATCTTCTAGATTTAATGACCGTCGAGGTCCCGTATCCTTGATGTTATTAATGGGCTTCGGTAAAACGCTAACGGGATTGTCTGGAAACAAAATTATATAAATTACAAATATGTGAGAATGTGAGCTTCATCGTCTCATTTCGTTTTGTTGATCGCCAGGCAAAGATTCACAATTACGATACTTGTTGGCAAAACTTACTTGGGATAGGAACTTCCAAGTCGATCGTTATGTCGAAGTCATGTGCGTTAAATAAGTCTTCCGTGCTTTGCTTCTTCTTAGATTCCTGTCCGTTCTCTTTATCAGCGGCCGACACGGAATCTCCAGCCGGATGGGGGTTCGACTTATCGTTTACTGGAATTGTCGCTACCACTTCAGACTCATCCTCCGGCTTGTACACCATCCTCGGCTTGGTACTTCGCCTGGTGAACGGGTCATCGACCTTCTTACCTTTATTAGCCTTCAGTTCTTCCTGTTGTAATAGAGTTGGTTAATCGAATTGAAATGTCATAACACACAGTATATTCGAAACATTACCATTATGGCCTTCTCAGCTTCCTCCACATTTTTCTTCCTGTTGCGATCGTTTATGTACGATATACTGGAAATGGTCGCCGTACGCATCTTATCCAGTTCCGACGCGCGCTCCTCTAATTCACTCAATTCTTGATTAAGTCGACTAGCCATCTCGTCATCTCCTCTGCAGTTAGCCGCGTCGCGGTCCCTCATCAACTGCGCTTTCTTCATTGCGTAGTTGTAGGGGGTCTGTTTGAATCGCTCCTTCTCGCGTACTATCTTCTCTATGTCCTCCTCCTTGAATTCGTACACCAACGCCTCCTTGATGTCCTTCAATTTCTGCTCCATCTCGTCAAACGTGGGCATCGATATTCCTTGCAGCGCGCAGGTCTCCTTCCACTTGAAGAACTCGGAATCCGTGAACTCCTGATTCGAGACAAACTCCAACCTGAATATACGCTCTTGCACACCGTGGCGCAACTTCAGACCCTTATTCGTCCTCGTGCCACCGAGCTGATAAATCTTCACCGTTTCGCACACACCGCTTATCTCAGCCACTCTGTAGACGGGTTTACCGTTGTTATTGCCGATTCCTATTCTAACGAAGCATCCTTGCACCACTCTGTCGAAGAAGGGTAGATGGACGAATCTCTCCATCTTGTGACGGGACAGTCGAATCTTGTTTAGGTCGTCTTTAGTACTGATGTACACTGGCTTCTTGGGCCTAGCTTTGTTACTGGTAATCGATCTAAAATAATTGAGACATTGTATATAACCGAGGAAAAGGGAGATACACGAAAGATACCAGTGGCGTAAACAAAAAAAAACCCTAAAAACTTGCTTTTTATCGTTGTCGGAATCCGAATCACGGCTCTCACTCGAGGACGATCTGCGTTGGGACGTTGGTTTTGCGACGTCATCTTCTTCCCCACTGTCCGACGATCCACTGTCGTCCGAGTATATATCGGATGCTTTAAGCTTCGTTTTGTTCGCACCGCCTTTATGGTCGTCATCCAATTCCTCTTCCTCCATGTCTTTTGATTGTTGCTGCTGCTGCTCTATCCTCTGCTTCTCTTTCTCCTCTGTCGAAAGAATTGACGTTAAAAATGTTTTTTTGTGACGCGCAAAAAAGGCGGCAACACGCGGAATACCCTTAGAACATATATACCTGGAAGGGAAAGGCCTTTGTTTCCCAGCTGCCGAAACTGTCCAAAACATGAGATAGAGAATATATTCCCCTTTTGGGGAAAAAAGGTTTATGCGCGGTGTCATCGGCGTGGTCCGAACTGTACATCCGCAGATTTACCTTTGCCCATCTCGAGAACAAGGAAGGAGATATATTCTCTATCTCATGTTTTGGACAGATCCGGCATCACTATTCCCCTTCCAGGTATATATGTTCTAAAGGAATACCCTACCTCGTTCCTTCTTCTCTTCGCGTCTGGCTTTGAGCAACGACATGGCGTGGAACTTCTTATCCTGCTTCTCCTCTATCGTCTTCTTGCGATCTTTACTTCTCTCCTTGGGATCCGGGGCTCGATCTATCTTCTGCTTCTCCTCAACACCCTTCTCCTTCTTCTTCGACTCCTTTTGCTTCTTCAACTCTTGTTTCTTGGCCATTCGCAGCTTCTTGTTAATCTCAAATCTCTTCTTATTAGTCTCGCGTTGCTCGATTCGCTTGAAAATCTCCTGTTCGCGCTCTTTCTCGGTCATTTGCGCGAGTCTAGCCTGATCCTCCGCATCCCCCATAAGTTTGTCATCGTAGCCATCGTTGAATTCTTCCTGGCTTGAACTAGAAACACTTGCGTCTGAATCCGACACCTCACCTGCGTCGCAATAAGATGATTGTTATTATACCAGAAAACAAAAAGAGATCCTGTTTGTATATGTAGATTAAAAAATGGTGAAGCACAGTGTATCTCCCATAGACCGCACACTGGACCGTGCATCCATGGTGGAGGGTGATGTCCAACTTGTGGAAGAAGGATAGACTCTTGCAATGCACCTCTGCTCAAGAGAGATAGGCTTCTCTGTTGCATTGCAAAGGACTATCTCTCGCCACAACTTGGCAACAGCCAAAACAATAGGACAAAATGAAAATGTACGGTCTGTGGTCCGTGATATTTCCTACGCACCTTCTTCTGGTTCCGAGTGCTGTTTGGCCGGCTCTTTCTCACTGGCGCTGTCCTCCGAGCTGGACTTTGTCATCTTCCGCTTGCTCCTCTTCGATGGCGCTTTTTTCTTCTTCGTTTTCCCAGATTTGTTATTCCAGTTATCATCGGAATCCGATAAATCTGACTCGTGCTTGACGTCCTTCTTGACAGATCCGTTATCCTCATTTGACTGAGAATCATCTTGCGACTTTCCTTTCTTCTTCTTTGCCAGTGACAACAGATCCTGATAACGTTTGGTTAAAAGAAATACGCTGGCTATGAATTGTTAACGACGAAATTGTGGGAGAAGCAGCAGTTTGAGTAAAGTTTCACAAGCTTTGACAAATTGTGGCGCATCGAGTCTGTTTGTTTTTTAACTCAACTGACTGCACTAGTTCGGAGTTTATCTTCCTTCCTCCACATTGAAAAGCGAAAGCTAAACTCTGAACTAGTGCAGTCGGTTCAGCTGTAAGAAACAGACCTATTATAAGTCGCTTGTATTATATTTTGTATTTTATATTTTACACACAATCTCTGTTTCTTGTAGTTGCACATTCTCCACGTTCGAAATAAAGTACAACCATCGCTTACGTTGCTTTCCATTCACTGACA
This sequence comes from Vollenhovia emeryi, assembly GCF_000949405.1. NCBI lineage: Eukaryota > Metazoa > Arthropoda > Insecta > Hymenoptera > Formicidae > Vollenhovia > Vollenhovia emeryi. The sequence continues at coordinate 1,417,079 of NW_011967223.1, read as the reverse complement.
CAAGTATTATTTTATCCTTGTTGTTTGCTGGATGTTGAACAGACAGATTGACACTTGTGTCGCTAAATGGAAAGCATTATGTATTCGTTGTATATTCGGAGTCATTTTGAACCTGTCACAAACTTTGCTAACTGGACAACAAATGATCTCTCCTCAATATTTCCTGACTTTGTTGCTATAATGTGACGTTGAGGGATAAACCACCGAGAGCATTGTAGTGTACAGATTTGTGGCATTACTGGATATTACGAGGCATTTTTTGAGCATTAGGCCTTGCTGGGGCCTAAACATTTTATGAAGATAAGACAAGATAATAAAGTAATGCCCACCGGGCATTAGCAGGCATGATTGTACATTATCTTGGTCAACGGTTTACCCCACGTATGACATGGTTTCCAAAATTTGACTTTTTTAAAACTACACTCTACAACAAACTGCGTTACACGTGGATCACTCTTGACTCGAGCAGATTTGGCATAAAATTAATTTCAACGGTCTACGAGTAATCAAGTATTAGGAAGAAAAACCCTCGGGGTCTCGAAAAGAAAGGAGGGCTGAAAAGAACGGATATTGCTTCACCTACGAGCAATCGCTCGCAGTTCACACGCAATTTAATGAAACATTTACAGATGAATTTACGTGCGTTCGTGTGAATTTTCGTTGGGTATGCCGTAAGTCGCGCGAAGTCGCACCGAAAACGTACTCAAGATGCAGTTTGCGCGATAAAGATCAGAGACGGATTCGAGTATCCGCGGTACGGCGGCGAGACGCGGGAGCGAACGGCGCGGGGCATTTTTGCGCCCCGGAGGTTAGACTATTTACATTGTCTAGGTCCGAGCCGCTCTCCGACGCGCTCCCGCTGTCGGAGTCCACGAGCGTGTGGCTGTGCTTCCTCTTCGGCATCCTGGCGGCGCGCGTCCGTCGATGGGGACCGTCAACGGCGGGACGTCACCGTGCCTCACGCGACGCGGGCACAGGGAATCCGGCCGAGGTCGATTTTCAGCAGCAGCGAAGGACGAGGAAACAGAAACGAAACAGAAACCACCGCCGCTACGTCGGGTCTCGGGACGAGGCCGCGGGACACGGGCAGATGCAGGATGCAGGCTGTGCGCGTTGCGAGATGGAGGGACGAGTCTCGACTCCCGAAGTGCATGCGCGGCAGCGCGAGCGCTAGCAGACGGCACAGACGCTCTACGCGCTCTGGAGTTTGATCATGAATCTTTATCCTCCAGCGTAAAGTCGCGAAAAATGGAAAATTTTACTGAATATTGAGCTCGTTAATGAAATTTTTCGCTCTTCACGAGTTGACGCTAGAGGAAAAGGGATTCATGATCGAGTCCCTTGCACATGGGACGCGGAAACGCTCAGCCGCAGGTAGCCAATGAGTTTACCGCTTTCTGTAGGAGCGACGAAATGATTGGCGGTAGCGTCGCTTCCTGCAGCGCGGCAAACGTTTCCGGCGTGCAAAGCATGCGGCGTATATAAGGGCTCGATTCTTGAATTTATTCGAAGGAGAAACGTATGCGAAAATTCTGCTCTGAGAGAAAAGTTGCAAGTCGATTGATTAAGAGCCATGCGGATAGCAAATTAATTTGCAACTTTTCTGTAAGAGCAGAATTTTCGCATACGTTTCCTCCATGGAGAATGTATAAGGAGACCGAACTGCCCGCAATCAGAGTGGGCCGATGCCCGATAATCCAATGAGAGAACAGCATTTGTGGAAAAGTAACAGACTTTCGGTTGTACGCAGTACGCTCATTGGGTGGCACGACGCGCGACGCGCTTAGTGGTAACGCAGCCTTAATCGATCAATTAAAGCCCGTATCAGACTACGGATTGAGATTGAGATTAGATTGAAATTTTACCAATAAGAGTAAAGCCCGTATCAGACTATGGATTGAGATTGGGGTTAAATTTCAATCTAATCCCAATCCCAATCCGTAGTCTGAAGTGGTCTGAAGCCCGTATCTTGTGTACGTATTGTGTATATTCTTCTTGTGTACGTAATTGTGTTAAAAAGTGTAAAATAATTGGAAAGTACCCACTAGCTGCTTTAGTACCAAATGTAACTTCTTATTTTTATTAATATGTATTAAATAAATGTGAATATGCCCAAAATAAGCAGATAAATTAATGAAAAATTATGTATGTACTATTTTTCAAATAATTGTTGAAAATCGATTATGCGATTATTTTCCGATTATTTTTTATAATAATCGATTTTTTAAAATTGATTATTCTCATAATCGATTAATTTTAATTTATGCTTACACTGTACATATAATACAGATAAATTTACACATAATTACGGCATAGAATCTGTGCTCTATGTCCTCGTACTCAAAAATATGCTGAATTTCATTATGGCATCTATTTTAGGTTCGAATACTATTTCATCTTCGGCGGACCAATCAACGGTATCTGCAGCTAAAAATAACAAAAGAATATATAAGGATACATTATTGTATATGTATAAAGACTATATTTGCGAGTAGTACATTATGACGAATTCGACGTCAGATAAAGAAAAAAAAATAAAGTATACATCAAAATAGTAGAAGTTGTGAATAACATAATCTAAGATTCTGCGTAACATTTGGTAAAATTGAATTGTATTACCGTACAAAATTGCAAAATAAATGTATAAATTGTGCAAGAAAGTAAATTATCCTAAAGTGATTAAAAGACGAAAATATTATAGAGATATTATGGCATTTTAAAATTAGCATCTATTTACTTGGTCAAGGAAAATGGAAATTGAATTTTTAGAATATTTTGAGAGCATCATACAATGTACAGCATGCGATGATTAATACAGAGAATGTAACCATGCCACCGATGATGCAAATAATAATTAACAACTATCAAGGAATTCAAAAGTTTTCGATCTTAAACCAACGGTACACGACACTATTTTTTCTATTGGATTGCTTACGAGAACCAGTCAGGATTCAGCTTTAAGTCACCCGATCTAAAACTCTGCAACCTTGAGCCCGTATCAGACTACGGATTGAGATTGAGATTAGATTGAACCTTGACCAATTAGAGTTCAAGTTACTAAACTTGAGATTAGTAAACTTTACTGTGACTGGTCAAATTTCAATCTAATCTCAATCTCAATCCGTAGTCCGATACGGGCTTTATTGATTCTCGTAAGCAATCCAATAGGAAAAATAGTATCGTGTACCGTTGGCTTTAGTAATAATAATTACGTACTTAGATCACTGATGTTAATTTCAGGCGGTGGAGAGAACATAGTAACTCGTGTTCTCTTCAAGAGCTTACCCTCCAAACATCCCAATTTGATTAGCATCTACAAAAATTGCGTTCATTAATAAAGAGCTTTCTGCATTAGACAATAACATAAAAAAAGAGAAACAATAGTTGTCGTGGAAATTATGTAGTAATTCCATTTATCTCCAATATGAGACCTAGTAAAGTATCTTTGATAGAAAGAAGCCCAGAATACTGATTTATCAATTTCCAGACAATCGATAAAACGCACCTCGAGCAATTCGCGCGTGTGAAAGGGTTGTAGGGAAGCGACGAATCTGCTTTGCACTTTTGACATCGTGAGCCCAGGATGGAGCAAGCAGTAACTCAGAACCGCGCCTAACATTCGATCTAAAACTTTGCGATTCAGCACGCCGTCTATACTTATCCACGGCTTTATCAGGACTTTTATTTCCTCGGAATTTCTGAAAGGAAACAGTTGATTGGTATTATTTTCGAGTGGTACAGACTCCTGAGAATTTTTCTTGCTCGTTCTTTCTTGATACACTACGAGAAATCTATTTGCTGCGCAGATTTGTACACGTCCTTTTGTGGAAGTAACCGCATCTTTTGCTTATGAGTCCTTTTCCTTGCATGTGAACTGCTCTCCTCGTTGATCTCGCTATCTTTCTTCATGTCATCTTCCTCATTATTTAAGTCATTGTCCGCCTTTTTGCTGTTTTCCTCTTTGACTTCTTGGTTGGTTTCCGATGATGTCGATGGTACCGCACTATTTGTTTCACCTACCGGATATTTATTTTAATAAGTATTGATCTTTAAAGACAAAATGCTACAAGATAACTTAATCTATTTAACAATTCAACAAATTTGGAGACTGATTTGTATTGTCACTCTAGACTTAGTAATACGAGAAAAACTGATAGTGAAGCATAAAACATAAGTGATATAAAAATACTTTTATAAATCTCTCAACTTAAAAAACATTTCAAACGGGATATACAGGGTAGGCCATTTTAATCTACGCACTGAAATTTCTCAAAATCCATAGGTTTAAGACAAAAATGTTTCAGACAAAAGTTATATGGTTTCGAGGGGGCCATAATAGGGTACCATTGGTTTGACCTCGAAGAGTTATTTGAAGGTCACATGAAGGTCACGTTAAATTTTTTAAATGGAACACCCTATATATTTTTGCATATTCTTGTAGCATACCTCGAGAGCTTTCCAAAACACTGTAATAAGATATTTTTTTATCAAGAACTTTTTGAGTTGTAAAGCTGAAACATTTTTGTCTTAAACTTACGGATTTTAAGAAATTTCAGTGCTTAGATTAAAATGACCTACCCTGTATATTTAGAATCTTGTAGTACTGAAAACTTGTCGAAAATTGAAGTGGTCGTTTATAAGTATGAGATAAGTACTTCAACAAAATTAAGTTATGCAATTGCATTATAATAAAGTAATAATATTACGTTTTTCACTTGTATCTTCTTCTTCATTGTGGAGATTTGTATCTTTCGCATCCGCCTCAGCGTTTGTCTCAGTTGCGTCTCCCTGCTGCATCGTGGCATATATACTATCCTTGAACGGCACTAGAGACTCCTGTTCAAGGCGATTTATCTTGCAGGACTGAATCAGCCAAGAAACCAGGTAATGATGATGGATATAGCGTGGTTTGATGACGCCAGAGCGAAAAAATATATGATTATCTGTTAAAAGCGAAATGACCTTGTACAAATCCTCTCCTTGCTCAGCAAAGAACATATCCTGGACAAGAGAAGAAAAAGCAATGATTGTATGAAACAAAAAAGATACAATTGAGTTAGCAATATATTTGTAGGAAAAGTGTGAATTTTTTAAATCCGAAAATTAGCCGCTAATAGACAGGAGAAAGGCAACGACAAAATTGCTCTTTCCATGAAGGACAAATTACCAGTAATTCTTCCGAGCAAGCGCCGATTTCTTTCTTCTCCTGGACGAACTCGTACACCGCGTCGACGTATTTCCTGTTGACTGTTACTTCCTTCTTTTTGGATTCAATCACGTTCTTCTTGTAGTTTGTGTAAGAGAGAACGGTCTTTGGAAAAGTGGCAGCCCGATTTAATTCGCCGAGATTTACAGTCTCGATCTTCAACGGCACTAATTGGCTAATTTCGCTCGAATTTTTCGCCTTGTCAGAATTGAAGTAACTCGTTTCAGGTAATATGTTCCTAATAATCTCGCTGACACGTCGAGGAATCGAAGTCACATTGGTCATATCGTTCGGCATTGTCGAAGAAGCTGGCCATTAAAACAATATATTTATATCATTTTAATCAATTATAAAATCTGGTTGGAAATCACAGTATAATCTGATGTTACATATAAACTGCATACACGCACAGAATACTTTACTCATTTATTAAATACCGAAAAATTATCAGACATGCTAGAAACGAATATTGAAAATAATAAAAAACAACAATAATTCAATTATACATGTTACAATAGAAGATAATAATTTTTTCTATAGAGATAACAGTTTTATTATCATATACCTTCTTCTTTTATCTGCTCCCTTAATTCATTCATCAATGTAAGAGACTTGGAGCTATCCGGAAGTACTTTTACGGTGCATTCTCGAGAAGCTTCGCACAATTCCTCCTCGAAGAATTTCGATTCCTCGCTTTCTTCCAAGTCCTCGAGTTCCATCGAGTCCTCGAAGCTTAGTCTTGCTCTCTTCGAGAATGGCTCTTCGTAGTCCATGGAATCCTCTTCAATATTGGCAGATTTCTTTCTTGATACACGAGTTTTCCTTCCACTTTGTTCGTGAGGACGATTCTTCGAATACGTCTCTTTGCGCTTGTCGCTTTCGTAAAGCGATAGCTTCCCCTCGAGCAATGTATCTTTATTTTGCTGAGCTTGGCTCTTTTGTTTTCTTCCGACACCCTTGCCGGTGCGAACGGGTTTTTGCGCTATCAAATTTGTCTTTATGCTATTATAAAACGACGTAGCTCTGGCATCAGCTGCAATTAGCTCCATAGACGTGAGCGAAACGTCGAGCTTCGCTTTCTGCTCCTTGGCGCTGATATCGGGCTTGCTGGTCTTCGTTAATAAAGATTTCGACGTAAGTCTGTACTTTGATCGAAATTTGGACAATTTATATTTACGCAAGATTCTATTAACAACATAAAACAAATTCTTCAATTCCGTTTCCTTTCTAGCACAATTTGCATCGACACATTTATTTTCCTCTTTACTTTTGTCTATATTAAGGACCGTATTAGTTTCCATCTTATCAACGTTATGATCAAAACAGAGTTGTCGTTGATTCGTCTGGTCGTCTTCGGGGACCGCGGGATGCTGTTCGTTTTCCGTTTGCAAGGTCGCTTCATTCTTGCTGGTCAGTTTCTTGGTGAGTTCCTTGATCTTGTGCACTTCTTTGTTAAACTGCTTACTCATTGTGCTGTTCTTCTCGAATTTCTTCGCGACATACTTTGTAATCAGCTGCCGGCCTATGTCGTTCATGTACGTTGCGATGTTACCCGCTTTTACCATATTCCTCAGAAATGACCTGGATTCTGATTTGGTGATAACCATCTTGTGTTCCAACTCAGCTAAAAAGATATATAATAATTCAAACTAACTCAACTTCTATTCGTTTAATTTAAAAACTATGTAACTGACACATTAATTTTGCGATATTACAATAATTTGAATGAAACTTTAGATGTTAAAGAACACTTTAAAATTACCAAAATCGAGGATTTACTACTAACCTTGAGATATACCTTCGAATCGACTGGCCTCAATGATAGAGTATGCTTGTTTGAGACAAGGAACTTCAAACTTTTGATCAGACACATTCAACTCAATGATGTCTTCATCGTCATCTTTCTCCTCCTTATTCCACATATCATTAATGTTGGCATCCGGATACACCAACTGCACGACTCTGATGTTTTTCTCCTTCGAAGGGTCCTTCTTCTGCCGCCACTCGTTGGGCTCGGCATTGGGATACAAAGTTCTATACGGCACGCAGATGCCCGTTATCACGATCTTTTGAAAGTAAGCAGATCGAAACAGTTTCTTGATAGCGTTCTCGTTTCCGAGTTTCTTCTTAATCTCGTCGTACTCGGCCGCGCCGTCCTTCTTGGATCGTAGAATGTCGAGCACCTGCTCCGCCAGGTAGAGCATCTTTGGCTTTCGTTCCACGTAGAAGCGGGGCAGATGCAAGAGGCCACCACCGCTGCCACGGTAGCCGGCGCTCTGCTGATGGCCCTGCTTCGTAATAAGCTTGTGATGCAGCAGAAACTTTAGATGATAGAACAGAGTTTTCCGGTCCTTCTTGAGCGCAGCCAAACTGAGCTTGCCTTGAGTGACCTCGCCGTGGTAACGAGCTCGACCCACTCTCTCCAAGAAGCAGTAATGCATGATCGTCAGCTTCAACGTTGGACTCACGTCGTGGCCCATCAAAGCTCGTGTCCTAATTGACTGGGCTGCCACGATCACCAGACTGAGCCCATACCTCTCTGTCACCTCGTCCAGGCTTGCATTCTTCACTTCGTCTTTGATGTCTTTCCTTGTATTATATGTGGCACAAGATCCCCTTATACCTGTCTTGGGATCTTGGATAGGACAGTGAGGATAAATATCTGGCGGGACGCTCGACTGAAGTCAGACATGTGAAAGGAATACGAACGAGAATTTAAGTAAACAGAAGTTAAGTTTGAAAGAATGGAATTGAAGTATCGAGAAGTCAAATTATTCGTAATTGCAAAACCTAAGCTTCTTACCCATACAGCACAGATGGTTGCAGTTACATCGCAGAAACGTTGCGATCTTGCAGATTGCAGTGCAATCTTGCAGAGACATTGCAAGGGTATAAAATTGCAAACTTTCGATAGCAATATTGCAGCAATGTTTCGAAAATAATGAAAATACTATATTTTCTATTTAAAAAAGGTTTCTAATTACGAGAATTTTATAATGTTATTTTCGTCGATACCAATAATGCGCGAATTATTAAGTATTTGATCAGTGCGGTGTTGCTCGCAATCTCCATCTATTGCGAAGCGACATAATCTCCTTAGGTTGCTTCGCACTAGCTTGCTGTGTATTGAAAAAGGCCCGGATGCATATGTAATTAGTAAATTCTCCGCTTATGTACAACAACAAATTATTCCAATAATATTGCGCTGCAACATTGCTATAATGTTGCACTGCAATCTCTCTGAGGGCGGACATTCCAACGTTGCTGCAATCCTCCAGAAACGTTGCAGCAATGTTGCGCAACGTTGCTGCAATATTGCAATCTTGCAATGTAACATTTCTGCAATCTTTCCGTGCTGTGTGGGTAATAACGTGACAAACAGTTAAATTGTTCACAAAGCTCTATGCAAAGAATTTCAGAGAAAGTCGTGCATGCATCAATAATATATTAATATTCTCACCGGTTCTTGTATAGTGCCAAGATCGTCATTTACGTACTCGTAACGATCGAATATCACAAGCGGTTCTCTGGGCGTCTCCAATTGGTAAAACTGAAGGTCCTTTACCTTCCTGCATATTAACCATACCTGTTCCATGAACGGCTTGGGGAACGGTAGCGGATTATTGAGTCCGTTTGATAGTCGCAGCCACAAAGCTAAAGGTGAGAAGTAAAAATATGTAAAAATTCAAAGCATTCATAACGAACAGAGGAAATCATTAAATTGACTTGAAATTCAATTATATTATTCAACTATTAAAAATAGAGAACTAAACCGGCGCGATGTGTACCTGAAGGTAAACATCAATTAAAAACTCTGTAAAATAAAATAAAAAGTAGATAAACTGTTATGGCAGTCTATGTAATATTTTACATATTAGATTGTGCAAAATTGGTGTCGACTAATTTATTTGTGACAAAAGTAAGATTAAATAACCTTGTAAAGTAATGCCGTCTAATCCCTCCAAGGCAACCTCGTCGATGATCGACTCCACTAAATTACACGACGCCATGCTTCGGTAAGAACAGCGATAAACCTCAAAGTAATAAATAAAATAGCCGCTTCTCTAGCAATTTTAAACGAGCAACAATTATGGCTTCTGCCCACTGGACGCGGTAACGTTGCCGCGCGGCGGAACTTGGCTAGGGAAACCAGCACTGGCCAATCCACATCCGAGCGCACGAGACGTTGATTGGCTAGTGCTGGTTTCCCTAGCCAAGTTCCGCCGCGCACAGTTTCAAATTTCAAAGCAACATTTCTGGTGAACGCAGCCATTTTGAAATCTCTAGAGATTTATGTAGCCAATCAACATGCTTGAAAAATTTATCAGACGACTAGTAAAACAATATCCCTAGAATTCTCCCATTTCTATCTTGGAACTAGAATATACCGAGGTAAGATCGAGGTTATAGCGTTATAGCATGTAAAATCAGTAATTATAATATAATTCTCTTTACATTTTACCTGTGATTCGATTGAAATTAATCTTAGATTTCAGAGTATTTCGTATTTCCAAAAGAGATCTGTAGTCAAACATGGAGAACCGTTCCATCTCGAAGAAGAGGAAGGTTAGTATTTTCAAAAATTTGTAATAAATATAGAATGTGTAATAAATATATGTAAGACTGTCCTTGTCGCGACGCTCAACGCTTTTAGAATAATACGCCTTCGAAAATTAGTGGATACCGCAACGTGAATCGTGAATAAATATGTTTTCATCGTCGTTCTCGTTTACACGTTGATCTTACGGTTCCACGTGTCTCGTAAAATTATTTAAAATTTATTTAGTTTAGCGAGAACGGTGCATTTTTATGACTTCCACAACGTTTCTTTGTTATTCAAGCTCGAATTATATGCAATAAGGTTGAAAAGTAAAATTTTTGGTGTCGCCATTGTTCACTCTTTTCTTTTTGCCGTTAGTTTGTGGGAGACGGCGTATTCAGGGCCGAGCTGAACGAGTTCCTGACGCGCGAGCTCGCCGAGGACGGCTACTCGGGCGTGGAGGTCCGCGTTACGCCGAACCGGACGGAAATCATTTTACTGGCCACCCACACGCAGAGCGTGCTCGGCGAGAAGGGCCGCAGGATCAGGGAGCTCACGTCTGTGGTGCAGAAACGTTTCAACTTCAAAGACCAGAATGTCGAGTTGTACGCCGAGAAGGTCGCCACGCGTGGTTTGTGCGCCATCGCACAGGCAGAGTCCCTTAGGTACAAACTGATCGGAGGTCTCGCTGTGCGAAGGTAAACCAATCGGAGCTTTGTTAATCCTGATCGTATCCCATGCCGTTTCCGAGAGTCTCATTCTGAATTGTCATCAGGGCGTGTTACGGAGTCCTGCGTTTCATCATGGAGTCAGGGGCCAAGGGCTGCGAGGTGGTCGTCAGCGGTAAACTACGTGGTCAGAGAGCGAAATCCATGAAATTTGTTGACGGACTCATGATACATTCGGGCGAACCGACCAATGAATACGTCAATACCGCCACCCGGCACGTGCTTCTACGGCAAGGTAAGATTGCACTGCTGTGGTCCGCTTCTTAATTACCCAGGAAACAATGGGAAAAATCTCATACATAGAGGAACATCCTCTATTATGGGATAGGCTTTTAATATGAGAGAGCGGTGTTTCTACTAAATTAATAGACTTCAGCTGTTGATTCCATCGCGAATTTATTGTACTTGGAGTGAAATATCTGTTTAGTGGAAAATTCATTGTTAGATCGTGTAATCATTGCGAGAAAAGATTTGTGATTAAATTTGGATGCTGAAAATCTGCTGTCTCATATTAGAAACCTATCTCATAATACGGGACTTTCCTCTGTATGTCTCAATATCTAATTGTATCTCATGAGATCTAATTTTTAATTCATCGGATCTTGAGACATTTGACACTTTTCTTGAAAGTTCGAGATTAAATCTATTGAAATCTAACTAGAATTAAATGCCCAGTAGGACATTTAATTAGATCTCAATAAATACACGCTTGAATATTGAGATTAAGATAAGATCTCTAAAGATCTGATGATTTTAGAATTGGATCACATGAGATATAATTATTGCATGATTGAAACGTTATAGAATGAGATTTTTTCCATTTTTTTTTCCCAGGTAATGTGCTCGTAAAAACTTGATTGTCGGTTTGTACACGCAGTTTGTGACATACGAAGATTTTATAAGATATGTGTCTATATTGTATCTTTATTCGCAATGTATATTTTAGGGGTGTTGGGAATCAAGGTTAAAATCATGCTTCCGTGGGACCCGAACGGCAAGAGCGGCCCGAAGAAGCCTCTCCCGGATTATGTATCCATCGTGGAACCGAAGGAAGAGGTGGCCCCGTCCGTGCCGATTTCCGAGGTGAAGCCGTCCAGAGACATGCCTCAACCCGCTCCTCTCGCCGTGTAACTCATTATTTGAAATACATTTAAAAGAAAACACGAAACAGGTGTGTTTTACTTTCAAAAACAGATCTTTCGCCCGGGTGTATTTTAACTTCCTTACACCAAGAGCCAAAAGTTATACAATCCTCTCTTTACTCCTTACGCCAGGTCCACTCCCCACGCATTGTGGACGCATGACAATTGACAAAATTGTCCCAGGCCTCGAGAATAAAACTGATCATTCCGCGCGATACGGAATCGTAAAGACCGCGTGCGCGCCAGCGACAGCCTCCGTGGACGGCTCACGCTCTCGCCCCACGTGACCGCCGGAACGAAATTCCCCTAGACGCGCCGCGCAGTGTTTTCAATCGCCGCAATTACCACGGAATGTGGTAGCCCGGCTGCTCGGAGCCTCTGCCAGACGGAGGGGGTGGGAATAATAAAACGTTAGGCGTGTCGGCGTCCGTCTTTTTTACGCGACGCGACCGCGGCGCCGAGAGTCGCGCGTTCCCGCTCCAGGTATCGTTGTCCAGCTTCTTTCCCCCCCTCCCTTCTTTACCCCCTGGCTGCGGGTGCGGGGTCGTCTCGAGCGGAGTCGGCGGAATGTCGAGGGTGCACGTGACCGGGACGCCGCGACGCCGCCGCGGCGAGAGCGCCTGGACCGTGGACGCGCGGCGATAGCGTAACCTACGACGAGACGAAGCGGCCGGGTGGACTCCGGGGAGGCGTGCGAGGACCGGCTGCGCGTCACCGATACATGTGTCCGCCGTTCGTTCGCGCGCGAGGGTGGGTATGCTCTTATGGGGTAGCGAGCGGGCGGTAGCCTTTGTCGTGGAATGGAGACGGAGAGCGTGAAGTCCGGGGCTAGCGAGCATAGCCATAGCCACCACAGCAGGAGCTCCCAGAAGCATCACCGCTCCCACAGCTCGAAGCAGCATCACAGGCAGCACTCTCACCGCACCGCTAGGTACGCCCGACCGTCGAGAGCTAATTTTAATGTCGCACTTGAACCAACACGTCCCCTTGTCTCGCTCGCGTCTCGGCCGTCGGCTTACCCTCGCGTAGCTCTACTTATACGGCGAGCGCGTAGCGAGTTCCCGGTTAATTTTACAATCGACGACCTGGTCGCGCGTCCTCGGAAAGCTTCGACGATCCTGCGAGTGTACGTCCCTCCTTTGCGATTATGGAATTGAGTTGCTCCGTCGGTGCTGAAATCACCAATTGTCCGGGAAAGCGTGTCTTGCGATTTCTCTACTTTTTGTATTAATCTTCCGTGACCTTTCGTACGGCAGGAACAATCGAAGTCAGAAGAAGGAGAGGCAGAACTTGGACACCAGCGAAATGGCTCCGTTTCAAACGACGGTGAACGTGCGGGGTGACAGCGTGGATAACTTGGGCCAGGAGGTGATCGAGGTGCAGATACTGCCGCAGGATGAGAATTGGGGCGAGAACACCACGGCCGTCACCGGCAACACCTCGGACAGGTCGGAGTCGACCGAGGACGTTAGCCACTGGCCGAACGAGACCGACGGCACGTTCGGCTCCGGCTGCAACCGCTACGTCGGCCCGATCGTCGCGATGATACTCGGGATATGCGCCTTCCTCAGCCCTATAGCCATGGTTATTCTGCCGAAACTGGGATTCTTTCCCGACTCGACGACGGTACTGACGATGCAGCAGAAATTGCACATGCTGTCGTGCAACGCCGAGTGCAAGGGCGAGCTGCTGGGCCTGGCCTTCAAACTGGTGCTACTGGTCATCGGTAGCTGGGCGGTGTTCCTGCGCCCGCGCGCCGCTACCATGCCGCGCATATTTTTATTCAAGGCGGGAGTGTTGCTGCTCACCACACTGTGCATTTGTACTTATTGGCTTTTCTACGTTGTACAGGTAACGATCCTGGGCGCGATTTGCCCAACTATCTCTCTTTCTCCCTCTGCGCGTATGTGTATGTGCGCGCGAATGTACGTACCGTTGTTGAAATACCCGATACGTTTCAGGTCACCGAGAGTGCTAAGACTGTTGCCAATGGCGAAATAACAGAGTACAAAAGTTTAGTAAATTACGCAGGTACCCTTGCCAATACGCTCCTGTTTATACACTACACCGCAGTGCTCCTTATCGAAGTTCGTCATCTGCAGCCTACGTTTTATCTTAAGGTGGGCGAATGTTCTTACTGTCGCTAATGACGTCGGATCGTAACGCGCACTTTGGATTTACAAACGGTATTCTCGTTTGCAGGTCGTTAGGTCGCCAGACGGTGAATCGAGATCTTACGCGATCGGCCAGTTATCGATACAGAGAGCAGCCGTATGGGTTCTAGAAAGATACTACACCGAGTTTCCGATTTACAATCCGTACTTGGAAAGGTTGCCGGTCTCCAAGTCCGGTAGGAAGCAGTCGAGCTTCAAGTTCTACGAGGTCGACGGCGGGGTGACCGGCGGTATGCAGTCGCGCGGCGGCAGCGGCGACCGTGCGGTCCTGGCGGCGCAGGCGCGTCGCCGCGACTCGAGTCACAACGAGCGCTTCTACGAGGAGCACGACTACGAGCGACGAGTGCGGAAGCGCCGCGCGAGACTCATCACCGCCGCCGAGGAGGCGTTCGCGCATATCAAACGTTTGCATTCCGAGGTAGACTCCACGCCGAACCCCGGGCCGATGGATCCCATGGAGGCCGCGCAGGCGGTCTTCCCCTCCATGGCGAGAGCTTTGCAGAAGTACTTGAGAATCACTCGGCAACAGCCGCGTCATTCGGTAGAATCTATTTTGAACCGTCTCGCTCGGTGTTTGGCACAAGATGCGGCGCCGCGCGCCTTCTTGGAGCCGTTCTTCGCTACGAGCCCGGTGCTGTCCAACGAGAAGGAGCGGCAAAAGCGATCGCATCACTGGGCCTTGGTGTGCGAAGGGGAGCTACCCTCTCGCCCGATCGCGAACGGTTGTGAGTTTCAGTTGAGACAGGGCGAAGTGGCGCTCTTGTGTACGGCGCATAGATTACCGCACTTCAATCTCACCGAACAATTGGCACATCCCAAGTCCAACAAATTTCTTCTGCGATTGAACTCGGAAACTTCCGTTTAAGGTACTTGATGAGGTTCCGTGATAGAATCCAGATTTTTATCCTCATGTTTATGAAATTGAACGCAACTTCCAGATACCCCAAAGGTATGCTTGAACTGAATTTTAGCGCAAATGATGTTTTAATCGAGATTACGTTTAATGTAAAGTCTTTCCTGTGACGAGAGTACCGTTAGAGACTTTATTTTACGCTGGAAACTTGATGTGATAGCTATGAGATCTTGCCTCGCGCGGAAAACCATTTTTAAACCATTATTTCGATTGAATCTTATTTGCGCAAAAAATTCTTCGAAAGTTTCACAAGGCGCTAAGTCTTTTTAGAATATTATCTAAAACTTCTGTTCTACAACGGAAACGTGCACTGTTGTACAACAGTGTAATAGTATTTAGACAACAAGATAGACTGAGAGAAGCACAGCAGTTAGGAGAATAACTCGCCATTGCTTTCTTGAAAACGTTCATGACATTATTTTCTCTTTTTGAGGAAGAGCCACAATGACATTAATAAGCGATCCGTACTTCTGAACATACCTTCAAGTAATTATTACAGAGTAATAATTAGTTTGTGTAGCATAAAATGCTCGGTTTTTTTTTCTTAATCCTTAAAACATGCGTACGCACGTACATATATTTATTTATTTCGTCCTATTGCATATCATGATTTGTATATATGTACACCTTAAATATATCTAACTGGATTTTTAATGTGTGTATATATACACACATACTTATTTTGAGGCAAAATGTAGGCTAATTTTAGAACGGTGGTTCGCGCCTGATGGTCAACCATACGATAAGTGTCGGGTCCATTGGGATTCTTAATATAATTTCATCACGTATTCCTTACGTATTTTACATTTTTACGTATTCCTCAATAAGTATATGGGTTAAACGTTTTCTCCCTTATTACGTATATACATTTTTTTCCTCAAAAATAATATTCGTATATTATGATTTGAGCGAAAACAAAGCATAAATTAAATAAGCGACATTTATTCTGTAGATCAAGAACGGACAGTATTTTTTATCTACTGCATTGCAAGTGTATTTTTTAGACATTTCTGACATAGTTTGACGATTCCGAACAAATCCGACAGCTTATGGAGGAGGGTTTGAACACGAACGAGTAAATACTCGTATTGATATTTACATTAATACGCATTCCTAAGTTTGTAAACCGTATTTGTAGTATCGTATTTACACGAGGGAGATATGCTTTAAATATATACAATTTCATACGTATGTGTTCATACGCATATGCGCACATATAGCAGCACACACGCGATTCATATATTTCATTGTTAAGGGAAAGATATGAAACTCTCATATCTTGGTATCCTGTGTTTTCTGCAATGTAACGGTACGCACAGTAAATATACTCGATATTTATATAGCCCCTTTTGTACTTTAACGGTTTTGATATTATTTTTACTCTGATATAGCGTTTATTAAGTACACACGAATGGTGAATGACGATAGATGATAGAAAATTTCAATACAATCCTCTGTTAAGTTTGTCCTCCTCAATTTTCATTATACTTGACCTACTTAATTTCTGCGTTGTGATTAGATAAGAATTATGCTTTATTGATAACTTATATATCTGTATACATGCTGCATGCGATTAAATTACCTTTTTCTTTATTTACTCTTAAATGTTTGTTAGTAATACAGAAAAAAGCATCGTGGGTGCTGTACAGATGAAATTTGGAAACAATTTTCTACTAGTCAACGTTTCTTTACCGGACTGTTTAATTGCAATTTTCCGTCTTCCTACAAAATCTGTAGTCACAGTAATGATTATGCGAAACAAACATTTACGAGTAAACTGAAATTAATTTTAAACACGAGTGGTTAAATATGGATTATATTATACGTAATCGTATAGTTTAATAATTAAATCTCATTAATTACATATCTCTTTGCGCAAATCTCCAGGTGGATTTAAGCGCATTCTTCCATATTATTTGAGAACAAGACACAAATTTACGTATCTTGGAATTTGTATATAGCAAACAAAATTCTATGATTGGATATTATATGTATATATTCGTACAAATCTCTTATCTTTGGATAAACATTGAATACGCTAGCTTAAATTACAAGCCCAATATGAGAGACGCGAGATTTTTATATCGAAATAATTAATATTGTTGAATTTCTTTATCGCATTCCGAGATTATATGTCTTCAGCGTCGTAATGAGATTAATGAAAGATGTAAAAGCGTAAGTTTCCTAGGAGGACATGAGCTTTCCAAGAAAGCATTACAGTTTGTAATAAGCACACGTATCTTTATGCTTGTATAATTTTTCGTTGTACGCTTCGCTACATTTGCAAATTATATAAAATAAAAGTAAATAGCAACACCTGGAATTTTTTAGGTTGCGTTAGTTCGAAGAGACTTAAGAAATATTGAGATTGAGGAGACCGAGAGCAACTTCTTTGTAACGTGAAATTATTATCAGTACTCGTATGTATTTTTTCCACCGAGCTTTTGCTAAGGATGTCTTTTTATGTTATTTATGTGTGCTCGTGATGACTGTGTACTATTTGAAAGATGAAATATACATTTGATGTATAAAAACAAGTCTTTTTCTTTTCCTTTCTTCTATGAAAATTCCTTCCTTCCAAATAAAATTTCCAAATAAAAATTTGTTACGCGTCCAGTTTAAGTATTAAATATTACAGCGAACAATAAGTTATGTTAATAAGAAAACATTTAGGAAATAAAATATATATTGAAATTGGAATTTATTTGAAAGATTGATCAAAGAATTAAGCAGAGTTGGGAAAGTTACTTTATAAAAGTATCGAATTACAGTTACAGTTTTTCGCTAGAAATGTAACTTACAGTTACAGTTACTTTGCAGTTACTTTCTTGCAATGAAAGTAAAAATATCAAATCTGCATTTGAATTGTAAAGCATCGATAAAGGTGTTTATGCACAAATGCAAGACCTAATGCAGTCTATGGAGATTTAAAGAATATATAAAGTATTAATGTAACTATTAAATTATTTACTAGTTATCGAGAAAATGTAACTGAGTTAAGTTGCAGTTACAGACGGAGAGAAAGTATCAAAGTTAAGTTAGAGTTTTCAAAACAAAAAAATAATTATAACTGTAATTTCCGAGGGGGAAAACCGCTGAGGGCATTGTGGTGTACAGATTTGCGGCATTACTAGGCATTTTTTGGGCATTACCCATACAGCACAAACCTTGCAGTTACATTGCAGCTACATTACAGCAATGTTGCAATATTGTAGCAATGTTATTGCAAGTTTTGTGCTGTACGGGTAGTTTGGGCATTAGGCCTTGCTGGGGCGTTATAAAAGTAAAATAAGACAAAACAAGATAAAATAAAGTGATGCCCACTGGGCATTAGTGGGCATTGCTGTACAAGATTTTGAATAGCGGTTTGCCCTTCGGTAATTTCGTTACAAGTAATGAGTTACTTCCCAACCCTGGAATTAAGCGTACGTAATAAAAAATTACTACTTATGCTTGAGAGCACATGTGATAAGATAAAAATTTAAAATATAGAAAACTAGAACAAAGATAAAGATTGTAATTTATGAAAAATATAACCAGTGGAAATAAATGTGCAGGTTGAAATAAAATTGGTTTTGGGAAAAATCCAAAATGCGTTGTTAATTAATCGAACCGAGAGACAAATCCGGATAAAGACTTCATTTACGTGTGCATAATATTTATCGCAAATATGGAAAACGTCAAACGTATATAACATTTAGACAAGTGTTCTATCATATCATTTCACACCTACATAACTGTTTTGTGTAGAAAATTCATGAACGCATCATTAATGTGCAATCATGTAGTGGTGTTAATGTCTTATCTTATCACTATAATCTTGCCATGACTATATTAATGAGATTTTGCACACAGTGTTTTTCTGTGAAAGAAGTTCTACGGACTCCCTTTGAATCGGATTGTAAAATTTCAGTGAAGAGGTGCCATTCGCTTCTTCGAAACTTTCAACACCATGCAGACATATTGCTTTATGTAAGTTATGAAATTTTATCTTAATTAAATATATAATAATTACTTTTAATATAATAATCCATTAAGCACGTAAATATGTATCTTTAATGACAAATCGTAGTATTTAATTTTGTGATATTCATTTCATCTATAAAAAATATAAAATATATCTTACAATATTAATCTATTTACATAAATAAAAATGTCATATTTGCATAAGTTAAAATGCTAAAATATATACAACTTTTATTATAGAATTAGTTCAAAAAATTGTAGCGTGACTGCTATTATTATATATGTTCTTTGTAACTGTACTATGTTATACTGTCCGCAAGAGAATTAAACAATATAATTAAATGAAGACAGCGAAGAAGGAAAAATAAAAGGTACAAAAGTTCAGCTGCAAAAATGATCAAATAAAATACACACGTTCTGATAACAATTGATGACAATCCCCTATTATTATCGGTTAATTGTTTTGTTTCTTAAAAAATTTTACAGAGCTTTTTTGATAGCGGCAACGTGTTCGCACGTAGCGTTCGCGGCTCCGAGCAGTAATGATGATACAAACCCGGACTACAAATTATGCGCTACGCAAGATTGCAAATACGAAGGTATGTGTTTTATTTGTCTTCTCCTCTTCCCGGGAACAAATGGACAAAAATGTCATTATATATGTCTCAATCATGTAATACCTACTTATATCTCATGAGATTCAATTTAAAAAATCATCAGATCCTCAGAGATTTGACACTTTACTTGAATGCTCGACGTTATCTATTGAGATCGAACTAAATTTATAATTAATGTCCTAAGAGAACATAATTAGATCTCAATAGATAATAACATTGATTATTCAATAAAAGTGTCGGGTCTCTGAAGATCTGATGGTTTTTAAATTGGATATAATTATAATAGATATTACAAAATTGAGATATATAATGAGATATCTCCATTTTTTCCCGGATTATTACTTCATCGATTATTCCGTGTGTGTAAATTATCATTTGTACGATGACCATTACATAAAAACAATCTTATTATGTTGTTTAGCGTCGAGGATCTCGGACTATATCGACCGTACAGTCGAACCTTGCGACAATTTTTACAAATTTGCTTGTGGCGGATGGATACAAAATAATCCGGCAAACATGTCGTACCCAAGAATTAGCACGCTGTCGATTCTCAGCCAGAAAACTTCAAGAAAAATTAAAGGTACGGTACCGTTTAAACGCGAGTTATTGGAGATACTAGTCTTGACGGATTCATATAAAACACAATATTTTAATTATTAATTCGATTCTTATATGTTGCAACGTTTACGAAAAAAAATCTAACCCGTGTAATCGTTCCTTTATCGTTTGCAGAGATCTTGGAAGATGCTCCCGGATCGGACGACACGCTTTCCTTGAAAAAAGCGAGGAAGATGTACAGCATGTGCATGGATAACGGTATGTACGATCGCGTATGTAAACAGTATATCATCTGAAACGAGTACTTTTTAAATTTGAGTATCGGAAATTCAGAAGAAAAGAGGAGAATAAACCGTTCCCTTGGCTTTCAGAGGAACTTAAGAAGATCGGAATCAGTGCTCTTAGCAAAGTTGTGAAGAAGAACGGCGGATGGCCAATGACTATGTCCCCTAGGGAGTGGAAACGTAAAGGATACAAAACGTGGCAACAAGTTAGCGACGTTTTGCAGAATAATATGTTTGACAATGGGCTTTACGAGATACTGGTGTCAGTTGATGAAAAAAAATCTGATACCAACGTCATTACCGTATGTATTATTCATGCTCTAAATATGTTTAAAGCACGTTGTTATATTATAAAATCATATGCGAACACTTCGCAACAATAAATGTTTCCGTTCGTTGAATAAAAATAATCGAGAGTGTATTGATGGATTTATATAAAACAAAATATTTTAATTATAAATGTGATTGTTATATGCTGCAATTTTTACGAACTCGTGTGATCGTTCCTTTATCGTGTTTGCGAGCTGACGAAGATGAGTCTTACGTAGAATCCGTGTTTTTCAGATCATGGAACCTGACTTCTACGCCCCACGCGACATTCTGATCAGCTTCGAAACCGACCTTGTGCAGAAGATGTCCTACAAGTCCTACATCGAGAATGTTGCGGATATCTTTGTGGAAGACAGAGGCGCGTACATAAAACAGGACGCTATCAGTCAGGATGCGCTTGACGTCGTGAATTTCGAGATTGAACTGGCTAAGGTTGCTATTGAAATCACCGTGTATTGACATTCGAATTTTCTCACTAGTCTTGTTTCGGAATTGCAACGACAAATTTCAAATTCTTTTTAAGATTATTTCTTTTCAAAGTTTACTTTTTCATTCCCTCCTTTACACTTAATATTTTCATATTATAAAATTATCTTTATGTTGCATTTTATTTTAATACATAAGCGGAATCCATTTTAATCCGTTTATTTAATATAGAAACGGCGGGAATCGATTGTATTAATTTGTTGTTCCATTTTGCTTAAATATTCACAGCTAACGTTGAACCTCGAAGATAGCAGAGATATCGATAAAATCTATAATCCGTTAACAATCAAAGAATTGCAACAGGCGTACGATGCGCAACGTCCCAAAAAGAGCAAGGTCGGTTGGAACTTAATATTCTATACATTTGTCATGCTAATTATATATTATTTACGTAATTTAAATTTGTACATCACAGATAAACTGGCTTCAATACATTCAAAAACTGTTTGCACCAGAAAAAATTACGATCAAGTCATCTGAGAAGCTTATCGTTCAAGCGTACAAGTATCTCACCTCTTTGGTTCCTTTACTGGAACGAACGCCCAGTCGTACAATCAGTAAGATTTTCGCAATGTTCTTTGGCAAACGTGTATGAAAAAAATCACGAATTTTTAAATAAAAAATGTTTTACTCTTATACAATTTAATTGCAGTAAACTACATGCAATGGAACCTTATCAGAACTCTGTTGCCTTACACCGAACGTACAGAGGAGATCGCTGTTCAACTTGCCGCTCAGTTCAAAAATGAGAGTCCGGAACTCGCGAGGTACAATTTTTACTATTGTTCCCATCATAATTATTACGATCTTTATTAACGGCAAAGAGACTCCTTTGTAACGAGATAAGTTTAAGATTCTATGATTTTTAGAAATAAGAAGTTATATTCGTTATAAATATTACATTTTATCATTTATCTATAGTTAGACAGTGTTTTTAACAATGTATTTAAATTCTCTTCTTCGATTTATACTGCTACTGTTATATAAATCCTCCTTAGAGGAACATAAAGAAAGCCGATGTTAATTAAGTGAACTTTATTAAGGTGGAAGAGTTGCTTGCAGAAGGATGCCAATTTACATACGGCAATTTCACAAGAGTATGCCAAGAGACACGTACAGCTCGATAATAAAGAAGACGTGAGTAGTATATTAAAAGAAATAAGAAATATAAATATGAATAAAACCGATCGAATTCAACCTGGTGTATCTGTCGAATTGTGTCAAATTAAAAATCAGAATTATCTGAATTAAACTATTCACTTTAGATCAGCGATATGGTCACGGACATTGCAAACGTTGTTCGTGAACAAATCACAGCATCCACTTGGATGGATGAGCCTACGAAGAAGGTATCTCTTGAGAAATTACAAACAATGAAGAAGCAACTGCTTATCCCCGATTGGTTCAACAACGAAGCAATTGATAAATATTACGATGGCGTAAGTATGCTAGTGTAGATGATTATTTATAAGCGCGTAGACAGTGAATAAAAAAGTGTTGGACACATCTCATTCTCTTTTGGATAATTTTTCTACAAAGTTGTTATTACTATAAGCATGTTATTCTCTCTCG
>NW_011967223.1:1369731-1394545 GCF_000949405.1 Vollenhovia emeryi | reverse complement strand
CTCTCTCTCTCTCTCTCTCTCTCTCTCTCTCTCTCTCTCTCTCTCTCTCTTTTTCTCTCTTTCAATAGTTCTATTGTAGAAATTTTAATTTTGATTTTATTGTCGCGTGTGTTAAGAAAAAAATCGTACGCATCTGTTTCAGTTAACTATCACTTCGGAATATCTCAAGAGTGTGTTAAATGTGTTTAAATTCCAACTCAAGCAAGTTTTAGGCAAACTGCGAAAACCTGTCGACAAAAACGAGTAAGAACTCCATAATCTTCCTTCAATAATTATAATAAAAAATATTTTTACTGCAAAACGTAAAACAGTTACGCTAAAACCATACATGAAATTAACATAACAGCACTACATTTTAACAGATGGCTTATGGAACCCACAGAAGTAAACGCTTATTATAATCCACCTAGCAACGAAATTGGTGAGTCTTAAGAACATTTGTATTTTTTTTCAGAGTTTTGATAATCCGAATTGTATTGTTATCTATTTAACTTGCCTTTTCTAGTTATTCCTGCTGCCATAACGCAAAATCCTATATATGATAGAAACCGTCCAGCGTAAGTATTTAAGTGAACGATGTGACATAATATGATTTAATTAATATAATTATATTATTGTTTTTAAGAATTAATAAGTTCCATTGAAATAGATCCACATATTATATCACATTGTATGTAATACTATTTAGGAAAAGAAATTTTATTCAATATTTCATTGTCAACGTTATTTTTTGCAATTTTATAATGTTTTGGTTTATGTAATTGTTTCCCTTCTAATTTATGTGATTTTTCGTCAGATTCTTGAATTACGGAGCGCTAGGAGTTGTTGTCGGACACGAAATAAACCATGGCTTCGACAATCTTGGTAATTTTGGGTTGACAGTTTTGACGAAATATCGTGTAACACCGTTTGCATAATAAATATTTTGCAGGTCGCAAATACGATAAAAACGGTAATGCCGTAGAATGGTGGACGCAAGATACTATCAATAAATATGAAAACTTAGCACAATGCTTTGTCGATCAGTATAACAGTTATGTGGTACCAGGCTTGGAAGAATCAAATGTTCACGTAAGTAGTCGCGCAAAAGAAGGAAATTTTAATTCATTGAACATCTAAAAGATGGAATTAAATTATATCTTTTTATATCATTCATTATATTATAAAATATATATTGTAAGTTTGTCGGAAACAAAATTATAACGATCATATTCAGCAAAGGTCGATTCTGATCTTTATTTTTTAGATTAAAGGCTTGTTTTTTGTTACTACACTGGCGAACTAGTGCGACAAATTAGAGTAAGACAAGCATATTTTTTATCATTCTAGCTTACTGCACTAGTTCAACAGTGCAGCAATAGAAAACAAGCCTTAAATCTCATCATTGACTTTTCACGTACTTTCAACGTCGTTTAAAGTTTCATAATTTTTGTATTAGATGTTTCATACAATTTTGCTTGAATCTGTTCGAATTTTGCGTTGTTTAAAATCTTTTTTATTCTTGGTCACACTAATTTTCCACTGAATGTCGGAAATTCGCAGGTAAATGGGCGATTGACGCTAGGAGAAAACATCGGCGATTCTGCTGGTCTCGTAGCTGCGTATCATGCGTACCAGAACAGAAGGGCGAGACTGAACGAGCCTAAATTACGATTGCAAGGATTAGAGGAGTACAGCGACGATCAGATATTCTTTATGGGCTTCGCGCAGGTAAGTGTCGCAACGTGAAAGTATTGCATAAAAAAAATATTTGACAGACGATCGATAAGAATCGAAAATGTTATCAACAATTTAATCCTTTTTTCAGGCGTTCTGCCAAAATGCCACGCCAGAGCAAACACGATTGCTCCAGCTGGACGAGCATCCCATGCCAGAAACGAGAATACGAGGCAGTTATTCGAATTTCCCTGAATTTTCCAGGGCTTACAATTGCCCGGCAGGAAAGGGAATGAACCCGAACAAGAAGTGTACTCTGTGGTAACAGGACAATGGAAAACAAATAGATCTGGGTGCTTTTGAAATGTGATCTCGAATTGATGACACTATGAGTCTTGGATTTCTTGCATCGTGTCTAGCAATTTGTATTCTTTTATTTGTTAATTAATTTCTTTGTTCATATTAACAAGTTTCTATTTAAAAATTTAATATAAAATTTTTAATATTTGCGAAACGCAACAAGTCTTTTGAAGTAGAAATGCTGTCAGTATAGATTTGTTTTAAATTCAGATTTATTTCTAATTGATATGCAGTATGAGTGTTAAAAATGCTACAAATATAATAAATCTGACCAAAATAAAATTAATAGATGCCAGAAAAAAAGGCATTTTGAATTATACAAATTACTTTTTGTTCCTCTCCTTTAAATAACGCATAGTTTCGAACATATTTAAGCGTTTTTTTACGCAAGAACTATTTGTATAAAGCCAGAACTCCGTCATATCGGACAGCAAATTATCTCTACCTGCCTTAAAGACAGTTTTCGGGCAATATTAATTTAAAAAAAATTATTTATTGCTTCCACTGCATAGAACTGTTTAAAAAATACTAAAATATGTTCGGAACTACGCGAGAACTATTTTAATAAAGCCAGAACTCTGTCCTTTCGGACAGCAAATCACCTTTGTCTCCATGAGGATATATTTGTAAAGTGATAAAAATTTTGTTAATTATAAAAACTATGTTTTTTCGCCAGAACTCTTTCTAGAACTATTGTAGAACTCTCATGCGATAAAAATCCTAGCTGAAATAATTAAGAAATCATCCCGGGACAAAGTGATTTGCAGCGTGAAGTTAGCAAATCAGTTTGCACTTTTCAATTTTTTTGTCTTAAAAGCCAGAACTATGTGTTTAATGTATCAGAACTCTAGAACTATTAGAAAGGAAGTCAGAACTCTCAACAATTCGTGATTTTCCACGAAATGAGATGCCAGCTTCACACATACCTCGAAACTCTCAGAAGTTTACGTCGACTGCAGTCGTCGACCACGAAAACATTACATGTATGTCCATTCTAAAGAATTACACGTGTTAAGCTCAGAAGCAGCCCGAGAGAAATGAAAGGAAGAAGTCCCCGAGAGCGCGTGGAAAGAAAGCGGGAAGAAGATGATCAAAAACTATATCTAGAAATATAAAATATATTGCAGAAAATATTATTTGATCGTTGATTTTTAAACCTTCCCGTTTTCACATTTATATAAAATTTATAATTGGCTGTAATTTCTGTAACTTTATTCGAAATGTCGGACAAAGAATGAAAACCGTTGAATGTGCTAAAAAAATTATAAAAATGATAAAAATTTGGCCATTTTTTCAACGAACTAATTTTGCTAATTCCGTATTATCGTATACGTTTTCTGTTTATTTCGTGTAACAATATTTGACATTAGTATGACATAATTACATAGTATACATAGTATAAGATATACAGTTAAATTGTGTACATTCGAGATATTCGTTCCGGATTACACGAAAACGTCCGAAATGTATTAACATCGTCCATAATTTCCAAATTAGCAGTGTAACATTATATTGATAAGCGACATCCAATCGCGTGATATTTATTATCAATTATCAGTTAAAATTACAAAGCTTATAAAACTTTAATGCGGACACCGAGACTGAAAAAATCATTACTAAAATGATTAATTATCCCTAAAATTAATAATATTTCTCTCAATTATTCTCATGAAAAAGAAAATTCCTATAGTATGTTTCTTGCAATATTTCGGAGAAAATGTTTTATAGTAAGTACATCGTTGTGCGAAAATATAAATGAAACTTCGTGTAATCCGTTTACACAAATTAGACATACAATTTTGTACAATTTGATATAAACAATTTTCGCGACAAAATATATCATTTCGTGTATAATTCATAACTATATCATTATTATTATGCATATTTTTGCATTATTATTGTACAATTTTGTGCAAGTAAACTTGTACAAAAAAGTAAATTGTAAAATTTATTTACATAAAATTGTACAATAATAAATCTGTAAAGTAAATAAATTTTCCCACCCGAAATTATCCTCCAATCCTACCTACCACATTCTTACGCTTATCCGTTGCATAAAAAT
Source organism: Vollenhovia emeryi (assembly GCF_000949405.1). Lineage (NCBI taxonomy): Eukaryota > Metazoa > Arthropoda > Insecta > Hymenoptera > Formicidae > Vollenhovia > Vollenhovia emeryi. The sequence continues at coordinate 1,390,467 of NW_011967223.1, read as the reverse complement.
GTGCAATAAATCTACCAACTAAATCAATTGTTTTATTCATCGAATTATCCCCCAATCCTACCTACCCGTGTAGTCACATATTCATTTTCCTACCTGAAAATTTCTTAAATTTCCTACCTAAATTATCATACTAATTAAATTTCCCTTTATTGCCGAAAATTACAGCCCCATATCCCTATCTCGTACTCTTGTTAATCATTTTCCTATCTACCCGATATTTATCTGGTTTTTACCCGTATTTCTCCCTACGTACATAATATTTCCACCTTATCATTAATTTACTTTTAGAGCGCGGTTACCTGAAATTTTAGAAGACCGACTTTGATTTTAAATCGCGACCGTTTGGGAGTTTTAATTGGGATTTTAATTTACGCGGAATATAGAGAGGTTTTATTTAACTCGAGACGGCATCTTTCCGTCTTCGATTACGTGCAATCGCACGTTGTTATATGTACACCACTTGTGTACTTCGTTGTCTTTCTTCTGGCCAGACAAACTCACCTTTTTCTGGCCAATACTCTGGCTTTACGTAGCCAGAAATCGACAGCAAGGAGATATACTCCTGCTGCCAGCTGATCACAGGCAGCAATAAGCGTAAGATTCTACGCTTTTGTACGATGCGCGAAGCACGAACGCGTCGCGAAGGGGTCATCAAGTTAATTGAATCAGTTACGTACAAAACGAACAATGAGCAATAAAAATAATAATTACATCACGAATTTATTCTTTACACGCGATTATTCGCAATTAAAATATGTGTCCAAAAATTAAAATATATAACCGATTAGAAAAAAAATTCTCTATCTCGACAGCGTTTTAATTCGAAGAAATCGCGATTCTAAACTTTACACAAAACTTTTAAACTCGATAAAAAACAACGAAACTTTAATTTCGAAATTAATGAATAAAAATTGCTAGACGCGTCATCCGATTTAATCTAAGGGACATGGGCGTATTTTCGTCGATTCGAACGATTCGTTTCTGAATCTCATCTCAAAAGCATGCAGAGATGAAAAATTCAGATGAATGAAGTGAGATCCGAAAGGGATAATATAAATTTCCCAATTAGAATTATTAAAAATAAAAATTTCTCTTCGTAAACTATTAAAATTATTTATCACGTAATATGTTATACCGTGTCTCTAAATTTAAAACTCAAGTATTTTTAAGCGACTGGAAACCGATCTATTTTAAAATAATTTGTAGAAAAAACAAGTCTTCTCTTTCGTAATAAAATGAATATTGGATCTCACGTCATATTTACTACTAACTGGTACAACCCAGCTATCAACTACTACATATAAGTTGTAACAGTTTAGGCTAAAGTTAGTGCGTTAAAGTAGGTAATAATGATACAGTAACCATAAGTATCTTTCATGAAAAATAAATTAATAACTTGTATGAAATATATTATGCTAAAATATTTGTTGTAATTTAATTATTACAATACAAACGTATATAAGTAAATTAAAAATACTACTTTGAAAGGAATATTTATCTATTCCATTTCTGCACTAACTTATATAAAATTTAATCCTGGACAAAAGATTATTATTTCATTCTCCATTTTACTATAAAGTTTATAAACTTTAAACTTTATAGTAAAATGGAGAATGAAATGATAGAAGTAATAATAAATAACATGTCTTATAAATAACAATATACAAACTTTTCATACTTATTTCCTGTGGATCACAACATATTATACATATTATGTATGAATACCATGAGTAAACTTAAGTAACAGCAGTAACTTTAAAAGTCTATATCTCAATTGTTATAATTTTCTTCCTCTGTCACTATATTTGCGAAGAATAACGTAATGTACACATGTACTGAATAAAATAAACTTTGATTGACTGAATAACATTGTTAATTAAAATAATTAATAAATATAACATATTCTCATGGTATTCTCAATTTTTCCTTTGTACGTAGTGTGTGCAAGAGTACGTTCTCGTATACACACTAAGTTAGGCAACAAAAGATATATAATTGTAAAATCCAGGATTAAATTTCTCCTAATCTGTTTTAACTTATCAATTTGAAGGTAACGGATGCTCGAAATGCTTTATATTTCTATTTGCTATCTTTACAGTATTAACAAGTGCATATATGCATCATTAGTATGTATATTCAACTAATCTACAACAGATCCGTTACCTCAATAATAAAAATTAATTCATCACTCACCAACACTGACGCGCAACTGCGGAGTTATAACTGCAACGTCGCTACGATGATTCTGTAATGCACAAACAAACATAAAATTAATATTCAAATAATGTTAAAAAAGCAAAGTTTCAAAATATATTTCTTACGCGTAATGAACCTTCTAGTCAATAAAATATTTATACTGAAATTATTAAACGTCTTTCGAAAAAATTCACGGGAACGAACTTTAATAAAATCTCGAATTAATTCTTTCTCCTAATTATTAAGTTATGCAATATGACTCGAAAAGAAACGGCGAAAAAGGTCGCGATTGCGTAAAATAAAGGATAAGTACCGCAAGGTTGCTCCGCCGATGCATGATGCCCTTGCTCAGGCCTCCTCCTCCTCCACTCAGGCTGTCCTCTCGGATGGCAGGCCACTAACACTAACACTGACACTAACATTAACACTCACTCGCGCACTCGGTCCTCTTCCTCCTTTCGCGAACAGTCTGAGATAAATTGTCAATCGACACGAAACGCGCACGACGCATGAGAAAAACGGCCATATTCAAATTCAGGCACGGCGAGCAACCGGCCGCGAATGGCGCAACGGAATACTTCGCAATTCCAGTATCTTCGTCTCGACGGCTCCGCCTCGAGTGAATCGCGCGACACATCCACTCTTCGTCCTTTTTCTCGCAATCGATCAATGTCTCTCGATCCGTAACCGACACAGCCGCTACGCATTCGTTCCGACAAACTTGATAAACTCGCGAATCGTTGCGCGCGTAATCAACGCTTCCCGCGGAAAGAGGAACATTGGTGCCAACCACACGCGGAAAATGTCACAACGCGGCGAGTAACTCGCGGACGCTTCCTGTCCGCTCGAGAATCTTCGGGCGAATTAACCGGCCGCCGGCGCCGAGTCACTTCGTCGCACAGGTACGTCGAATGCCGAACGAAAAAAGAATCCACAGTATCACTTGATAACCGGCGCGGAAGGTAACGAACGTTGTTTCAGAGTCTTGAGAATCCGTTCAGATTTGCTCGCCGTGCTCGCTCAGTTACACCGCCGGCTGAGAGACGTCGAATGCGATTGGCCGATGCGCGGAGAGAATGGCACTCGGCGGCTCGCACGAAATCCGTCTTATCGACTAGAGATTCCTCGAGCGAGTGACTCCCGTTTCACCTCGGCACGTACATACGTTGAAACGCCGAACGAGACACAATAGACGATCGCGCACCAGCCGACGCGGAAGGTAATAACCGTAGGTCGTTTCCGAGTCTCGAGAATGCGTTGGAAGCGCGCGTTCAGTTGCGCCGCCGGCCGACAAACTTCTAGAACGATTGGTTGATTCGCAGGGAAGCTTTGTCCGGAGAGAATGGCGTTCGGCGGCTCGACCGGCCGTGCGTCGCACGAAACACGTCCTATCGACTCGAGATCCCGCGGGCGACTGACTCCTAATTCACCTCGGCACGTACGTTGAAACGCCGAAGAAAAAACAATTGAGAATCACGCGTTAACTGAAGTGGAATGTAATAAAAACGTTATTTACGTTACTCGATGTACGGCCAAGGGCACGCGACGGTGCGGCGGCTCGAGCCGCCGCCGGCCGTGAGCCGGCGAGCGCGACTGGCTGGATCCGGGGGGCTCGCTGCGCGCGCGTCCAATCGCGCGCCGCGGCTCGTCGTGCGGCGGTCGGCGGCTCGACCGCGCGTAGCGCGCACTAGGCGATTTCGGTTAGTACGTGTTCACGCCCGCCTCCGTAGCTCGCGCGGATTTCTTTCTCGCGCGTGAAACGAAGTTCGATTACGGTGATTCGCGAACTGAATGTGTGCCGAACATTCCGTTTCTTCTCGCGGCAACCGGCAACGAGCGGGACATCGTCGCTAAATGTGATAAACGCTGGACGCCGACGCCGGACGCCGTCGCTGGACTTTCCGACCCGCCGTGTCTCCCCCCTAGCCTTCCCTTCCGTACGTATTTGGCGGTTCGCGAGTATTTCCGTGTTCGGCGAGTGAGTTTATTTGTGAGAAATAAGTGATTTGAGGCGAGACAGATCCGAATCCTGGTCTTTAATTACTCGCGCGGACTTCCGTGTCTCCCATTTTGTGAGGTTTCCGTGAACTCGTGTCGATTTCTCGCGAATATCATTCCTCGCGCAGTGCGTGCAATAATGAACACAAATCTCGTGTGAAAGTGAGAGATCTTGAAGACGCCGTGCGTGAAATTGACAGTTAATCGATATTCGTCGTTCCGCGTGCATTTTGTGCGGTGAAACGGTAACTCGCGTCTTCTACTTCCGTTTCCATTTCTGTTTCGTGCGAGTAGCTTGCGCGGGACGAAGCTGCAATGAGTCTCTCGTTGAACGTAGTCGTAATTGATTGCCGATTGTTCGCGAAAGGAGGAAGAGGACCAAGTGCGCGAGTGAGTGTTAGGCTGATGGCAGATCCGTAAACAGTTAAGTCTGTCTCAGTCGTAGACGTAGGGCAAAGCAGAGAGAAACGTAAGTCGTATACAATACCTAACCTTTCACGGTTACGCGCGCAACGATTCGCGAGTGTATCAAGTTTGTCGGAACGAGTGCGTAGCGGCTGTGTCGGTTACGGATCGAGAGACATTGATCGATTGCGAGAAAAAGGACGAAGAGTGGATGTGTCGCGCGATTCACTCGAGGCGGAGCCGTCGAGACGAAGATACTGGAATTGCGAAGTGTTTCGGTGCGCCATTCGCGGCCGGTTGCTCGCTCCGCCGTATCTGGATTTGAATGTGGCCGTTTTTTTCGTGCGTCGTCGCGTTCCGTGTCGATTGACAATTTATCTCAGACTGTTCGTGAAAGGAGGAAGAGGACCGAGTGCGCGAGTGAGTGATAGTGTTAGTGTCAGTATTAGTGTTAGTGGCCGGCCATCCTAGAGGACAGCCTGAGTGGAGGAGGAGGCGGCCTGAGCAAGGGCATCATGCATCGGCGGAGCAACCTTGCGGTACTTATCCTTTATTTTGCGCAATCGCGACCTTCTTCGCCGTTTCTTTTCGAGTCATATTGCATAACTTAATAATTAGGAGAAAGAAGTAATTCGAGACGTTTAATAATTTCAGTATAAATATTTTATTGACTAGAAGGTTCATTACGCGTAAGAAATATATTTTGAAGCTTTGCTTTTTTAACATTATTTGAATATTAATTTTATGTTTGTTTGTGCATTACAGAATCATCGTAGCGACGTTGCAGTTATAACTCCGCAGTTGCGCGTCAGTGTTGGTGAGTGATGAATTAATTTTTATTATTGAGGTAACGGATCTGTTGTAGATTAGTTGAATATACATACTAATGATGCATATATGCACTTGTTAATACTGTAAAGATAGCAAATAGAAATATAAAGCATTTCGAGCATCCGTTACCTTTAAATTGATAAGTTAAAACAGATTAGGAGAAATTTAATCCTGGATTTTACAATTATATATCTTTTGTTGCCTAACTTAGTGTGTATACGAGAACGTACTCTTGCACACACTACGTACAAAGGAAAAATTGAGAATACCATGAGAATATGTTATATTTATTAATTATTTTAATTAACAATGTTATTCAGTCAATCAAAGTTTATTTTATTCAGTACATGTATACATTATACGTTATTCTTCGCAAATATAGTGACAAAGGAAGAAAATTATAACAATTGAGATATAGACTTTTAAAGTTACTGCTGTTACTTAAGTTTACTCATGGTATTCATACATAATATGTATAATATGTTGTGATCCACAGGAAATAAGTATGAAAAGTTTGTATATTGTTATTTATAAGACATGTTATTTATTATTACTTCTATCATTTCATTCTCCATTTTACTATAAAGTTTATAAACTTTAAACTTTATAGTAAAATGGAGAATGAAATAATAATCTTTTGTCCAGGATCAAATTTTATATAAGTTAGTGCAGAAATGGAATAGATAAATATTCCTTTCAAAGTAGTATTTTTAATTTACTTATATACGTTTGTATTGTAATAATTAAATTACAACAAATATTTTAGCATAATATATTTCATACAAGTTATTAATTTATTTTTCATGAAAGATGCTTTGGTTACTGTATCATTATTACCTACTTTAACGCACTAACTTTAGCCTAAACTGTTACAACTTATATGTAGTAGTTGATAACTGGATTGTACCAGTTAGTAGAAAATATGACGTGAGATCCAATATTCGTTTTATTACGAAAGAGAAGACTTGTTTTTTCTACAAATGATTTTAAAATAGATCGGTTTCCAGTCGCTTCAAAATACTTGAGTTTTAAATTTAGAGACACGGTATAACATATTACGTGATAAATAATTTTAATAGTTTACGAAGAGAAATTTTTATTAAATTTAATAATTCTAATTGGGAAATTTATATTATCCCTTTCGGATCTCACGTCATTCATCTGAATTTTTCATCTCTGCATGCTTTTGAGATGAGATTCAGAAACGAATCGTTCGAATCGACGAAAATACGCCCATGTCCCTTAGATTAAATCGGATGACGCGTCTAGCAATTTTTATTCATTAATTTCGAAATTAAAGTTTCGTTGTTTTTTATCGAGTTTAAAAGTTTTGTGTAAAGTTTAGAATCGCGATTTCTTCGAATTAAAACGCTGTCGAGATAGAGAATTTTTTTCTAATCGGTTATATATTTTAATTTTTGGACACATATTTTAATTGCGAATAATCGCGTGTAAAGAAGAAATTCGTGATGTAATTATTATTTTTATTGTTCGTTTTGTACGTAACTGATTCAATTAACTTGATGACCCCTTCGCGACGCGTTCGTGTTTCGCGCATCGTACAAAAGCGTAGAATCTTACGCTTATTGCTGCCTGTGATCAGCTGGCAGCAGAAGGAGTATATCTCCTTGCTGTCGATTTCTGGCTACGTAAAGCCAGAGTATTGGCCAGAAAAAGGTGAGTTTGTCTGGCCAGAAGAAAGACAACGAAGTACACAAGTGGTGTACATATAACAACGTGCGATTGCACGTAATCGAAGACGGAAAGATGCCGTCTCGAGTTAAATAAAACCTCTCTATATTCCGCGTAAATTAAAATCCCAATTAAAACTCCCAAACGGTCGCGATTTAAAATGAAATTCGGTCTTCTAAAATTTCAGATAACCGCGCTCTAAAAGTAAATTAATGATAAGGTGGGAATATTATGTACGTAGGGAGAAATACGGATAAAAACCAGATAAATATCGGGTAGATAGGAAAATGATTAACCAAGAGTACGAGATAGGGATATGGGGCTGTAATTTTCGGCAATAAAGGGAAATTTAATTAGTATGATAATTTAGGTAGGAAATTTAAGAAAATTTCAGGTAGGAAAATGAATATGTGACTACACGGGTAGGTAGGATTGGGGGATAATTCGATGAATAAAACAATTGATTTGCTTGGTAGATTTATTGCACATTTTTATGCAACGGATAAGCGTAAGAATGTGGTAGGTAGGATTGGGGGATAATTTCGGGTGGGAAAAATTTATTTACTTTACAGATTCATTATTGTACAATTTTATTATGTAAATAAATTTTACAATTTACTTTTTTGTACAAATTTACTTGCACAAAATTGTACAATAATAATGCAAAAATATGCATAATAATAATGATATAGTTATGAATTATATACCGAATGATATATTTTGTCGCGAAAATTGTTGATATCAAATTGTACAAAATTGTATGTCTAATTTGTGTAAACGGATTACACGAAATCGAAATGCATATAATACGAAATTACTTAAATTAAAAAACATTAATAACAATTTTTTCTCAATTTCATATTTTATATCTCATTTCATCATTTGTCATTGTCGCAAACTTACTGATCTTACAGATCTTAAAAGATAGAATTTTAGAGAATTAATAAAATGGGTATAAATCCTAATGATTAATCGAAATTTCTTAGAGACACGTATCAAAAGCATTAATACTTTTGAAAAAGTAGGTTTATTTTCACGTAACATAAAAATAAGTTTGGAAGATTTGCATTGTATTATATGTATTATGGAAATTACGAATATTATAATTGTATAACGCAAGTATCGTGGATCAGTTGGTACATATTCGGTCGCGATTTATGTTATTCGATCATTGACTTAACTTGAAGTTTCATTTATATTTTCGCACAACGGTGTACTTACTATAAAACATTTTCTCCGAAATATTGCAAGAAACATACTATAGGAATTTTCTTTTTCATGAGAATAATTGAGAGGAATATTATTAATTTTAGAGATAATTAATAATTTTAGTAATGATTTTTTCAGTCTCGGTGTCCGCATTAAAGTTTTATAAGCTTTGTAATTTTAAATTGATAATTGATAATAAATATCACGCGGTTAGATGTCGCTTATCAATACAATGTTTCACTGCTAATTTGAAAATTATGGACGATGTTAATACATTTCGGACGTTTTCGTGTAATCCGTAATGAATTACATATCTCGAATGTACACAATTTAACTGTATATCTTGTACTATGTATACTATATGATCATGTCATTTTTTCCGCTAGGGGCGAGAAATTAAATATGAATGATTTCTTGTATTATCGGAGTTTATTACACATGGCAATATTTATTATCATCCGAAGTGACGTGAAAGCGTTTCTTACATATTCGATTAATATTTGCTACGCTGATGATAAATATTACAAACAAGTAATATTATTTAACCAGAATTGACTGAAATTTTATTCTCATATCTTAATTTGTGTATCAGCCGTTTCTTCTGCCCCCCCCCCCCTCGATTCTGTATTATCGACAGCTCGATCTCGTTCGCGCTGCGCCCGCCAGGTGGCGACACGCCGCTCGCCCAGTGCGCGCGGTACGCGCCCGGAAAATGGCGGTATCTACCGCGACGGTGCCAAAGTACTTTTTCGTTCGCGATTCGCGACAGATAGTCGGCCGATAGCGCGTCTCGGAGTGAGGTACGGGTACGATCGACTCGTCGCCGATTCTCGAATGCGCGAGCGGAGTGGCGTCGCACATCGGGGCAAGAGAGCAGTGACGACCGAGACGGACGAAGCGAGGGCGGACTGGCGATCGGACGCCGACATCATCTTCGAGAACCGGTAAATGCACCACCTTCCCCCTCAATGTATCCGCGTCCGGCCCGGCGGTAGCCGGCGTAATCCCGGCTGGCGCGATTCCCGGCGGTGCTGCCGGGAGTCCGCGACTCTCGATTTCCGCCGCGTCCCTTCACGCGTCGCGGGGATCCTCCGTCGGTCGCGGCCGACGGAAAATCCCCGGCTCCGAGTTCCGCCGGTTTGAATCGCGACACCTCCGCGAACGCTCTGGGTGCCGGTGTCGCTTTGAATGTCTCTTTTTTTTTATATCCGTTTTCCCCCGACGCTCCGCCCGCGTGATCATCCGCGCGACTGCTATCTGTTATCAGGTGGCTGCCCGGCGTGCACAAGCCGCGGAATCGGGTTTCCCCCCCCCGTCGACTAAATGGAGCTTGATTTATCGAATCCCGAACAATTCGCTTGATAAATTTAATAAATTAACTTTGTCCACATGCGCGCGCGCGCGCGCGCCACGTGCGAGCGCATTCGAACACGCGTGCGACACGTATGACATTATTTAATTGCGTTCTTGAAATCGGGGATTGAATAAACGTTGATTAACGGCTCTCGCGGAGAGAGAATGCGAGAGAGCATATTTTCCCCGGAGATAATTTAATATTTAATTATGCCCAGATTTTCGCTCGCATTAACGTATTTACACGCATGTCGGCCGGTGAGGGAAGGGGAGGGGGGCGGTTACGCTCGCGAAAATACGGTCTGCGCGGGATGACGTCGCGATTAATGTTTCAGAAACGGCATGGAGAGCGCTTTGGCAAATAGCGTTTGCTGAAATTTTATGCCGGCAATGCGATTGACGGACGCGAGAGCCCGGCGCGCGTTCCTCGAGCGCAAGGATTTTCAACGGCGCGCGGAAACGCGGGAATGCGAAATTATGCGCGAGACAGCGCCGTTCGCCCGTCTCGCTCGGGGTCTTAAAAAAATAAATACCGCTTCCAAAATAAGAGGTCTTTTCTTATGCTCTACGTCAACTCGAAAAACCCGATGATTAAGTAAAGGAGATATTTCGGTTCTCCACGTGAAAGATACAAGGCGATTCTTTATATTCGGACCTCTCGAGACTCCACACGTCGATTCGCGTTATGAAAAGTAGCACGACCGAAGGGTTAAAATTTTTATCACCGGCGTCCTCGTTGCGTCGGATTCGCTCGAGTCTACGGTACTTTAAAGGGATGCTGCAGGAGTGATTCTGCACTTTTTGCACTTTTCGTATCTTGAACCGTCGGTTCAGGAAAACACGTGTGTAATATACAAATTGTGTGGCTTTTGTGTGCAGACCGACGACCAGTTTCCACCAATCGGATTAAATCAGAGAACAGCTGGGTGTCTTTAAAATTAAGTTTAGCAGTCTAACAAAAACATTTATTCATTCGAATAAGTTGTAGCTTACCTAATCTATAAGTTATTCGAATGAATAGATTTTTTTTAGACTTCTAAACTTAATTTCAGTGGCTGTTCTCCGGTTTAATCCGATTAGCGTGGGAACTAGTCGGTCTGTACCGAGGGGGAATCCGCTGACCAAAATCTTGTACACCAATGCCCACTAATGCCCAGTGAGCGTTACTTAATTTTATTATCTTACTTTATCTTATCTTGTTTATCTTATTTAATCTTATTGAATCTTATTTTACCTTTATAATGCCTCAGCAATGCCTAATGCCCAAACTAATGCCCAAAAAATGCCTAGTAATGTCGCAAATCTGTACACCACAATGTCCTCAGCGGTTTCCCCCTCGGTCTGTACACAAAAGCCATATAATTCCCTATTAGCCCAATGTATTGGTGTGATATCAGGAAATAATGTAAATCTAGTATTCCCAATATTGGTCCAATATTGTAGGATGGGACGTCTTCTCTTAGCCAATATGTCTATTTAACAATATTGGTTTCATATTGTATCAATATTAGACCAATACATTCTCATTACAATGTTAAACACTGGCCAATGCACTCCCGATATAAATCTAATATTATATAATTATTATCGTGCAATATTTACATTTATTCCATGGCCAATATTGGCTTTACGTTGGACAATATCGGCCAATGCATTTCTAAGATAACCAACATTGGACCAATGTTTCGCCAATGTTTAGCTAATGCACTGTGCTGCTACACCGATAGAAAAATATGTAGCATTTGAAGCTATAATTGCATAGTAAAATAATTATGATCTGGAATATATTATTTTTATAGGAATTATTACTATAATATTAGTAATAGCAACCGTATAGACACAGTGATGCCGACTATTTAAACAAACTACTATAAAATATAAGCTTTTTAACTATTATTCTGTTAAAATATCCAAGTAATGAATAGTAAATTAGTTAATTATTTTTATAAAGTAAATACAATCACAGTAATAGTAAATTTAACTACATTGCTATCATCCACCTTACTAATCACATGGTAAACAAAAGTGAAGTGGTTCGGAAATGTCTTCACTAAAAGAACGCGCGGTACAAGACTTTCTCGTAAGAAGAAAACCGCATAGGGTGTCATAAATACGGATGAGTTTATACATTCGTATAAGATTACTTATCTTTTCCTTGAAAGATGCTATCTTGTACTATTCTTTACGAGTACAAAGTGATGTAACCAATGAACATAGTGAACGCAATGTATATATGTATAATAAAAAGGGGGTAATATTACTTCCTAATATAAATATGATTATCACTATTACGTACAGTTATTCGAAATTTTACTTGTGGTTGTTATATTGCAATATTTATAGTACACCTAAATTAAAAGCTCGTTTTGGTTTATGACAACCACATCATAAGTTGCATGGATCAATATTGTATCTATGAGAACTATAATACGTTGTTAGGTCAACCATAACTTATCATAAGTTGCATGGACCAATATTGTGTCTATGAGAACTATAATACATTGTTAGGTCAGCCATAACTTACGTAGTTGGAAGAATTATAAAAATGTCGTTGGCACCGAAAAGTACTATAAATTATAGTGAGATTGTGGTAACTGCAACCATTTTTTTCTGTCGGAGTATAGGGTTTGTATCGTATATTACACAAATATTCTCATAAAATGACAGTTCTAGGAACGAAAGGTACAAAAAGTGCAGAATCACTCCAGCATCCTCTTAAAAACGTTCTGAATAAAATGGATTGGTTGAGAGAAAGAGGGGGGGGGGGAGACAAACCGGGTTGCTGCCGGTTTAACGAGCGTTGTTTCGACATGAAAAAAGGGAGAAGAAAGTGAGGGACAACTGTCGTTCAGATGTCGATAATATGCGACGTTTTAATGACGCATCGTTGATCCACCGTCAATCAGATAAATCGGTTTCTAAGGCGACCGACAAATTCGCGTCTGAAATCGCGGCCAAGAAAACGTCCGATTAATCTCGCGTCGCCATATCCGTGTCGCGGGTAATGTAATTAATTAGTAACCGAAACGAGGAGCTATATTTCGACAAGTCGTAATGGACTCTTGCTTATCATTAGCGAAAATTGAAGTGCGGCTTTATGAACGACGTTCCCGATTGAATATTCACGGATCTGCTAAATTGAGCTCCCGGAGACTGAATTGGTCAGGAGACATGACGTTTCGGGGTTGTTTTTAAATGAATATTACCTTGATGGAAATTTTGATATGATTTAATTAACTTGGTTATTGGAAATTTAATTAATTATACCGAATTATCGACCGCCCACGAAATACATGTTTTTTTGTTTAATGCTATTTTTACTTTTATTGCTACACGCCTATTTTATATACGTGTATTGTGAATATTTGCCGCGAAAAACGCGAAATGCGATACTTTTAATACTTTTTCGCGTAAGACGCGAAAGTCTATTCCGACGTTTTCCGAGTCGATTATAGAACTTGTCGGTGCGAATTCTGTTATCGCCGCATTTAACAGGCCGCGTTTTGTCGATGCGAATAGTGATTAGTGCTAATGCACGGGCGAATGCGATTTGTTACAAAGAAGTTGCACGTAACGTGACGCAGCAACAATCATGTCCGTTCGCCGCATATCTCCGTGCCTTACGTACGAAAATAGCGGATCGGGGCGCCTTATCTTCGCGTCTGTTTTCAATAAATAGACGTCATTGAAATTCATTTGGTAAGTACGTTCCGATGAACGCTTGCCGTTCGGCGCTCGAATAACGCTCATATTTCCTCGATTATCGCTCGAACTGGGTCGTTCGTCAAGTTGCCTCCCTTTTTTTGTCGCGTAACATCCTTGCGATATACGTAAATTCTTAAGAGCCAACGTATATTCTTAAGAGGTACTCGATAGTATTTTAGCGTAGACCCTCAAAGTATTTTAGCATAATATACAGGGTGTATCTAAACTGGCGAAAAATCTTTCAATGACAAGTACTTTGTAACATTTTAAGACAAAAGTTTTGATACGACGATGTCGAGGCTCTAATAGTTTATAAATGGAAAGAGATAAAGATCTCGCATAACGAGGCTAGAATTTCGCCCGCGCAGAGATAGCAGAGTGGCAAATTTCACCGCTGAGGTTTACCATCGTAACCAAATAAATACGGTAATGACAGCTAACACATATCAATGTCGATTTGAAGTGTTGAATAAAAACATGTTAAACAATTTTCATAACCCATTACATTACATTTCATAAACAGAAATAGTTTCTTAATAAAATTCTTGCATAATTTTTACAATGACTTCATTACCGTCAAAGATGTGCGGTTCGAGGAAGCACCTTTGCTTCTGGCCACTTCGCCATCCCTGAGCGCGTCAATTCTAGCCTCGTTATTCGAAATCTTTAAACTCTCTCCATTTGAAAACCATTATAGCCTCGACACTTTCGTATTAGAATGCTCGTCGTAAAATGTCACAAAGCACTTGTCGTTAAAATATTTTTCGCCAGTTTAAGTACACCCTGTATGTTACATTTAGAAATAATATTTCGAGAGGTAACTGGAATCGGTGATATCGTCCGTCGAAAAAGTAATAATTCTCCAAGTGGCAAGAAGTATCTTTCTACTTGTGGCGTAGTTAGCGAGCGAAAAATGCTAGGAGAAACGGTAGATACGGTATCGATCTACCGGAGTAAAAGAAAGTAAGCGCGAAGGAATGGTCTCGCTGAGATGTTGGCCGGCCGGAAACTATGGCCGGATGTACGTGAGTGAAATACAGAAGGCGTCCGTTTTTCAGTGGACGCACGTCGTTAAATTATCTCGTCGATATTTAAAGCTTGGGGGTGGGGTGGGGCAGCTGAGAGTCACGAGATGCACGCACTGTCGACGTGTAAGCCCGAAGTGTTTCTGTATTAACATTCTCGCGATAAAGGGACAAAGCGATCTCTCGATATCTGACACAGACAGATGCTCGTTGGCTGAAGGGAAAACGGATCGAGCAAGGGGGGGGGGGGCTGACAATGGAATGAGATCGTGCCACGAGAGCTGAGAAATGGAAAGAGAGAGAGAGAGAGAGAGTACGAACGGTGGAAATTATTTTCCTTCGGAAACTGTTAAGTCTCTCGTAACGTCAAATTGTACGGCGAGTGTAAACGATCTATTTCAGCCAAGCGAGAACCAGGCGCGCGTCTTCTGACGTATCGCGGAACTTTTGATCCGCGCCGAAAATAGATCACGTGTATTTCAGCGGAATAATCGATCGAGTCGCTCAGGTGGAAAGGCAACTTGGTCCGCGCCGCGAAGCGATGCGGATGAAGTTCCCTCGGATCGCGTCTCTCTCTCTCTCTCACTCTCGATGTGGTGCACAGGTTTAATTGCGAGTGGACGGGAAATGTCGCAGAAACGGGCAATGAGACGGCGATCCTGCAAATGAATGCTTGCACTGTAGTCTCCGTTCTCGCAGTATAATCGCGCCAACAAAAAGTGACATATAGAGACGCGATTATGAAAGAGAGACGGAACCTCAGACGGCGGCGCGTTCTTTATCGCGTCACAAAGCGGTTATGCAACCACCGTTCTTCCTTTATAGTACGGAGTATGCTCGGTTACGATTAATAACGGCGTTCGCTTACAGCGCGAGAGAGCGAGAGAGGCTGCACATGCGTCGAAAAATTACTTCCTCTCGGTTCTGCGGAAATAATCTTTCTTCCTCCTTTTCTCTCTCTCTCTCTCTCTCCGTCTTTAAGCAACGCGCTCTCTTAGCGCAAGCCGGATAATCTCGCGTTTAGACTCTCTCGTGGTTCGGAGATTAAAAAATTTCCCGTTTATCCCGCTTCTAAGAATTTTTATCTCCGCTCGAACTCCACTCCGCTCGTAAAGACCTCTTGCGATTCAAGTCGCGGACAAGTCCTTCGATCAGAGAGAACGGGCCATTCTTCTTCCTCGCTGCTCGTAAAAACCAGCTCGCTCCGAATCCGGTCGGGGTGAATACCGTTGAATAGAATAATCATAGTGGTCTACGTCCGTTCTGAGCTGCGCAAACAGCCGACGCCGTAATCGTATCAACCCTCCCTCCACGGCGGGCGCGTTTAAAACGGTTGCCATAAATATTCCGGTAAATCTATTTGTACTCAATGAAA
Source organism: Vollenhovia emeryi (assembly GCF_000949405.1). NCBI lineage: Eukaryota > Metazoa > Arthropoda > Insecta > Hymenoptera > Formicidae > Vollenhovia > Vollenhovia emeryi. Next base: position 1,374,678 of record NW_011967223.1, on the reverse strand, counting down.
TATTTCCGTTGCGGCAACGAGACGAGAGGGTAATCTTAGCTCGGCGAGACGAAAGAGAAAAATCGCTCATATGGACAACACCCCGAGATCATAGAAACTGCGGCCGCGAGATAAATAAATTCCCCGTCCGACCGACGATTCGAACTCGACGTGCCCCGGGGCACCCACCGGGCGACCATATTTGCGGCTGTTGCCGTCGCAATCTCTTCATTGGCATTGTCGGGCGGGGGCTCATTTACGTCTCCCGCGACACGCCGAACGTCGATTCGACTCGTTGAAATATACGATGCGCCGCAGTCGCTTGGCAGGCGAGTCACATCGCGGATGTACATAAGAATACGCGTGCTCGCCGCCAGTCACTCTAAATCCACCGTTTCGCGACGATCGCAGTTTGAATAGTTTTCGCACCCGATGCCGTCCCTTTACTTCCCCTTCCCCCGCCCCGCCCCGTCACGCCCGCCGTCCCTTCGCGCCGATGAAATTCCCCGGAACGAGCTTCTCTCGTTTCTATTTCCAGTCCCAGTTCGAGGCTTCCTTCGCAATCTTCCCTCTGTCTCTGCGCACTACTTGTTCACTCCGCCACTTCCGCCGCCGGCTCGCAATCGCATCTTCCACTCTCCCCGAGTTCTCGGGTCCGCTCGTCGGGAAACTCGGACGATGTTCGCTCGGGATAGACCGTTCAAATCGCGTTTCGTCCCGAGGCATCCGATTAGAAATTGCGCGAAACTTCGTTGATGCCGTTTCTTCGGGATTATCTCGCCCCGTGAAACCTCTGACGGAGAGTGCCAACTTCGCAATTGGCCCGCCGACGATGCCGCGGAGCTTACCCCGCGATTTTACCGCGGCGTACTTAAAATTCGACGCTACATCAGGAATTTTTTAAGGGAAATATTCGCAAAACCTGTGTAACGTCTCGACGTTACATTTATATCGTTATCTAGCTGCAAAAACGACTGATATTTTCTTAGCCGGTGCTTAAATCACCGCGAACAAGTAATATTATTCAATTTTAATTTTATTTAAACACCTGGCCGAGATAATATTTTTCGTAATAAAATTTCCGCCAGATATAGTCGAACACATTGAGAAAAATCTCCATCGGATAAACCAATTAAATAGTGTTTCCGACGATTAATTTTTCCGATTAAATTACGTATATATCCGATGCAATGCAGTTACCGATAAAATTTGATCGAAAAACCGATCACATATTTCATCGGATATACAATTTAATCGGATATATCCGTTTGCTATTATGTAATTGGATTGTCCGATTATATTTAGTCGGATATTTTTCCCAGTGTATTACTCGCGTTTAGCTGCAACAAGTTCGCTTGGTACTGGAGAGCCTAAATTGACAGCAGGCTGCTTCAGTGTTCGTCGTACTCGCGCGAATTAGTCATCTCGCTCAGTTGTTAATCCGCCGTACGATGGAGCCGTCTTACTCGGCGGCTTGCAACTTGGCTTGCAACCGGAATGTTATTGCAGGACCTGAATGCAAGCTCCGGGCCGAATTCCAAACATAATGTAGCGGCCGGTTGGCGTCTCCGTAAGGTCGTCCGTTCGCATTACGCGCGGGCTGCGCGTAAACGTACGCCGAATGTTACGCGGCGCTTAATTAGTGTACCACGGGATCCCTAATTTTAATGAGGAGAACATTCCCGCCGCGCCGAAGATGGAAAAGGTTTTCACCCAGAAACGGTCCTGCTGTTATTTTACGAATAACCGATCTGGTCCCGGTCGTGTCGGGCATTAAAATAAACTCAACGTTCCCTCGTATTGTACGGAACGTAATATCGATCTTAGAGTAGAATTCGTCCCGTGTCTCGCGCGTTTCGGTGCAATTTCCCATTTCGGCCGGGCATCGCGTGACAGGTGGACCGACGAAAGGTGCATTTACCGTCACGATTTCCCCATCACGGTTGTTCCACGCAACGTCGAGTTATATTTTTCTCCCGATAGAACCGGGAATCTCCGTAAAAAAAAAAAGGCGATGCGTCAATGCCATTGCGAGACATCTGGCAGGGTCGTAAAGATCCTCGGTGAGTTCACCGGAGCACGGAGAGCAAGGATGAAGTAGAAAGGCAGGTGCCGGTGGTGTATTAAGTGAAAACGAGAAGGATAAAGAAACGGCGGCGAGGTAAAAATAAAAGAGAAACAAAGAGACGCGCGGGCGCACACACAAACACGCGAGGAGAGAGTGTATTAGGGATTAGGAAGAGATAGAGAAAGAAGCGGATACGATGAGTCTGCCGAGTTGAACCAATTCTCACCCGGTGATGTCATCGTTCTCGCCAGGCAGAGAATTGGCTAGTGATTAATGCGATATTTATAGCGGGCGCAATTATGCCGCGATGCATTTTCACTGCGAATTAGCGAAAACGGAGCTGTCCGTTGGACTTTTTCTCGGGGCCGGTGTAAGCTAAAGCCGCGGCCCGTGTGTTTGAGCTTAAAAGCCGATTAGACGGGACAATCGCGTTTTTATATCCGCGAATCGCCACTTTGGCCGTACCACCCGAGAGATTTGCCGTCGCGACGCGTTTGCCTTGCGGAATGAAATCGCGGTACTTAATCATTCCGTTGGGTGGCAAAAGTGTACATTTACCACTCGACGAGAGCAAAAAAAGAAAAGGAGGAAGCGGCACAAAAGAGAAAGGGTGGTACCGTCCTCTTTGTGCTTGCGGCGGAGTAAGGAGGAACATAAAGAGCGGCTTTTAAAGCAGAATTTTCCTAGTCGGCATCGAGTTAAATGGGCTTAGAGCTGCACGTATAAATTTTCGTTCCGTTGACATCCTATTTTATTTATTGCTATAATTACAGAGAGCTCATTTTCGATCATTTCCCCGCGAGTCGTTCCTCATCTCTTTTTTTTTTACAAGGTGTTAGATGCGGGCGGCTAAGAATATCGCGCCGCGCCGTTCTTCGAGTCGCCGTGTGTACGTACCAGCAGAAATGCACGTAACGAAGAGCAAACTTCTTGTATCGCACGGGAGCTGTATAAACACACACGCAAGTTAATTAAAGGATTGTCGCGGTAAACGAGAATACCGAGGTTTAATTACATCTCGTGCGCCACGTGTTCTTTGATAGCGGCGCACTTTAATAATGCACGCACGATGCACATCCCTAATAAATTAGATACGCGTGTAACGTACGCAGATATATTCAAATGAATTAAATTTGTGAGTCCTCATTCATTTGCACGCTCTTCGGTAATGACGGCTTTGTTAGGTGGTACGGCGCGGTGGGTGCAAACCGTCGTAATGATACTGGGCCGGACTGCATAAACGGCGCACAAAGCGGCCCAAATGAATACGCCCCGGCTGCAAAGGGAAACGCGGCGGATGCGACGATCCTTAGCATTCAACTTGCGACCGACGCGCAAGCGTTTAAGAATCCCGCGGGGCAGTAGGGAGGCGAGAGGCACGAAGCAACCGACGGGACTCTCCGCGAGACGCGAATCAGCGAAACGTTTCGTTTTCGCGCTCAGACGAGAGATAGATAGAGGGAGAGAGAGAGGGAGGGAGAAAGAGAGAGAGAGAGAGAGAGAGAGAAATCGCGATAAAGTAAAGTCAGGCATACTCGGAGATGGCGACCCAATTTCGCTTCCCGCAGCATCTTGAGCTTTCAACTCGTCCTCTCGCATCGGAGAAGCGAGCGAGCAAGCTCACGAACGCCGAGATATTTACATTTACTTTAATACCGCTGTCGAACTAACGAGCTCTTGCGCCAGCGTGGTCGTTTTGGCAAAACTTATACCATACTCCCGAATCGCGGTTGCGATAGAGTATTACTCTATAAACTTTTAATTATCGGTCTAATAGCTCGGCGACTAACCGGACGTAGATACAAGATAAAGCGATCGGTATTGCCATTAAAACGTGACGGTCGATTAATTCAGGCGTAATCTGGACGTAGCCTGGAATCCTCGTGTTTGGTGACTCTCTATTTTCATTTTCATATATAAAGTAAATGTCCGTGATTGAGCCGATAAGAAAGCGCGACCAGTTTTATCTTTCTATTAATAAATAATTAATATAATCACTTACATAAAGCGGACGTTTATATAAAATTTGTTTATTTGTCAGCGATTGAAAAATAATAGGCAATAAGGTAATCAATAAATATCAATCATAATTTTCATGAAATATTTAATAATTGTGCCGTTTGTACCGGTTATTGAACTGAAAAACGAATCGTGTCCTAATTACCGAACAATTGTAGACTCGATGATTGTATGCTCGTTAAATATTTGAAATTGACAGATTTTTTAACGAAGTTTCGAAAGCTTTGTTTGAGAAATTTAGAAATATTAAATACATTATTAATCATCTCGATCATTAGGATATTTTCAAACACCGGGGCACTTATCTCAGAATTAAATATTCCCGCAGGGATGATTGATACGCGCGGCAATTTAGGCTTAGCGAACCCACGATCCTGAATACACCGCGGGCATTCACAAACGTCTACACACTCGTATACACGTTTTGCGACAGTTTTGTGTCATTAAACGTCTGGGAAAAAGTGGGGCGAGATAATTTAAAAATAATAAAATATAGAAGAAAGTTTCCTATTATGAGACAAGCTCCTAATATGAGACTGCGGGGTAATAGGCATCGTCTGTTGGTTCCACCATGAATTTTGGAGTGAGAACTATTTAGGGGAAAATTCATTAATAATAATCTTTATTGTGTTCCCTTTAGGGTTACAATCTCTACACTTTACATTTTTCAACTTACAATTAGTTTAAACGTAAATCTACGGCTTAAACTTTATATTTCGAGGGTTTGCGAGTTTTCTCGCTCCCCCTCTATCGCGTACACACACACGTCTCACCCTTTCCAGGACTTCTGCTTCTTATTGTCTTTCTTAATCATTTTCCTAAAATACTATTTTTTTATTTGTCCCATCTCTCCCTCTCTCTCTCTCTCTCTCTCTCTCTCT
>NW_011967223.1:1354852-1368201 GCF_000949405.1 Vollenhovia emeryi | reverse complement strand
TCTCTCTCTCTCTCTCTCTCTCTCTCTCTCTCTCTCTCTCGTTTCTTTGTGGAAAATTCATTATTAGATTGTGTAATCGCCGTGAAAGAAGATTATAATTGAATTTGGATGTTGAAAATCTGCTATCTCGTATTAGAAGCCCACCTAATAATAGGGGACTTTCCTTTACATGTTTGATGTAAAGCACAGTGGCAAAAACCAAAGCACATTTTTTCACTTATATCCCTCAATTGAAAAGAATCGAATTACATAGATTTTATTTAGAGTCAAATGGGAGGGGAGCAATTTAAGTTGTCAATCTAAACCACCGCAGATTCCTCTCGGCAAACTGTGTGCGTGACAACGGCGTGAAGTCACGGAGTGCTTAATAACGATGCACTAATTATATTTAACATTCTGCGCTTCGGGTGAGCTAACACGATGCCAGTGATCCATATTCTAAACCATCAAACCACTGTTCTTATCGCCGTTAATGACGCAATCGTGAACAAATTACGGCCGCATTGACACTACAGGCGTATCTTGTTCAGCGCTGATGTCATTCGCGGATCTGCGGTTCGCGAAAGCCATTTCTCCCGATACGACGTGTGCAGGGTGTGTCCGAGCTGGCCGCTCATTGTTTCGACCCGCGTTAAGATTCAGTCGCCGAGACACTTAACGCCGTAAATCAAAGGAGCCGCGCCGAATAACAATCCGCTGTAAAATTCTAAGCTCTGCAGTCACGGGGAGACGCGAGGTCTCCGCGGCGGAGAATACAATCGCTTGCGTCAGAAGAATTAAGCGTAAGGTCCCAGGTGGGAAGCGAGCTTTGCCGGTTGGCTACGGTTTGAAGAATAGATTGTTGTCTCCGTCTTCATGTGGGGCATATTCGCGCGCGTGCTGCGGCCGCTTCCACGAAGCGGTTACCGGGTTTTCCAGTCTATAGGTACGATTGTAAAGACGTGGCACGAGGACGTCTGTCCGCGTATCTTCCCGAGCCCACCTAATATGGAACGGCCGTGCTTCCCACTCGTCGCCGCGCAAGTGTCTCGAAACGACAATTCGGTATCGAGGCTGTTTAGCGGTCAATAAGTGCTCGGCGAATGACGCGTGTGTGCCAATTAAATTACAGACCGCGATACCAGATGAGCGTCGCTTTGACCACACGGCTCGCCTTCCTGTAGTTCATTTCTTATCGTACGAGATAAAGCGCGATCTGTTTACAAGTGGAAACCGTACGAATAAAATATCGAGCTGTTCCCATTCGCGTGACTCGATATTCTATTTTTATTTTTACTGGAGCTTTCGTGATGCTGCTGTAATTAAAATCGCGCTGCTTTCGGAGATCGCGTACGCCGATCGTGATGTCGCGCGTTTAATTTTCAGTTAGGATTTTATTAGCGAGAAGCGCATTTTGTTATACGGGAAAACTGCATTTATACGCCGCGCACGTCGAACGCGTTGGATTTTCGCCGAGATCCTCGGGAAAATCTATCGAAACTCGCGCGGTATCCGACCGCGTTAAGCAAAGCGGAGGAAGTCTCTTTCCAGGGATAGAGAGACGGGTATATTTGCGGAAATCTCACGAGTTCGATGTTCATGCGGTTACGCGAGAACAGGTGTTTTACGAAAATACGTATCGCGCGTTTCCATACGATCCGGCGAGATATGTACCTACGTGGCGCGCTGTATCACCGGTTTTCCTCGGCAGACGCCAGGGCGAGGAGGGTGAAATGTTAAACACGGCCGCGTCCGACGCGAGGTATATACGAGGGTGGGGTTGTGGGGGTTGTGCACGCCGCACGTGTCCGGGATTTTCGATTTTTCATCGTTTCACCGGGGATCACCGATGCGTTCTGACGGCCCACCCCTTTCCCCCGTGCACCCCCGCCGTCCGAATAATGCACCAGACGCGTTTCCCCACCCCCGCCGCTTTCCCGTCCCCGAGCTTGATGAGCTTTCGGATTTTTTTGCGCGACAGCGTGTTCAGTACGGCGCGGTATCGATAGGTTTCCCCGGCACCTATTTCGAAACGGCACGCCCGAAGCGATCGCGTTGCTCGGCGGTGGCCCCCGGCCCGACGCTTCCGCGAGATTCTCAACTTAGCCTTCCCAGGAAGCTTCGCCTCTCGTCGACAGGTCGAAGCGCGTAATATTCGCCGACACGACACTCGGCGGCGGCGACACCACGATCCGCAGCCCCGCGGTCTCTTGGTCGCGGGCAGAAATTATTCGCGGTCCAGACACTTGGAATGTCGCCCATAACGCCTTCGAAGGTGCTTTGCATAATGCTCGCAGGAGCGCTCATTTCTCTTTTCCTCGAAAGAACGCCGCGCTTCTCGTTGTATCGTTACGTAATCGATCAGAGGTAGATGTTGCAACAGGTATCCGTTGTCTATATTTCGTTCGTTTTTCTGGTGCTGCGAAATCTTTTCAGTTGTTACATTTACTATCCGTGCGAACGGAGTCGCCCACACATGTAGCGCTATAAAGATCCCTGCGTCTCGAATAAAACTAGAGAGAGAGAGAGAGAGAGAGGGGGGCAAGAAACTGATTATTTAACTATTTATCTAAATTTTAGATCTGCGAAGTGAACGCGCACTTTATTGCATTGTGTCGTAAAGATGACGATCTCATAACGTTTTATCTTATCTTCCTCGGGGATCTCGAAGACGCAGGTGGTGCCGTCGTGTAGGTGTCTAACAATCGCGGAAAAGATGCGATTCTCATAGCGTTTTACGTCCCGCATTTCTGCGGATTGATGCGACTGTAACAGTCGTTCCACTTTACGACTCGCGTCATACAGAAAGTATTGGTAGTATCGTATAACTTATATGCAACTGGCTCTACGTCTAGAATCGTCCCCGAAAGCTCTCGTTATATAATACGCGCCGAGGTCTTTCCCATTGCAAGATCGGAAATGTCAAGCCGCCGCCCGGCCGGTCGTCGAACCGCTATCGGAATTATTTCTCATCCGTGAGTATTCGGGACCGAGCGCATTGTTATCGAAAAATCGCCGCTTCCGTTGTGTTATTAAACAGGTAGCTCGAACCGCGATTTCGATGTCGGTAACCGTCGTCAATAACGCCAACAATATCCCGTCTCTTCTCGAGTGTCAATTTGGTGCTTTCTGAAGACCAGGCCGTACCGCGCGTTCGAAATAAACTGCAAATAATGTCCGTGACAGGTTTCGACGCTGTCGTTTCGCTATCAGTGGCTCTCAACGCGTAGAACGGATATTCCGTCGTGCCGTAATTTGCTGAGAATAGACGCGCGTCGGTTTATCTAGGAGCGCGACTGCAATTGTCACGCCGGCGCTATTAGCGATCCTGACGTATGACACGCAGACGGTATTTTTGGAGCCGCGGAACAGTTATGCATCCTGCGCCGAAGCCTGCACGCGGCGCGGACTTGCGCGCGTAATTTCCTGAATATTCAAACGAGGCGCGATATCGAGGCGCTCCGTGCTTGCGGCTTCGGGAACTTACCTCGGCGAATAATTTCGCCTGTGTGCACCACTGTCTGCTTACTCGGGACAAATAGGTATGCAGTTATTCTGAGACTGCCGGGGTGAATGCCCACGAATGTTCACGTGGTCGTGTTGCAGCCTCGCCCCGTGCTCGCGAAAGCTCCAATCAAATATCGCCGGACAGCTTCGCGTACCAGAACACCTTAATAGTTGCAATAATGCGTTGATTGTTTTGGCCCGGCGCGTTTACACGCCACGCCGTGAGAGAGATCGGGATCCCCGATTGAACCCGACAAGAGAACGATATTCGACCTACGGAGCAATAGTATAATTAAAGTTCGGGGAATTTCTATTAAAATGTTTCCCCGAGAACGAGCGAGCAAGCGAGAGAGAGAGGGAATTTGAAGAGTGCAATACATATTACAGTTATACAGTAACAGAGGCTTAAGTTATTGGGGCTTAGAGTTGCATCAAGTTACGTGAAATTAATATTATTTATAACCATCGTGCAAATTTAATCTCGCGCATTAACTTGACGTTTATCCGTGTTTCTCGTTAGCCCCGTTGCGCGGGCTAACTATAATGAGCTTAAAGTAGACGCGAAGTGAACTTATAATGAAACGTCACATGCATACTTAGCTGGAGCGAATGAGATAAACGATAGATATTGCTAATTACGTGTTGCGCGAGTTTTCAAACTTGCCGCACGAAACGTTCGATCCCATTTCCTTTACGAAATTCTGAACATTCTCGATGCACGCACACGTACGAACGAATCATGCGGATTCCACGCGGTATAATGTAGAGGAAAGTTTCCTATTATGAGATAGGATTCTAATATGGGACAGTGGGGTTTCTGTTAAATTAATTAGGCATCGTTAGTTGATTCCACCATGAATTTCTTGCCCTCGGAGCGAAGTCTGTTTAGTGGAAAATTCATTGTTATATCGTGTAATCGTTGCGGAATGTTTCGGTTTGAATTTGGATGTTGAAAACCTGCTATCTCATATTTCCTCTATATATACTTGGGTTTTAATGCAAGATAATCTTTCATATCTTTGAATTGAGGTTCACTGTGTTAGAATTATGTTAGTACGAACCGAGGCACAATTAGATACTCTTATTTATTTACGTTCCGCGAACTTTATTTTTACAACGACACGTTATTGCGTTATTGAATAATTTCATTGACACCATTGATTCTACGACGGTAAAGATAACGAAATACGGCGAGATCAGTCCGTGTTGCTACTCGTCTAAAAATAGGAGGTGAAATGTCACGTGATGGCGAAACGTGTTAGATCCGAAAATACAGAAGATACGTGAAAGAAAAACAATAACGAGTCGATTTAGTAAACTGGCTTGCCTTTTTTCCGCCGTTCCGCCAACGCGCTCTTATTATCTCGCGATTGGTTGAAATTCTCACGATTTAGCGCGACAGGAAGCGCCGATCTGGCCGCTTGGCGATATTTCCTTAGTATCCATAGACGCACGTAAAACCAAATATAATATAAATACGGTTATCTTGACGGCAGGATGTTTGAGGATTGGTTCTTGCTGTCACATGTTCGGAATATTTTCAATCGCAGATCGGAAGCATCCGCCGATTACCCAGTGCACCTGATGCGTTCCGATATCGAACGGCTAATAAAACCGGATGATTTTTACAAGAATTTTTTGTTTCAAGAAAAACATACTTGATTTTTAATTTATATATTTTTACTGCGATATGTATTGCATTACAATTTTTACTATTATTACATTACTGCGTCAAACGCGGACTTTGTTTCAGCTAAACGATATCAAGAGAATTGGGCTTTGAAAGTCAAACGCAGTTAATTATACGTGAATTAACATTATGTAATACTTACACCCACAGAAAAAAATTTCCGGATCCACTGCTATTACGCTTGAATGTATCATAAAATAGGATCGATGTAGCGCCAATCATATTTATTATAGAGAAAGGAATATTTTAATCTTAAATGAAAAATTCTAAAATCTAGAATAAAATCATAGTATGTTTCGTCTTTTGTCTAGTATCGTGGTGTCGACTTCGTGCGTTGTAAGACGGAGGGAAAATTTATTCTAAATGCAAGAATTGACTTAATTTTGATATGGTCTTATTTTTATACTAAATGAGATTGTGAGAAATATAAGAATATTTTTTGTCTCAGTAACAGAAATCCTTTCTAAGGGTGTAATTACCAGTCAGGTAAAAATTGCCACTTAACTCTTAATTTGATTTTTAATTATTTGATTGGTAATTAAGTACTGCATAATGTTAACTCACGCATAAATAACCGTGTTTGAGTCTCAAAGTCCATTTCGCTTATTACTCGTTGAAGTTGCCTTCTTCGTGTTTGCTGTATTCGAAAAATTATATTATGAGAATTTTACTATATATTCTTACTTCAAAGAGAACTGCAGCGTCGGCCATTAGCGGTAAGGCTGCCGCTCTTATCTAATTCTGTTTCTCATTTACAATCATTAAGGCGTAATCAAAGTCGGGAAAACATTTTCGTGTAGCAACGACGATCGAGGATGCAATGCATCACCGATCGCCACGCTCCGTGTCCCTGAAGTTAGCGCCTCGTTTTCAGAATTTCAATGTAATTGATAGAGTTCTGGCTCCTCCCCAAGAAGTTCTACAATAGAATTCTTAAAGCCTGTAGAAGTCTGGAACTCTCCAGAAATGTTCTCGAAGTCTCGAAAAGAACAATCGAGTGTAAAACGACCCGAAACTGTGTGGATATCAATCTTATGTTCTTATTACTCGAAAATTTTAGGTACAACTTTTTATTCCGACATTACGACTAATTTGAACCTCTCGAGAAACTATTAGATTAAAAAGAAACCGGAGGAAGTCTGGAAAAATTCAATCCGGTTACTGAAAAATCGTCGCAACTCCTCTTCATTTCCACTTTTATCGCTCCGAGTACCAAATATAATGGTCAGAACTTTTCTCGAAATCTCTCTTCGGAGAAGAATCAGAAGTCCGTCAATTATATCGAAGTCCAGCAAACGGGGGTACTTGACAGAGATCCGCACCTTTCGTTGCTTTGACCTGGCCGTTCCTTATCATCCTGCCGGTCGTTTTCGAGAGTAGCTCGAAGTCTCCGGATTATTTTTAGTAGCTTCGCCTCGCGCGTAGCAGCGGTCAATCGCACTAGTCAGGTCGAAAAGTTGCGGGGGTACTTTACGTTGTTTCCAGAACGCGCCGGCCGGAAGGTACAGCTTTTCGCTCCTCTTTCAAGTCGCTCCCGGTAGTCGTACCTTTCCAACAACTTTCGCATTCGCCAGCCAACGGAATCGCTCCCGCCCGTTTCGCTCAGGCCGGCGATTTTACTTTCGCAAACTTTAAGGAACTAATCTTTACCAGGTAAATGTTTTCGCAGCGCGAAAATTGGTTTTTATTGAAAACGTATAATCGCGTGCGGCGCAGTTCTATGTGACTCTGCAATAATTTACAGTTGAATCGGCACCGAAGTAATTAAGATCCCGCCGCGGCCACGACAATTATTACGTATGGTAAAAGACGTAGGTTTCGTGCGGAAGGTGTGCCTCTGCGAGGTCGTAAAATTTGACAGGCTCCGCGAATCATTTCGCAGCGCGTCAACGTCAATTACACGGAAACACACGGAGTTCGTTACGCGACATAGATCTATGTGGGACAGCATTCTCATTGGTGAAAACGATCTCGACAGCGTGTTTGAGGAGTACAAATAACGTGCGCGCGCGCGCGCACACACACACACAGCTCGACTCCCACGTTCGTTTCTATTAGCGCGCCGCGCGTCGTCCCGGTTCCGGAATTCCGCGCCGCGCGATTGTCTCTTTCGGCCGTGCAAATACCTTAAATCAAAATGGAAAGCGCGACCCAGTTGTTTCTGCCCCTCGGCGCTTACAGTTGCTGTCGTACTATCGGCGCCTCGGCTATCGGAGATACGCATTGAGATGCAAATGCGGGAAGAATCAAATGGTTTGTCCCACTGCTGCAGTTTTGGGCGCAGGTGTTATCTCACCTGTCGGCCGGAAACGATTTCATGGGTGCCCCCGGCCCTGCGGGAAACCAAATATTTATATCGCGACGTGTGTAATAACACGCAGCCGAGCGCAGTAAGTTTCAGTGACGCGACACGCCTCTGATTAATTTCCCTCATTCGTATCGCGCGTAAGAGGTTCTAATTTTTCCGTCGAGTCAGGGAGAAGGGTACGATTTCATCATTTTGCTCGTTGGATTTTATTTGGCGCCAAGTTTCTAAATTAATCACTTTTTACCCTCGAGGATATTTATGCGATTCAAGTCGAATTTCCTTTTTCGAATCGACGAAATTTCACCCGAATTCGAATCGTTGAAATGTTATTTGCAACGGACAATATAAGGATTATTGTAAATTGAGATTTGACGTAGATACGCGGGGAGAAATTTCTCTTGAAATTTACCCTGAAAATCGTGTAATCGTGGGATAACCTGGCATTTTGAAGAACCTTGTGAGAGTTTTTTTTTGAAGTTTTTCCATACATTTTACCAGTACACTGAGAAAAATATCCAATTGAATTGTGTATCCGATGAAAAATATGATCGGTTTTTCAATCAAATTTCATCGGTAATTGCATTTCAACGGATAAATTTCATCGGATGTATCCATAATTTTATCGGAAAACGTAATCGGAAAAATTAACCATTTAGTTGGTTAGTCTTTCCGATGGTTAATTTTTCCGATTACGTTTTCCGATTAAATTATGGATACATCCGATGAAATCTGATCGAAAAACCGATCACAATTTTCCTCGGATATACAATTTTATCGGATATATTTGTTTGTTATTACGTACTTGGGTTATCCGATATTATATTTAATCGGACACTTTTCTCAGTGTGGAAATAAAATTCTTCGAAATGCCACGTTTTTTCACGATTACATGATTTCCAGGATAAATTTTGAGAAAAAATGTCTCCGCGTAATAGTCTGTAGAGCGTGAAAGATGACGAATTATTTTCGTTCGCTTATGCAGCCGTCGTATGGTCATCAGAGAACGACTGCACGTGAGGCAGAGGTGAGGCATCGGTATTTAAGACCGCAGAGCCGCGGTTAAAGGCCGGATGTGTCGACACACGCAATTGATTTCGTAAACGCACTTGAAAAATAGGAGGGCTGCGTGACTCACGCTGCCGCTCGGTCCTACATGGACTTTCTTTACACGTGCACGAACGTCATTTCCCTTCGTAGAAATCCGGGAAAAGGAACTTGGGGAGGCGCGAGAGAAGAATTCCATTGAGTCGCGCGCGAGGTCAATAGAGAGCTTTTCGAGCTTTGTATCGTCAATAGGGAATTTCGGTAGCGTGTTTTCGAGTCGAGCGACCCCGAAGAGAAAATCGCCGTGGATGCGATTCTCGTGCGCCGCTGCACGGTCGAGTCACCGGAAGGCCGGGCTTGAACGACGAGTCGAGAGTGCCAGCGGACTGGGATTGGTATAAGGAAACAATCGGCATAGAAATTGGTAGTTGCCGCGCGGAGAGACGGCGACAAACTCCCCGTGCCGGTGAGTTAGCATGCAAATTGTGGCGGGAACGCGGTTAGTTCGACAGTCCCTGAAGTTACGCGCGTCCCTCGTGTTCCACGTGCAATGCCGAGTGCTCCTCGTTCCGCGCGCGGATACGGTGTCGCAAAAGAGATTGCGACGCGTCCGCGTAGATTGTGCGCGTCCTGTAACAGGCAATTTGAAACGAGAAGAGACCGGGGAATGGGGGGAGGGGAGGGGTTTAAAGATACTCCATTCCGCGTTATCAGTTTCATCTCTCTAATCGCGTCCTCGGCTTGATTTCTTTTTGATTCACGCGTTCTGATGCGACGCGCGGCGCGAAACGTTGATGATGTCGCGCGCCTACAACGGTCAGCGGGAATCGACGGGACCGGGGGTCGAGCGGACTCGTCGCCGAGCGGAATAAAAGCGCGATGTGCAATTAAGCGCGCGCAATGGCGCCGAATGCGCAGCGAGACGTTGAACCCGGGGCCCGATCGCCCGAGATTGCCTTTGTGATTAAACAAAAGTGGGTTAATGCTGCGCGTCGGGATCCGTGCATCCGTAATGACGTTGACATCCTGAATCGGCCCTCCCCTCGCTCCCCCGGCCATTACGAGAACAATGGCGTGTGCTGTACATTGTTCCTTGACGCCGTTCCGTCTTCCTTTTTTCCCCCGCGGGCGCGCACGTTTGGCGCCGCGCGACGTGCGATCGGCGAGCACCGAGGTGCAGCCTCGTCTTAATTGCGCGTGCAATACGGGGGTATCGCAGGGCGCGCCTTTTTCGGCCTTGTAATAATCGTAATTAATAAGTGGATCGTGTGCCCCCGCTGCTAACCGCGCTTGCACGGTTCGCCCACCGGCAACCGGAGTCGAGACTGAAACGCCGCGCCGCTTTTAATTTAACTCGAAACGAGAGCATCGTCTGCCTCTATTCGGAGCTCGAGCTACACCCCGTGTACGGCGCACCTTTTTCCGCCCCGCGGAAAGTGCCCGATGCGTGCGCGGAAAGCACGTCCGCTTTCCTCTAATGGAAATGTTTCCGCGGCGAACAACTCGGTCAAGGAACTTTGCCGCGCGCGCGGAGGAACTTCTCACTCATAACGACGCACGCACGTCTGTTCGAATGTACGATATTACTGCCCCGATGCTTTCGTTATCGCCGTTCCGGCCTATTTCCCATTTTTACGTTTCTGCGTTTCTGCCTTTGTAATTTATAGTTTTCGCCATTTTTTCACCGCCTGACTAACAATGGCCTAACGGCGGTCTATTTTAACGCGCGCGGCCGAGGCTCGTAAAATATCATACAAGGCGTAACCGGAAGAACCGGGACTGATTTACGTTATCCCTTAAAGCATCAGACACGTATAAAATCTCGAAAAAAAACCCCCCCGGAGCTTTTCCGGCGAGTTTGAGGTACTTCGCGCCGGGAACGGTTTGGCCGCGTTCCCGTTAAAAAACCGCGAGCGAAATCCTCGCCAACGGCCGGCGCGGCGATAATAGCGCACGTGTAAATCGCATCGGGCAATCAAGGTTTATATTTCGCGACGTTAAGCCGATATCAGTGGCCGATGGTAATTTTGTCGAAATTGCCGGGCCGAGCCCCTCATCGGCGAGCGCCATCGTAACCGGGTTTACGTGCAAATTTTTATTGTTGCAACACCACCATCCTCCCATTAAAGGCGCCGCTCGAAGCCCACCGAATGTCCCTTCGCTCGCAACCGACACGATCATTAGCGGTCTTTTACGTCGATACGTCCTGTCCTATCAACGCCAGATAATGCCATGAAATTTACACGCTGATACGAACGGGGAAAATAAACATACAGCGTGATTTCGATCGGGCAAAAGAGTGCCGTACCGGAATGAAATCCTGGCCCTCTCCGCGCCCAATTTTTTTTTGCTAGGAATAACCAAGTGCGGTTATCCCGCGAGCGAATTTCGCCGGTCGCCATCGGCACTCGTCTCACGTTTCTTACATGACGCGAAATAAGATCGGCGCGCCGATCGTCGAGAGATGGTGCAACTTTGATGAGGGAGGGCGGCAGCGGAGGGGGACGGAGGGCCAAGGGGGGGGGAGGGAGGGTTCGCGGGTGCCCCAGATGAGAGGAGTCGAGTGTCAGTCAGCCCCGGTCAACAACCCGTCTCCTTGGAAGCGTCGTCGTGGAAGTATCGCGTGCCTACGTCCATTAACCCGGTTAATCGCACGCTCGTTAATTCCCATTTCGCGCGGCACTTCTGATCCATTCTCAAAGTCGCCCGCGTTTTGCCCGCTGTCCCTCTCGTTCCGTGACGGAGTCTGCGCCTCCGCTCCGCTCCGCTCCGCCGCGCGATAAGATCTTGCGAGCTCCGTCCGCTGATCACGCGGAATTTCGCCGGGAATCGTATCAACCTGGTCGAGGTAATCCGACGTTAAACTGCAGCGATCGTACGGGAATCCGAATTATTTTATCCGAGAGAAAGAGAGACGAGATTTACGGAGTCGGGGAGGCGCGCGCGCACCCGATTGTTCGACTCGACTATTCTTGCGAAGGACGAAAGTGTGCCAAGGTGTAAGACAGAAATATTTCGGTGGTCGTGTTATGGTATCGCCAGGCGGTATTTGAATGTGCAAGCTGTATGCAGTGTACGCGATCACGTCGGCGAGACTGCTATTTATGAATTTAGTGCACGCCAACGTGATAGAACACTCTCGGATATGACTCGTTTATTTCGAAAGTAACGCGCGTGAAGACTTCCAAATGGTGTATTCCACTATATATATCGTGCAACTCGATTTGCCCGGTATTTGCGTTCTCAGTTGCAATAAATAATCATAGATGCATCCCAAGATCGACCGGAGGAAAGCACCTTTCGGCTTTATCGGCGGGCAGGAGGAACCGTACCGCACGATCGATCCCAGCCTTCCGGTTATCTCGCTCGTGCCTGACATGTCCGGGCAACGTGTCGGATCGAATTCGAACGCAATTAAATCGTTGTTCGCGGCTGCGAGCGTCGCGTTCCCGCCTCTTCTCGACGGGTGTGTGTGTTCCCGACCATATTTCGGTATAAATAACTTCGAGGAGAGCCGCGTAAGCCCCGAGCGGAGCGGAGCTCGAAACTTGGCCGGCTCTGGGCTCGGGTGAATACATTCGCGTGCACGCGCACGCACGCAATGTGGGCGCGCGTGTGTGGGTTGACTTACGCGTACTTATACTGGCCCCGGGCCAGGATTAGTCATCCGAGCCGCGGATCCCGTTCTACGTGTGCATCCTACTCTCCGAGGAATCAAGCCCGTTGTTTGGCTTCCGAATTTCGAGCAGCGATAGGACAGACGCTCGGCGGTCCTCCTCGAGAGAGAGCCCATTAGGATGACTTTGATGCAAACGCTCGCGAAGACAAACAGCGATAGATGATCCGGTACGTTCGACGGCGCAATTTTCTACGCGGGAGAATATTCGCCCGCCTTAGGGCCAGTTTCACAAACGTCGGTTACCTGCTTGCCAAAGGTTAATCGATTGTCTCTGTCTCTTCTTGGATAACATGATGGAAATGGATAGGGAGTCGACTGAGAGAATTCTGGTTAACTGTTAACTGACGTTTGTGAAACTGGCCCTTAGAGATTTATTCGCTACTCAATTTAGGGCCAGTTTCACAAACCTCGGTTAACTGTTAACTAGGGTCCAGTCGATCTTTTTCCATCTTATTATTCAAGAAAGGACAGAGAATCCATTAACCTTCGGTTAGCAGTTAACCGATGTTTGTGAAACTGGCCCTTAGGCCCGGTTTCACCACACGTCGCTCAACCTTAATCTTAGTTTAATTCGTGTTCGTCTCTTTCTGTAAGAACAGTTGGAAGGAGACGAAGAACGAATTAAGCTGAGCTTGAAGTTAAACAACGTTAGTGGAACCGGACCTCAGAGGATCGGGGACACGCACGGCGTTGTCTATGGAGATCCATTTTAACGAAGCGTCCGAAAGATTCTCGAGAGACGTTAAGGAATCGGAGTGAAACTCCTTTCGTGCCGATGCCAGGTAACACCGTGAGGATTTACATACTAAACGTGCGATTCGCGATGTGTCGGATAAAAACGGAGGCATGCGACGGCTCGGGCGAGGGTCAAGGATCACGGTAGAGGATTTTTCCCCTGGTAATATTTTATTAAAATCCACCGGCGCGTTTGATGACTTTTGCCAGGCGGTTTTGTTGTTCGTGTTCTCTCGTCGTAACGTCCTTCGTAGAATAAGCACCCTTGTTTTCCCCTCTCTCTCTCTCTCTCTCTCTCTCTTTCTTTCCCTCTCCTCTGGAGAACGGGGCACTCAAACGCAGACGAGTGCTCCTTCTCCCGTAACAGTCAACGCGTAACGAGACGGTCTTGTTACGTTGTAACAAGA
>NW_011967223.1:1319914-1353455 GCF_000949405.1 Vollenhovia emeryi | reverse complement strand
GTCCTTCGTAGAATAAGCACCCTTGTTTTCCCCTCTCTCTCTCTCTCTCTCTCTCTCTTTATTTCCCTCTCCTCTGGAGAACGGGGCACTCAAACGCAGACGAGTGCTCCTTCTCCCGTAACAGTCAACGCGTAACGAGACGGTCTTGTTACGTTGTAACAAGATCTCCTTCTCTCACCTGGCGCTAGTTTGTACCCTTTCCTGATAATCGGCGGCTTGCTGGCCCTCCCCCCCCCCCTCCCCCGTCTACCCCTCCCGTGCATCAAAATTGCCGCTGTGACACTCGACGTTCTACGAGGCTTGAGCGCGTACTATCGGAAATAATGATTATCGAGACAGTCGCTACACGCTATAAATAACGCGGTCTCGCTGGAACTAGTTATTCTTATACGTTATTGTCACAAGAGAATTCCACGATCGAGTTATCTGACTTGAAAGGAGCCTGAAAGGAGCTATTAAGTGAGAAACGACTAAATCCGTTTTCATTCGTTATTTTCGTTTACTTCGCGGACACGGCCGGTGAAATATTCTCCGTAACGGTGAAAAAGAAAAAAAATTGTCCCACCGGACCGTGTTCACTTTCCATTATCATTTCCATCTCGTCGGCGCGCTTTTCCTTAATTTTCCCCTCGTTTTCGCCTCGGTCCCGCGACAACGTTTCCTCTGTATGAACGAGAACGAAATGTCGTTTACTGTGGGCGGAATTCGATCAAGGGCTGGATCAGGAAACCAGACGAAATTGAACAGCCACGTCTCCAGTGCGCTAACGAGAGAATCTGTACGTAAATATCATACCGGTGGACATCGATCGTTGGTGGCTCCGTCAATAAGAAAACAAAAGAGCATCAAGATATAATTAGTATAACAGTATGATACGATAATTATTAGAGTAAGGTGCCCTATTATTAGATATGTTTCTAATATGAGATAGGGGCGTTTCTGCTAAATTAATAGTTGTTGGTTCCATCGTGAATTTATCGCCCTTGGAGCGAAATCTGTTTAGTGAAAAATGCATCGTTCGATCGTGCAATCGTCGCGAAGAAAGGATTGCGATTTAATTTGAATGTTGAAAACCTGCTGTCTTATATTAGAAGCCTATCTCATAATAGAGAACTTTTCTCTACAATTTACAATATTATGCTAATTTAATTGTAACATTAGAGTTAAAGAAGGCCCCTATGGTAAAATCAAACAAGCAACGAGAATGCCATGTAGATCCGAGCAAGATGTAGGTAGCCTAATAATTCAGACCTTATAATGTGAATTCATATACCGTTTTTCCGTCTATCTAGTGCGCCGGTTCCTTTTCGGACTTTACAGTACGGAGAAGGTGTGGCATTGAATGCTAAACGTAGCATTTAAATAAAAATTATTAGAAATCGTTTGTCGATTAATACACGAATTCGCCGACGGCAATATTCCATCTGAAGAAACTGTGTGATCAAGAAAAGACTGACATTGTTAATTATCGCTGGCGACATTGAAGAAATCTTATTGGTTGAAGCTGTGTTATGTCCGTAAAGAGACCGGCGCGCTAGACAGATGGAAAAACGGTATAGGAATCTACTTTATAAGATCTGAATCACTGGGCTATCTTGCTCGGACCTACATGGCATTCTCGTTGTTTGCTTAATTACAGTAGTCGTAAACATTTTTACTCTTTATAAATCAAATGGCGCGGGACTTTGCAATCCCGACTCTCGCTTATTGTCAGATTGCTAATGCAAATGAAAAACGTGTCGCGCATTCATTGACATAGCGTATCCGTCACGATCTAACGAGCACACAGGAGTAACGTAGCGATACGTCATACATCAGCCCGCGGGGCCGGAATCCACCCGTGTTCGCATGGCTTCGTTATCTGCCGCCGGGGTGTTTGCATACTCGTCTGAATATTGACACACGCGACCTGGCGCCCGCGCGAGGAGCCTCGTATGCGACCCGCGAAACAAATCCGGCACTGCACGTCCGCGCGCTCATTCACGACGCTCGCCAATTCGCACGTGCGACGCGACAATTAATTGAATCATTAACGCGACGCTCGCATCATTGTCGTCGAGATCGTCGAGACACGAAGGAGCGAACGAGGCGGCGACACGAGGAGGAGTTTGAACGCGGAACAATGCGCGAAATCCTATATCGCCGGACCCGATGGAAATCCGCGACTCGCCGATACCTTCGACGCGGTGCTGCACGCGCACGTACGTTATGTACATATGCATCAGATCGGAACGGTGGACTCCGATAGCTTGATCCGGGCGATGGACTGAAGTTGGAACAAACCGTATTCGGCGATTGATTGAAATTCCGTTTTTTTCCTCTCTCTCTCTCTCTCTCGTGGGGTTTTTTTTTCCTTTTCGAACCCTTTGCGCCGCGCTTCTGCGCTTTCCGCGAGAGAGCCCGGCCGGGCCGCGCGAGCGGAATGGGAGAGACGCGTTACGAGTTTCGCAACGGCTGAATGCCGCTTCCCGTGGGTGATCATCGCTTACGATGCCGAATGCGCATCTCTCTCCCGTTACGGCGTGTATGCCAGGGTTGTTACTAACCGCAAGTAATTTTCGCGGATGGCGGAGCACGATTACCCCCGCATAAAGGGGGTATCTTCGGGAGCCACGCGTCGTATCCGATGAGCGCGTTTACGGCTATACCGTGGAAAAACCCGATGTTCATTTCTTCGTTCGAAATGCGATAATGCAATTGCGGTTGGGACGAGAGCACGGGTTTTCAATTTTCCCAGACTCCTCCAAGGGGCTCTCCTCCGCGCCCCGTTCGATTCGCGAAATCCTCGGATTATCGATCTCTCCGCTTCGCAGCCCCCGGGTGCAGCCTTGCAGTTGCGGTACTATCGTTTCTAATGTGCGCGCTGCGCATCCATGATGCGATTCGCGTTCAAATAAGAGCAGCACGTCGTAGCCCGAAGGTTAATAGGAGCATATTTAGCGAAGGACGGAGAGAGCAGAGTGGGAGCGGGGCGGGGCGGGGCGAGCGGGGCGGATTCCATGTAATTAGTAGGGCAGACCTGTCAAGGTTGAGGATCACTGCGTGTCTGCATCCATGGAGATGAAAGGAAACTGGCCGTGGCGAGTCAAAGAATCTCCGCTTCTTGTTTCGCTCGCTCGTCTCCAGCGGCGAATTTTACCTTTCCCGGCGATATTACGTTTCGCTTTATTACGTAAATTAAAGGGTGGAAGAAAAAAGAATAGCGACGAGATTGGCACGAGCGCACGCGTTCGTTGCCCGGTTTAAAAAAAATAATTTACCGACTTGGGCCCGGTTTTTCATTTTTTCCTGATTAACTGTTAACCAGAAGTTAGTCGACTCTGCATCTTTTTCTACGTTATTATCTGAGAAGAGACGGAGAGTCGACTAACCTCTGGTTGACAATTAACCGGAAAACGAAAAACCGGGCCTTAGACTGACCCGACGTTGCCCGGAAATGTCGAGGGGATAAAATCGGCGAGTGGAGTTTCGCGGTGGCCTACATTTTTCGCAGGGTCCTAGAGGGTAAACTATGCGAAGTTTGGTCCAGTTCGGTCAAAGGGTTTAGGAGTTAATAGGGAAACGTGCATTCTATTTTATCGTATATAGAGTGCACGTATTATCAGGCACAAATATTACAGGCCCTCGAAGAATGTAACGTTAAACGTAATATCCGACAGGGTATTCGACGAGATGTATCCCCCTCGCGCCCGGAATCAATATTCCGACGGAACTTCCGTAAAATGCACCGCCGCGAGAAATATCGAGTAAGGAGAATCGAGCGTGAGATTACGCGCGTGACTTTACGTGCCACTTTATTAAGGGATACATCGCCTCCACCGCGCGGAAAATCGATAAACGGGGCCGAAGTTAATCGCCCCCGCGACTCGGCCGAGGATTGAGCCGCGCGATCGACATTTAATCTACCAATAATGAAGTTAGTCGTTAAAGCGAGTGGCGCGCAATGTACATAATTAACGGGAAGATCGCCTTGGCGTGTCGGCTAATGCTCATCAAAACGAAACACGGCCTCTCTCTTCGTCCCGGCTGATGTACGACGCTTAGACCCGCGCGTCCCCGAAATTCCTGGAGTCGCGTTAAGGGAGACGCACGGATCTTCGGTCATCAGCGTGGTCGGATCGTCGATGTTCTCGCCACGCGATACGACCTTTTTTTTCTCCGGGAGTAGGGAAAAGCGCATTTACGCGGATGAATTGTGTCTTGGACTCTCCCCGAGTCGAATATTTTGGCCTGAGTTTAGCCTCGTGCAATTTTTGAATTGGAAGCAACGCGGTCGAAATAAGGTCTTCGTGTCGGAGAAAGTATATTGAATTTTTCACCTCGGATAGGCCTGGAAAAGAGTGGCCGTTTCCCGTTTAACAGTAAAGAGGACGATACGAATGTAATCAGCAGAGGTTCAGTAGATCTCAAGAGGTTTCAAAGAGGGTGAATATTTTATTGCAGTCTCTTTGAGGATTAGAATGAGGTTAGACGCAAGTTTCTTTTTCTTCAAATCTGAGCCTCAAATTGGAGTTTGAAGCCGACTCCGAGGTCCCAATGAAGACAGAATAGAATAATTGAGGCTCATAATGGGATCAAATACTCGACTCGAGTCCCGTGAAGCGGGAACACCGACTTGGACCGTCCTCCGCACTACAGACGGGCTTCACCCGGTTATACCAAGAGGCATTCGTCGGTGGAAGCCCAACGGCGTTGGGCCTCATGACCCCATCCACAGGCGATATGAACTTTATGACCCACGCGAGTGTCGCATTAAGCCCAGCGAAAAACTTATCTCTGTTGGCAGAAGCTGCGGGAATCGCCGACGGGGCCAAGCGCCGGCGTTTTTCCGGGCAAATCCGTTCCCTTTATTCGCGTGCACCTCTGCGAACGTACATCATATGCGCATACCTCGGCTAAATTTACGCGCTCGTCGCAACGACGGACGTGGGTCGCGCGCCGCGGCGACACCGTCCGCGCTGGCCGGCCGGCCGGCTGCATTTCCGCATTAATGCCGCTCGCCGTTTAAAAGGCGTTAAGCTAATTGCGCTCGCGTCGCGTTATCGCTCACCTCTCGCAACTGGCACCCATCGAAACTCGTTTATCGCCCGCTCTCGCGCGGAACCGCTCCGGGCCAGAAGGGGCGAGCTTATATTTAGAAACGTGCGTCTGTGCGGCGCGTTGCACAATGTCGGGTATCGAGAGTGGCCGGGCGATTAACGGAGAGACGCGATCCCGATCATTCATTTTCCACCCAAACGATCTCGGGAATGTCGCCAAGGATTCTATCACGTTGTAATTGATGTGCGAACTAGAGCTGGGATTTTTCTTCGAAAATTTTCAATTCGAAGATTCGAAGTTTCGTAGAAATTCTTCGAGAATCGAAGTTTGTAAATTTTTCGAAGTTTCGAACTTTCAAAGTTTCGAAGTTTCGAATATTCGAAGGCAACTAATGTATCAACAAGATAAAAAGAAACAAGAACAAATTGTGCAAAATAAGTTTTTATTATAACTGCCAACTAATTAAATGCCAATTAATTAATGTCATTATAAAGTATAAAAAACAAACGTACTTTTTGTCGGACACATATTTGTTCATTCGCTCATAAAAACACACAATTCATCATCATCGCGAATTCATCCTCAATAGACCGTTGAGAAAGACTGTAGATATATTTATTGTGACCGACTGCCTTGATTCGAAACACTAGAATAGAAGATAGGGACAGTAGTGTAATTAAATGAATATATGAAATGTTAGTTGATCGTTGAACTGGAATCTTTTGATTGATGTGTGACGAATAACGCTTATAATATTGGTGTATAATCCGGGTATAAAAGTTTCTCGCTTCTTGCATTCCACTTACTGTCATCTATATAAGTTTGATGGTCTACCCTCAGCCACCAATACAGGTGATAAATCAGGTCGGTCTTTGAAAACTTATATATGTTAATGCATTAGTCGACTTCGTATATTTGAAACTTCGAAAATTTGATATTCGAGGTTTCTTCGTTTCTTCGGATTCTTCGAAGCTTCGAATAATGAAGACCATTAGTGCGAAATATTCGAGTATGAATCGAATCGAGTCGGATGAGATCCAGGTCGATCCGAATCAGAAGCTCGATTCTTGAATTCATTCTCGGGGGAAACGTATGCGGAAATTCTGCTCTTACACTCATAGGAAAACTTTCCGGATGCAATGCTATTACACTTGAATGTATCATAAAATATGATCGATATAACGCCAATCATATTTATTATAGAGAAAGGAATATTTTCATCTTAAATGAAAAATTCTAAAATCTAGAACAAAATAACAGTATGTATCGTCTTTTGTCTAGTATCGTGGTGTCGGCTTCGTGCGTTGTAAGATGGAGGGAAAATTTATTCTAAACGCAAGAATATATAAACTTACATTTATATAAGTTACTCTTGTCTCGATACAGTACTAGTAAGTCAATCTTTTTTAATTCGATAGACGGGAATAAGAATATGTTATTTTGATATTGTCTAACTTTTATGCTAAATGAGGTTCGATAAATGTAAATATGTAAGTGGAAAGTTGATCGACTAAGTATTCGCACTCTCTAAAACTCAATCAGTGGATTGTCACTGCAAGCAGTAAATAGTCACTGATTTGCATGCGAACTGCAGTTATAGGTATATACGGAGAGAAATTTCTCTTAATATTTACCCTGAAAATCGTGTAATCGTGGGACAATATGGCATTTTGAAGAACTTTATGAGGGTCTTTTGAAATTTTATCATACATTTTACTAGTAACTATACTTAGTATACATCTTATTGGTAAAATGTGTGGTAAAATTTCAGAAAACTCATAAAATTCTTCGAAATGCGTTGTCCCATGATTACACGATTTTCAGGATGAATCTTAAGAGAAAATGCTCTCTAAATACCATTGAAAATCGCAGTGGATATACTTATAAATGTGAATCAGTGACTGTTCACTGTTTTCGATGATAATTCACCGGCTGATTTTTAGAGGGCATGGTTTCTCAATCGATTTTCGACTTTTCTGCGAGAGCAGAACTTTCGCATACCTTTCTATTTCGAATGAATTCGAGAATCGAGCCCCTGAACTGTTAGAAAATTTCGAATGCAGGTGGTTCGAACACCAATCGTACAGTTCGACTGATCTCTTTCGCAAGGTCGTATCTCGATTTTATGCAACTTCTGGTTTTTGTGCTTAAGCGCTCGTTATGGTCCAAAAAAACAAAGACCAGAGATTGCGTAAACTCGAGACACGACCTCGCGAAAGAGTTGAATTGTCAGTCTTATAAAATCGTAACGATTCGATTCGGTCTAATTCGATCTGCTTCGTTTCGGGCTGGTAAGAGTGAATGAAATTCGACTCGATTCGATTCGACATAAAAAAAAACCTTCTCACATCTCTACATTGTATCTGCGTCTCGCTGACTCACATTAATCAAAATTCAGATTATCACCGCTGTTTTACGGCACGCATTTACCTCCCATCGTACCGGCAACGTATCGGAAAATATAAAACGCGCGGAAGCTCGCGGCACTCAATTTAACGTTAATGTCATTTCCCGTTCGTTTCGTCGCTGCATTTTCGCGCCCGCGTCCCGCCGGGAGAGAAAGAGAGAGAGAGAGAGCGAGGCGCGTTTTATCAAACGATAGGTCAGCCGGTGGAAATTTATAGTAATAATTTCCGGCGTCGGCGCGAAAGTTGTTAAGCTCGATGAACAATGAACGGCGGGGACGGCGCGGTTTGAGGATCTTATTGGAAAAGTTCATAAACTGATTAAGAGGCTCTTTGAAGTTTATCCCAAAGTGGCATTTATAACGGAGATGCTAAATCGCGCGCCGTCGGGTGTGATAACGGCGTACGCGAGTTTATCGGGCGACGGGGAGATACTTATATCTCCCGAAAACGCATCTCTTTCGGCTTCACGTGAGACAGGTCCGTGCATTCAGAATCGATAACTTTTTAATCTCCTTGCGTCACGCCTCTCCGCAAAGCGAGGTGCTCTCCCGCGCGAGCGTTACTACGTCACTCTCGCCCTCGGGGAGGCGCAACGTTTATTTTGCCCGTGGACGGGGAAATAAAAACAGTCGCGCTCTCGTCAAGAAGTGGCCGAGTCGGCCGCCGACATGATAGCGGGGCGGTACACCGACGTTACCCGTCGCCGACGACGATAAGTAACACCGTAGCGTTAATAGAGGCAAGTCTCCCCTATTATGAGATAGCCTTCTAATACGAGACAGCAGGTTTTCAGCACCCAAATTCAATCCCAGATTCTTTTCCGCAACGATTACACGATCCAACAATGAATTGTCCACTAAACAGTTTCCGCTCCGAGGGCAATAAATTCATGGTGGAGCCGACTAATGGCGCCTATTAATTTAACAGAAACCCACTGTCCCGTATCAGGATCCTGTCTCATAATAGGAGACTTCACTGCAAAGGGCGATGCAGCGCCTCTGATAAAACTGCAAGGAAGACTCGCGCGAGGGAAAGAGTTACGTATCGGTCACCGCGGCTCATTTGGCTCCGCAATTTATAGTTACATTCGACGTTAGAAAAGCCCGGCGATGGCGTTTCCGCTGGAGCCCCCGAGGGATCGTGTGGCGTTGCTTCTATCTCGGCGTGGAAACAGGCGTGTTTATCAATTGATTGATTTGTCGGCTCGCGCTCGGGCGAATTGTTGAAACTGGAGGGGGGAAAAAAGGGAGAGAGGATGCGAAGGAAATTTACGCGCAACATGCGCCCCGAAATCCCGCGATGCACCGTGCGGCGATGACAATGGTTGTTGCACCCGGCCGGCGATAAATAGCGCCCGTGTCGTGACAGAGCGCCGGAGATGTTATTAACGACAATCGATCTAATATTAATCTCGCCCACGTTTCCACGGCGCGGCCCGCGGGGAAAAACGGAGGAGAGCATACGTCTGGTCGCGCGACCTCGCAGGGGACAGTGCTCCGACCGCGTGTCGATTGGCCGGCCACCGGCGGCACCAACGGAAAATGTACCGCTACAGGGTGGCGCACGTTAAACCGACCCCAATTTTCGGGGGAAAGATTAAAGGGTTAAACGAATGTGAGACAATAATTGTCTACATCCTCTAACCCTTTGAAGCACGGCGGTAACCCACGTTACCACCTCGACTCTTTCTTTACTTTTCGGCCATTTAATTTCTAGTTTACGCATTTCGGCCGGGTTTTTTGCACTTTTTGGATACCTTAGCAATGAAAGAATATTTTTAAAAAAGTTGAGTAGTCTTTACTATTTATTGTAAAGGTTTTATAAATAGGCAAATATGAGGAAACAGCAATTTTTTCGGAAAAATTCATTATTGACCAAGTTTTTTAAGATTATTTCTTGAAAACTCTGTACAAAGGGGTTTTCGGGGTCGCTCCTTACGAATCTGATGTCAGATTTTTAAAATTCAAAATGGCCGATCCCAAACGGCGGATGCAAAGTACGTGAGTTTTTAAGTTTTCAAGTTTTTCAGCAGTTTCGTTTGATTGCGGTATTTAGGGATTCATCATGTCCGCGTGCTCTAGGTAATGCCAAGAATGAGTAAATTCTAAGAAATTATCAAATTTCAATTTTGCGCGCGCTATTTTGTATATTCTATAAGAATTTTTAACTGGAATTTAGATTCCATGGGTCCTAATTATATCTAAATAATGTTTTTTAGCATATAGTTGAATTACAATTGAATGATGTTATTTCTTAAAGTTTTGAATTCCGCCGTTTTGAATTATGAATAATCTGATAAACGGATTCGCAATCAGCGAGCCCGAAAGCCCTTGTATACAAAGTTTCACAGAAAATGGTTCAATAGAAAAATGTATGCTTCAAAGGGTTAATATGATACAATATCTATAAATTGTATTTTGTAGAATTATTAAGAATAGAATAAATCTTAAGGTATAATTCATTACAAAAATTAATAATTAAGTAAATAATATATACTTACTTAATTTTTATACTGAACTGTCTTAAAGTTGATCTTATTCTTGATATAATCGTATAATTTTCGATGATTATAAATTTCGAGATACATTTATTACAAGAATTATAATTCATATTGCGTGTATACATACACACACTGTGTGCAAAAATCGTAGACACAGGAAGTGAATACGTGGATACCGCGCTGTTTCATCTCTTTTAAAATCCTGTAATTTTTTCCCCCGCGGTATCATTCTTCTTCCGCGCGAGAATGACAAATATTTAACTTTCAATGCTATTTTTGTAATTATTTCTAAATTCCGAATACCTGCCGACTTTTGCACAGTGCACGCACACCCGCGCAAATGCGCCAAGAATTTCCTGCTGCTCCCTTAACCGAGGCGGGACCGGCTGAATTGCGAACGGGAGCGAGAGAAAGATACGTACCGTCATCGATAGCGAGAGAGTCTATAGGGAGGACAGGCGGCGAGAACGAGATAAATCGGCAAAGAGAGAGAGGAGAATGGCGAAGGATGCGCGCACTCTCTCTCTCCCCCTCCTCTCCCTTTCTCTGCGCGAGCGCGGCTCGCCGCGCGTTGAAAAGAGACGGGTGGATCGAAGGGCGCGCTGAAGAGGAACCTACGTTGGGGTCGGTGAGATAGAGTCCGCGCCCGTGACGGAGAAGGACAAAATCACGTGTGCGCGTTCGTCGAAGGGAAACAGACCGACGCGGATCAGCGCGACAGCTGAGACCCCGCGTGCGGACGCGAGAGAGAGGGCGAGCACAAGTGCGTTCGTATTCCGTTTCAACGGCGAGAGATGAAAAGGGACGCGGCGCTACGCGGCGGCGATTAGTGCAAGAGAAAAAGACAGCGAGCGAGAGAGGGAGAGAAAGAGAGAGAGAGAGCAGCTTTTGCTGTCAGCGTGGCAATCCGCGAAGTGGAGCGAGATGGCGAGCGGCGGCGCGGGGGCGAGACGGAGACGACAATAGTCGCGAGTGTGTAGAAGCGCGGGGCGCGGAGTGGGGGGGACGGGTGACGGTGGTGGGGGGAGCGTGACGAGGGGGCGGGGAGGCCGCCGGGCGCCATACTGCCGTCGTCCGTTCGTTCCGTACAGTACGCGCCCAGCGGTTAAGGCGGTTTCGTCGCGGTGTCGCCGTCGCCGCCGTCGTCGTGCGGTCGTCGTTCCCTGCGTCTCTCGTCGGCGGTGCCCTCCCCCCGTCCCCCCCCTCCCGGCCCCGTCCGTACATACGTTTTCTTCGCCCCGTCCCTCCGTCGCTCTCTCTTCGCCGGCCGCGCAGCGCCGACGCGACGTCGCGCGCTCCGGAGCGTCTCGCCGTCTCTCGCCCGGCATTTTTTTGCCTCCCGTCCTTTAACTACTCCGGCGCGTCTCCGCACGAGGATATATACACACACACACGAGGGAGTGCGGAGGAGTCGCCGCCGGTGTCGCAAGCTCTTTCTTTATTCGCCGAGGAGTCGGCTCGCGGTCCGCCATCGTCGCCGTCGTCGTCGCCGCCGTCCCTGGCGGAACACCTGCGCACCGATACGAGGTGAGTGCCGATACACCTGACGGCGATACACACGCCGGGCGCGGGGAGCGGAGCGCGGCGGAGACCGCGTTAAGGTTAGGCGAGAGAGCCGGTCGCGGATCGGATTTCGCGCGACGCGTCGCGCCGCGTATATCCTCGCGCGGAAACGTGCGCCGGGCGTCGCGCCGCGTCCCTGCCCGACGGGAGACGAGCGCGTCGCTCTTACTTTCGTTTCCGCCGACGCGCTCCAAGTTCTGTTGCTCGAGCGGGGGCGGGCGGTGGGCGGCGGGGAGTGCGACTCCGCAGATCCGCTCCCGCCGCGAGCAACAAAGAGACTTACCAGCGACGCTTAGCGGTCCGCTGTTAGCCGGAGCGAGTCAGGGACTCGCGGATAGGTGGATAGAAGCCGGGAATACTCCGTGACGTTCGTTACGTTCGGGCGAAGAACCGCGAGTCGAATCGCTGCCGAAAGCAGGGCGGTAGAATCCGCGCTCTCGATATTCCTCGACACTCGGATCCCCCGAAACGACGCCGGTCTGCGATCACCTGATCGGCCTCCCCCCCCCTCCCCCCATCGGCCGTCGCGATTGATCCATCGCGGATCACTCGTCGCCCCGTGTTTGCGGTGAAAACGCGACCCGCGGCAAAGAGTGCGCCGTGTTATTTTCGGGACGGGGGAGGAATCGGATATAACGGCGGACGGAAATGTAACCGTAGACCGTTCGCGCCCGCACGACGGGGCGCTCCTTGGGGTTGCAGATGTTTTCCCCCCGCCCAAGTTTGCGCTTTGTCGAGGCTAATTTCGTCGACGGTGAATCTCGCGCGATCGAACGCGCGCGGGAGGACGAAGGGATCGCGGGGTGGCGGGTGGGATTTCGCGGAACGGCTCGGAGGGCAGAAAGTGAGAGCTGAGTCGGCGAGGCGAGTCGTCGTATTAGATTCACCTCCCGCCCGCGCGACTCGGGGGGGAGAATCACGGTGTTGCGGGAGGAGAGTGAGATGTTCTCCTCGCGCGAAGCAGATCGAGGGGAACTTCTTGCGTCGGAAGTTCACGCACAAGTTTCGCCATCGCGAAGCTCCTTTTTCTTTCCTCTCCCGCGGAAATTAAAAGCCGCGAGGGGGGGGGGGAAGGGGGAGCGAGAGGAGGCCGGTTATGGTTGACGCTGTTAACGAGTTTCTTCCCCGTCGAATTAATTCGAGCCGGCTGATTTAATTCGAACTCGGCGGTGCGTCGCCCGCGAATATACTTGTTTAAAAAAAGGAGGGCGGGAAGACGGGAGCAGAATCCGCGTTTGTTTTCGCGCGCGTTACTCGATGAATATGAAAACTACGGGATTAAACGCGGTGGACCGCCGCTAGCGCGAGCGAATTCCCGTTAGCATTAATAGCTGTTTAATTATTAAAACTTGGTAGTATCGTATATCCATTAGGGAAATATATGCGTGCATGCGCCCCCGGATGTCTCCCCCGTAATTTACAGCCGACGAATTATCCGCGATAAAAATGTCGGCGTGGATTATTTATCGTGGCCCTTCGTAAATTCGTGACGAGGTTCCTCGGAATTAACGTTCCGTTGAAGCCGGAGATTCGTCGACGACGGTTCCCGAGATTGCTTGCCAAGTGGCGAGCGTGGATCTCGTTGCTATTCACCGAGGACGGCCGTCCTGTCAAAAGGCATCTCTCTCTCTCCCTCTCTGCCTCTCTGTTTGTAGAGGGCCAGGTCTTTACATTTATGCCTCATCGATGATGCATAGCTGCAGACTTCGTTCCCGGCGCGTTTAGGGGCCAGGCGACACACGAGAGTCGGTCGCCCGTCTTACATTACGACGACGTTTCCTCTCGCGCCCGCGGCATAAATTTCGAGTTCTGGCTGCATTATGCATGCCGCGCGATGCACGAAATATTACCATAAGCGGTGGCGCGCACCGCCGTCGCCGCGCGTGCAAAGACGGATCGTTTTTCCGCGCCGCGCTGCGCCGGGGCGTTGCAGCGGGCGGACGTGTACATTTTTAATCGCGGCCGAAAATTGTGTCGCTCCGCCGCGCCGCGCCGGGAGCTCAGGCTTGCGCGTTCCGAGCGCAAACCCGCGTCCGACCGTGCGGCGGAATTCGTAAACTAGACAAAGTTATCGCGGGGGAGCGTCGGCACGTTGCAGCCGCGGATGGCGCATTTCTCTCTGCGGTTCGAAAGTTTAACCGGGCTCTGCGAGACATTTTATCGTCCGGACTTGGTCCCGGCGCCGGGTTTACCTGCGTGTATCTTCGGTGGATCCCTCGGATTCCACGCGTACCCAGAATCTCCCGAGAGGAAAAAGAAATGCTGCGAACAAGGACTAGGTCATTTCGAGGAAGTCAGTTGTGACGGAGAGAGATAGAGAGAGAAAGGGACGACGTCGCCTAGACTCGTTCGGGCGGCCGCTGCTGATGCGAATACGTTCCGCTTCTTTCATCGCTCCTGGCCCCGAACGATGAAATCCTACCCTTTGTTCGGTCGAAGAAAGAAATCCGCCGTCGAACTTTTCTCGGCGCGCGCGGAGACCCGCGTAACCCGCGACGCGACAAAGAAATCCGTATACCCTCCCCCGACGTGCTTCCATTGTTCCCCGATGTCCCGCGATCTCCCGATAATCAATTTTTATCGTTCGGCAAAACGTTCCGCGGAACATGCATCGCTGTCGATCACAGCAGCGTCGAGCCCCGCGGGATCCAATCGCGGATTCTCCTCCTGACGCGATCCGCGATGGCGGGCGAGCTTAAAAAATTGCCGGAAGAGAGTTACGAGCTGTATATAGTTAATGCGGGGGGGGGGGGAAATACCGCGACAGATTGCCGTTTTATTAATTCAAAGACTGTTGGAAATTAACGTGGAAAATTAACGGTCGACCGTTGGCACAAATTTATGCGTCGCGCACGAGCCGGGGCGATGTCGTGTAATTTGGCCGACCCACATGAGACGACGTCGTCATCGATGTTTAGCTTCTTCACAGAGCCATCGGGAGATTCGCTCGAATGCCGAAGCCCTGGCTCGGCTCCTCCTACGCTCCGCTCGCTGTGAACGCGATCCCTGATCTGTTCCCTCACCGTTCACTTGAATTCCTAGGTAAGGTAAAGGGATATCTCTCTCTCGCTCTCTGTATCTATTGTTTCCAGCGTAATCGTTCCTTGAATCATCGCGTTGACTTATCGATTATCTCGTCGACGGATTCTCGCGGCTTCCACGCCGCTGCTTACATCGGCGAGGAAATCTCGCCGGGATCTTCCAGGTTTGCTCGGGGAAAATATCCCGAGGGGTACTTACGGAAATTTAACCGCTCGGCGAATTAATCGCGCTCCGCGGCCTCGCGTGCCCCGTGCCTCTCGCGCGCGAGTCCGCCTCGTTAATTTCGATTTAGCCGGCACGATTTTTCGCCTTCCACGGAAAAGGCCCCTCCGGGCAATATTCTTATCTCTCGCGCAATTAACATTAATGAAAAGCCATCGACGTGCAGCCCCAGCTCTCTCACGCTCGTTCATTAAGACTCATTAGAGGCATACTGACCTCAGCCGAGCCCCCATGAGTTACATGGCGCGGATCCTCCTCGCACACGCTCCTTCCAGCGTAATATGTCATGTCAGATTGGAGGTCCGATCTAGGAGAAGACGTCTCTGATCGCGCCCGTGGTTAACATATGTTCGTAGCGACGTGCCGCGACGATTGCCCGTCGTTCGACGAGTTGAACGCGTCCACGGCAATCGATCTTATGCCCGATCCTTCTCGAACGACCAAGCAGCGTCGCTTGCTCTCTAAAAGTCTATCAGTGGTTTATCATTGAAAACAGTTATACACGGTGGAAAAATTTGTGTTAAATTTAACAGATGTCACATGTCCCAAACGGTCCACGCAAATTTTTCTATTAATTTAACATAATATGGATATGTTAAATGATCACGCTAATACACTGTTAATATTTTAACACAAAATAATTGCGAATCTCAAAATAATATGAAATAAATTTTGTGTGAAATTAGCACTTTTTTAATGACAAAATGAATTTTTTTAAATGTAACTTTTACATTTTACAGACGTAATAAGTCAAATGACGGTTCGAAATCACTCTCACTTATGTTATACTCGTATAGAATAAAATCAACATTTTATTCTGTAAATTTTAACAGATAAATCTTGTTACTAATAATATAGAATATACGTATTGTGAGATTAAGAAATAAGTACACATTGTGTTGTTTTAACATTTCTATATTTTTTATTCATTATATTTATTTATTCATTAGTCACTTATTATGACTCGTTACGTTTCAAAATCCCGACTAAATTTAAGATATGTATTTGTCAATCAACATTATTTATATATTTAATTATTTATGTAACTATTTAATGTATATTTGTAGTATATTTGAAGCTATAGTATATGCGCTGATGAAAGCTGATGTGTACCGAAACGCGTACGCAATTCTGGAGTCCAAATGTTAGCATATACTCTTCAAGTAAAATAATTTTAATACCTTGTTAAATGAAGAGCTTGTTAAACTTGGCCTTAATCATATGTCGTTATTTTAACATTTCTTTTCAGTATTTCAATAATTTTACATTTGAGGTCAATTAACACAAGAGCAATATGTTAAATCAACACATAAATGTGTTAAACATTTAACACAGAAATTTTAACCGGCATTTTTTTTAGCAAGAAAACACAAATTTTCCAAAATTTCATAAGTTTTATCGACCTACACTGGCTATAGCGATTTTTGTTGACCGTATCAAGCTATTAAAATTATTATTGCGAAAAATATTACCCCAGCCAGGATTCGAACCTGGGACACCTCCCTACAATCCGTGACGGGCGTCTTAGCCAGCTCGACCACCGGGGCTGTATTTTCCAACAAATTTTCCAACTGTGTAAATATATCACTGATACAAGTCAGCGGTACACTTACAACTGTGAATCGGTGAGCATTCACTGTTTCCAGAGAGTTTTTAGAGAGTGAGAAAAGATCTGTTCGTTTAACAGTTACACGGAGAGACCGATATTACCACGTGTCTAATTAGGGTTGGCACAACCTCAATAAATAGTAATACTTAAAGACAGCTGTGTCTGTGATTGTCATACCCACATTGGTATGATAAGTAGTGGAGACAACTATATGCGTTTTGTGCAGCAATCTTAGAGAATGTTGCAACGCAAAACAATGTAGCTGCCCCTACTACTTATACGGCACATTTTAATTTTACTTATTTTTGCCTTAGCCGGTCTTTCCGTGCACATAGGGGAAAGTCCTCTATTATGAGACAGCAGCAGGTTTTCAATACCCAAATTCAATCCGAGATCTTATTCGCAATGATTACACGATCCAACAATGATTTTTTCACTAAACAGACTTCGCTCCGAGGTCAATAAATTTATGATGGAATCCACTGACGATGCCTAATTGATTTAACAGAAACCGCGCTGTCCCATATTAGGATCCTGTCTCATAATAGGGGACTATATTCACCGACACGAAAATCTAGTCATAGTTTCCGAGCCCTTCTCATTGTTTAATTTTTCATCGTACGAGCCATCGTTACCTATTTTATCCAATTACATATTCTTTCCCCGGACCGCATGATTATTCGAAAATGTCGGTTATTTAATGCCAATTAAAAATGTAAGCGGGACTCGGTGACAGTGCAGGCGCACGAAGCGCCTCGGCCCGGTTCGGCGCATCTTGCGTAATGCACACGTTGCGGAATATATTGTGCGTTACATGAGCGAGGTAACTTTTTTAAAGTGGCTCGTTTAATTCCACGAGGAATTACTGCGCCTCCGCTCCGAAAACTTTGGTCGCGTAGCGCGCCGTATTCTTTCCACAGCCTGCAGCAACTTTCGAAGAGCTCGCGCGCAGGCTAATGGCATTTCAGCGGCATTTACCGCTAACGGTGTCCCCTTGATAATGCCGGCCGTCCCGGCGTTTTACGGGGGCGACTCGTAGTATGGAAATTTATCGCCACGCTTGAGGATACGAGCGGCGCATCCGGAGAGCCCACCATCTTCGTGAGCCGCGCCAACATCGCGGAGTGATTGATGCATTTTTTTTTCTCCAACCGGGCGTCCGCATAGCGTTGCGCGCCGGTATTCGCGCGCGGTATTTCACCGGAGAATTTCAGCATTCAGCGCGCGTATTTTTGCCCGCGCTCTTCTCGCCCCCTCCCTCCCTCCCTCCCTTCCTCCTTTCCGCGCGTAATCGAAATTATTGCTGTATTAATGGAGCGCGGATACCTCGCGCGCAGGCGGCGAATATATTTCCGCCCGCGTGTAACTTCCGCGCCGATGCTTATCGTCAATATCTTCCCGCCCGGGCGGAACGAATCGCCGCGAATATTTTTCTCCCCCCGTCGCGATAAAATAACGTTACGTGTGTTTTTTTTATCTCCCCCGTCTCTTCGCGCCCCGCCGCTCTTTCCGCCCTCCGGAAAAACTTGGCGGCCGCCGCGGGCGTGAGGCGGGGTGGGTTGTACGGGCATATTTTTCGCACGGTGCAGCGCCCGCATCCTGGTCACGATTAATTAACCCGACCGGCGGTCGAGCGTGTCCCATTTACGGGCTTAAATGGAAAATGGAACGCGTCGGAGGCGGATATTCGTCCCGCGCGCTGTCGGGCGCGACAACTTGGCGGGGGAGGAACGAACGTCCGACAAATGAAAGCCCTGCGGAGGAGCCGCCGAGAGTCGTCGTGGGTCAGAGGCCTCGAAATCGCCCCGATACTGAATAACGATGATCTCGATGAGCCCCGGCCGCACGCTCCAAGACGAGGGGACCGAAAACGCCAGCGGAATGTTGAAATTGGAAAGGCAGCGGGATCGCGGCTTGTTTGTACGCGACCGTCAAATTTCGCCGGCGCGAGTTTCATTGCGACTACTCGTTTATTTCTCTTTATTTTCCCTCGCTCTCCTTTCGAAGTATCGGTTTCCGCTTTCGGCGGAAACCGCTCCCCCCCCCTCCCCGATATTGATAAATGAGTATCGATTATCGGATATTGATTAACGAGTAGAATATTCTTTTAAACGGGGGTATCAATAAATATAACATGTATTTCGTAATCAATTTATTATATAAACAGCGTGTGCGTATTGAAATACGTATAATAACAGCGGATTAATTAATTAATTTATCGAAAGAACATTGTTGCTTACTTATGTATTTTGCAAATAACACGGCCTCAGTGGTTGCGTTAATTTATCGCTTCATTAAAATGGTATTTGGAATATATGTCGTCTATATAAGTTACGCTCAGTGGAATAACAGAACACGCTAACACAAACGTAAATTACAAACGTATAAACGGGCAGTGCAAAGCCGCGAGGCGTGGATTTAGAATACATAAATAAGTGAATAATAATAGTATTTGGAATATGAACATTGCATTACTGCTCGCGAGTATGACCGCCCATGTTTATCTCTCGATCAGCGTGCAAGGCTGCGTCGTTTGCGCTTCGGATCTCAAAAGGGCAAGTAATTACCGTGGTTTCATTACGATAACGTGTATTTATCGCGTTGAAGAACGCACACAAAGTTTCCGGGCGCGCGTAAAACACGAACGGGCTTATGCGATATTACGTGAGATAAAGGTTTCGAACGGTCGCCCCGGA
The DNA here is from genome assembly GCF_000949405.1 of Vollenhovia emeryi. Lineage (NCBI taxonomy): Eukaryota > Metazoa > Arthropoda > Insecta > Hymenoptera > Formicidae > Vollenhovia > Vollenhovia emeryi. The sequence continues at coordinate 1,334,375 of NW_011967223.1, read as the reverse complement.
GATACACCGAGGCTGGTGATATTATTCCGGGCACTGGCGTTACGGGTACTCTCGGGTGTGGAACAGTGCGCGGGCACTGTGGGAAAAGAAACAAAAGGAGCGATCGCGCGAAATTAGCGAACGCGGGGGGGGGGGCGCGGTAATTTGTTGCAGCTCGTCGTTCCCGTGTGTCATCTCGTGTCCAGTATCTGGTGATCGACAAGGGTTCCGAAGGAAGTCGCGCCCACCCTTCCCCGTCCCGACTTCCGCTCGCACAAAGGCGACCTTGTTTTTCCTCGCGCCGTTCGAAGAGATGCACGGCATCCCGATCGGCGATAAACGTCTCAGAGAGAAAAGAGAGGGGGGAGAGAGAGAGAGAGAGAGAGAGAGAGAGAGAGAATTCGCCAAATTCGATCGCGACTCCTTACGGATACACTTTTTCCCGCGGTACTCGTCGACGACGTTTTCCCCAGCGTAAAATTACGAGTCGACGACGGATAACATTTCACTCCGGGAACGGGTGAAATGTTAGCCGCGATCCTCGGATGCTTCGTAAATTAAAATTGGAAAATCTCTCCGCGATGGCCAAGTTTTTTCAAACGGGGACGGCAGCTCGTTATCGGACATGATAAAGCTGAAAGGTACATAACAGGGGGTGGGTATTATGCGATGGCTTAATGAAGCGGGATAACTAGCAGCCCCATTTACTCGCACTTGTTTCACTTGTTACAATTCATTAGTTGCTCGCGTTTAAGGGAAAGAAAAAAAAGAAGAAAGGAAAGCGAGATCGGACGGGAACGCGATATTTTGGCGGATGTTTCTCTGCCGAGTAAAAGATACACGTGGTATCAGGGACGGCGGAAAGAGGGAAGAGAAGGCGAAATATATATATCTCGTCGGACCAGGGCGTCTTATTTTCTGCTTTTCTTGCCCCTTTCGAAAATCCGTCACGTCGAACGCCGCGCCTTTGCCCGTATTTTATGGTACCCCCTAAATCACACGAACGAGCCGCGGTAAACGTCGAAGCGTATAGCGTGCGATTGCGCGTGCTGTGCGTATATACGAGAGAGAGAGAGAAAGAGAGAGCGGCGCTCAAAGTGGCCAAGTTCATAAAAAAGCGGTTATATGTGCACCGAGAGAGAGCGAGCGAGAGCGAGAGAGACGGTCCGAATTTCGACGGACGGGAAATTCTTTAGCGGAATCACTCCCGATCCGCCAGATTACCGGGATTATTACGGATCCCGCTGGAGCTTGTCATTTCTCCCGGGCAAACCGGAGAGAACCGGACGAGCTCCAGGAATTTCAATGAGCTCCGCCGGACTGATTGTCCTCGATTTTAAACGAGCGTGACTACCAGAGGCGAAGTAGAAGTAATTTCTATCTTTGCCCGAGTATTTTTAATCCCGGCTTCGTCCTCGATCGAATTTACGATTGACGCAATCGTTATTAATCTGTTACCGAAGCGTTATCGAAGAGAGAGAAAAAAAATCGAACCCGCGGCACGTCCCGTAGCGGAGCGGGTGTGGAGCATCGGAGTCAATTATCGCGGCGCTTAGAAATCCATTTCTGCTGCCCTCCCTGCTGGCACAATACCGCGAGCCGCGGTGGGCAATAATTCTCGCGCAAAGATCGATAGATATATCTCCACGAACTCTCTCTCTCGCGCGCGCGCGCGCGTGCCTTCTTCTCACTCGTAAATCTTTCTGCGAGCGAAACATTTGGCATTGCTCGTTAAGTCACTCTATCAGGCTGTAATTCCACCGGATGTTTGTATGATCGATGATATCCGATCGTTAAACGCGCGGGCATTGATACGCAAGACTCCTCATCGGTCTGCCGCTAATCAACGCATTTGCGCGGTAGGTAGACGGGACATCAAATTCGCAGTTCCCGATATCATTACCGTCGATAACTGAATTTATCGCGTCCCGTTTTGCTCGCCGATACTCTGGAGGAAAGAAAACGACAGTTAACAATCCATTTTGGGGCCCACAATTAGTAATTATTTGGATGGTTCGTAACTCTAATCTTTTACGAATTTTCCCCCGCGTAACTAAAAGTCGCAATTAGCTATTCCATCTATATCCAAGATTTTTAAGTAATACTAATCAATTCTCTCGATTAGTTCTACCGATATTCAGTAACGCAAGGATAATTTTCACTTAAGAGGCACTAACCGACGGTCAAAATTTTTCCCAGTGTGGAGTTACGAACAATGTTTAACAATTCGTTTACTAATTGTGGGCCCCAGAATGGGTTGCCAACTGTCTTTTTTCTCAGAGTATCCAAGAGAAAAATAACGTTTCATTTGACATTAAAGAAAAATTAGCATCTCTCGCGTCGCAAAATCGATCGATCAATTAGCTATTCTATCTATATCCCAGATTTTTAAGTAGTACTACTCAATTCTCTCGATTAATTCTGTCGATATTCAGTAACGCAAGGATAATTTTCACTTAAGAGGCACTAACCGAAATGTTAAGTTGCTTAACAACAAAACTGTCACAATTTTTTCCAGAGTAGAATTACAAACAATCCAAATAATTCGATTACTAATTGTGGGCCCCAGAATGGGTTGCCAACTGTCTTTTTTTTGCCCAGAGTATCCAAGAGAAAAATAGCGTTTCATTTGATTAAAGAAAACTTAGCGCATCTCTCGCGTCGGAAAAATCGATCGTCGAAAAGCTCGCGATGGATCTGGGACGCGAGTGATAGCTGACAACCGTCCCCTCTGCCGCGAATCGTTTTTGAAAAATATTTTTTGTGGCACGACGCTAGCGAGCATATTGATTCACGCCAAAACTGGGGGGGGGGAGGAAATGTATTATTGTGCGCACGGCGAATGCGGTGAATGGACTTCTCGGCTCGCAAAGTTATGAATGAGCTTAGGAGTTGAATACGTGCGAATGTACGTTGAAGGCATTTCTACGATGTTTATGTGAAGCGGGTCTATTAACGTAATTCTAACTTACTCCGGCAGATTGACGACCGCTCCGTGTGCAGAGGCGCGTATACTTTACCAGTTTAGGTATGAACGAAATCTTATCGCGGGTGATAATAGGATAAACATGTAAAGGCAAAGTAAACTCGCGATAAACGGAGTTGAACGAGTACCAACACTCCTTAGATTAGCCACGTAACTAATGCGAGACGTAGAATAAAGTCTTTTTTTTCTGTCTCCTTGAGAAGCGCCGCGCCTCGCGGCGTGGAACCTTTTTAGGAGATTTATGCAGTCCGTGAGTTGTTTCCGCGATTGGCGAGGGCCTGCGGCTACCCTTCCGTGTCGTAATACATTTCAAGGCACCAATAGTGCCTTGAAATGAAGCCGCTAAAAAGCAGCGCAGGACAAAACGTAGGAAAGATATTTCGCGCCTCTCTAAAGTGACGACTATCGGTTAGCCGTGGCCATATTGGAGCCGCTTCGGATTCACGTGCCATTAAGCGAAGGAGAAGAGGAGGGCGAGGGCCTGCGATTCGGACCTTATTCGCGCGCACGACTCGCGTCTCGCACGGGAGATGCACGCTAATGTTTGCATTCTGTCCCGGCGACGTGGATGGAAATTGGGGGTATCGACATTTCGACGCAGCCAGCCCACGTTAATGAAGAAATTCCTGAGGCGCTGTCGCTCAATCTCTTTGACAGTAACTGACAGGGCGGCTGATATACATTCCGCTGCCGATGGAGGTGGAAATTGCCTGCTCTTTATCATCATTTCTCGCAAAGTTATCGTCACAGGCGTAGGTTGATGGGAAAGGCGAAAGGGTAAATTAGGCACGAGATAACGTATCAAGCGTTACTGCGTTAATTATATCGCGACGATATCAAGTCGACGGTCCTCGCACGGTGTGAAATTTATTTTATAATTCTATTCCATTTATTCGACAGACATCAATAATTGTTTCAACAAAGTCTATCGGTTTTCCCTCCTTCCCTTTCGCCCCCTCTTCCCCCCCCCCCCTCGTGCGTTTGTTTTATGTAAGCGTTTGCGTTTTACGCTTGTCCACCAACGCCTCGCGCCGATATTTCACCCACGCGCGCTTTACCTACGCTCGTGCACGATGACAAAGAAATCGTTAATAGGGTATGCACGCATTGAATCGGGCTGATATTTTTCCAGCGCTTTCGCGTCGATTACGTATACTCGCGCACGCAAAATGCCATGGGGAAACAATGGTGGTTCCACACGCTTCAGAGGGGGGAGGGGGAAGGGAGGCGGTCGATGGGATTGCGCGTCGAAAATACGAGAGGGCTGAGTTCGGCCGGTACGCCCGGTAGGTTTGTTAGTGCGTAAACTTGCCTCTCGGTTCACCGCTGGTGATTAAATATCGTCAGTTAGAGCGATTCGGCCCGATGCCTCGTGCATTTATTGGATTTCTGCAACGTTACGCTCTTCGACTGGCGGTTGTACACTCGCGTCGAGTTAAATCGGCCGGATGCTATGAAAGCTCGCATCATCAAGATTCCCCGTAAATCTATTAGAAATGAGATTCTGGGTTTAATTCAACAAGCAGATTCACGTCCGGAAGGCAGCGGGGAAGCGCGTAATGAGTTTCCAAGACTATTCTATGCTCGTTTCAAAATTGAATCGCCGTCAAACCTGAACTTATTCCCCCCCAAGTGTCGTCGCGATGTCGATAAATAAGCACGTCGATTTTTCCACGGTCAAGCTAGGGCAATGGCTCCTGTAACGTGATTCCTACATCGTGCAACCTATAGTTTAGCTCGCCATCACGCTTCTCAATTTCATATCATGAAAGCGAGAGAGAGAGAGGAGAGGTGAGGAGAGGAGAAGGGCGACGAGTTAGGTCGAAGAAATATGGCTCCGCGCTCTAATGTTTTTCTTTTCGTTATACCGCTCGCAATTTCTCATTGTCAAAGTTTATGAATTTCGCGAGGCTTTTCGTCGCGGCGACACTTTGCTCCGCGGAAGGTTCGGAGCTTCCAAAACCGTGTCTTTCCCGTTGCAAGAGCGAGGACCTGGCCTTCTAAAGGCGACAGCGTGCTATCGCATTTAGAAATAAATAATAATTTCCCGACGCGACTAAAGTATATCGAGTAGAGAAGTAGACTCGACGATATCGGGGGGAAGGGGAGTTATCCCCCTTTTAGATAATTCAGCGTGCAGTGATACGCTGCTCAACGGGCAACGCGGCGTGGACTGGCAGCCCCGACAACGATGCTGTTCGATCGATTTTCGCGGCTTTCGGCGAAGATTTCACCGGTTTCCATCCTCCGTGGATTCCCGCGAGCAACCGCATCAAATATGGTACTGTTTCTGAAACATGCACGACGATCGTCGTCCCACTTTTGCCGCTCCCCGCGTTTCTCCTCGCTCGCGCACGTGCGTTCACGAGCGTTTCTTATCTCGCGCAGCAGCCTTCTCTTCTCCGTACCGTTTATACACCGCTCGCTTGTAGACGAGGTCGCAGGTATTTACCGGATACCCGCGAGTTTCGGCGACGAAAGCCGCCTGCCTCCCGTAAGATCCGAGCGATACGGGAGATTTACCGTCGTTACGGGACATTGCGGGCGGCGGAGAGTTTACCGAAATACTTATGACAATCATGGGCGATGACGCCATCGTCGTCAACGATGCTGTCACACGCGGTTTTGCGTGCGCGGGAACGGGGTCACAAGATCATTGCGACGCGGCGTACGATCGGTGGGACGGCGTTCGTCGTCAATTTTGGCATAGCTCGACGACGTACGGGGAGGGTCGAGAGGGAAGAGGGAAGGTCGGCATCTCGCATCTCGGGCGAGCCAATGCTTTTAGCAGCGCGCCGCATCGCGCCGCGGTCCCCTCACACGCCCGGGAGCGAATTTATTTTCGGGGGTTGATGCAAACCGGCTGCTGCGCTCGCCGTCACTCCTCCTCGGCTAACCGGCGGACAGCCACGTTGCATACATGAGGTCATCGCCTGTGGCGATAAAAACAACCGCAGCTATGCATGCACCCAAGGTGGAAGGTAAAGCCTGATGGACGAGGAGACGGGCGCGCGAGGATGAGCAACGAGATGAATCACGACGGGCGATGGCGTATGCGAGAGATATCGCGCCCAAGAAATTTCCCCGTAGGCCGCCGATCGTGACGGAATTACCGAAACGTCTCGTTAACGACTGGAAGAAATCAAAGTTGCAGAGATAGAAAGAGAGAGACAGAGAGAATAGAAGAGAGAGAGAGAGAAAGAGAGACTCAGAATCAGAATCATTATTTATTACACGCTCTGGGACGAGTCCCCTAAAGCGTAAGAGCAAACGTTACAAGAAAGTAAACTGTGAGTGAGGATACACATGAGAAATATTTGGAGACGAGAATGTTAAAAGAAATAAAAATGGTATTAAATAGAGCGTTGAAAACAGAAATTAAACTACTTAACCTGATGTACAAGATGGCGTTTTATGTTCAAATCAGTAGCAAAATAACAAAGTTGTATGATATATAAAAAAAATACGAAATAGCGTAACGCAAGGTTGTCAATTGCATTCGGACTTATTGTTAGACTGCGAGTGCTCTTGTAGCTTGCGCCTAAATTCTTCAAGTGTATCCACCTCACGCAGTTGAGATGGAAGACTATTCCACAGAGAGAGGGAGAGAGAGAGAGAGAGAGAGATCGGGTAAATAAAAATCAATAAGTTAAAATTATTCATCGTGGAAATTCTACACTGACAAAAAATTTCTTTTAACTAAGTAAATAGATTTACTTAAAATTATTTTTTTTACTGAAGTAAATATTTATTCTTTTTAAATAAAATTATCCAACTTCAGGTAAATCTATGTATTATATTAAGTGAATTAATTGAAATTATTACATTTTCTACATTCAAATAAAGATTTCATGAGCTATAGAATACTATTTATTAAATAAAATAATTGTTTTTGCTAAATAAGAAATCAAATTTTCTTCGCTGTGAAAATTACATCTTAGTAAACATTTTACAGAATTAAAATAAAACTTTTAGAATTAAAAATTATCTATTCTTTGATATTTAATAAATACTTAAATTAAAGCAATGCATGTTTTAATTTGTCCATTATGTTTTAAATTTAAGTTAATAAGCTATTAGGAGCCACCTAATGAATAATTTTCTTGAGTGAGGTAATTATTTTTTTTTATTAAGATTTTTTTGTCAGTGTAGGCTTTTCCAGCTTAATTCGGCGCCGAGCGAATCGCGAGAGCGACAGTTTTACGCAACCTCGTTACGGTGTTACGCGCGCAAAAAAATTAGCGAATCCGCTAATGCCAAGCGCGCGCGACCGTACAAGCTGCGTTTTCAGATGAAGCGACTGATGATAGTGATTAAAGGAAAACGGCCAAGCTGTTGCTCTCGAGCGCGAAATAAAGACGAGCGAAACATTTGCATTATTACATTATCGTGCTTGGCGGCACACGCCACGAGATATGCTTACTCTATTAATAGGTGGACGTACTCTATTACTCTCGATTAAGCCTATTGCCCGGCCAGCGGCATTACACCGTAACGCATTCCACGCGAACTGCGCGCGGACGCTCGTTGCCCGTTTGCAAACGTTATAATTGGTACGCTTGCACAGCGATGCGTTACATTTTTCTTCTCTTCCCCCCCCCCTCTCTCTCTCTCTCTCCCGCTTTTGAATAAATATTAGATTCGCAAATATGACTTTCATCTACGGAGTAACGTGCAATTTTTGCGGAGATACCGCTAGAGAACATTGTTACGCGTACATTTTATTTTAATTCTCTATTCTTTATACCTGGCGACACGTGTTGGCGACAGTACAAACCATCGTAGATAACAAGCGGAAGATAAGAACGTCGGTTAAATATCTTTGCACGAGAAGAGCGACGCGGGTAAAAAGTATGGGTTTCTACGTCTTTATGATTTGTCAACGCGAGAACTCGACGTGCTTTTACTCAGAATTCATATTCGTTTTGAAATAGCACGTTATAATTGGCGCATTTATTATTTAGGCGCGTAAAGTCATGAATATAATTAATCTGCCGCTGGAAAAGTAAAGAGTTTAAAATCGTCCCCCCGGTGAAACGGCTATTCTTGACTTGGCGTGTCACTCGCGCGAGCAGATCGATACGTCGCCATCGGTACCGGTGGGCATCGCCGTCGCGGCGGGCACGGCAATTGATCCTGAAGGATCATTCGGGCCTCGCGACGCAAATGAGATTACGCCGTATTACGCGAATCCCTCCGTACGCGCAGCCGTGAGAGAGGGATATCGCGGTCGGGCCCGCATGGCGGGCAGAAAAGACTGGCGAGACATGAAGGGTAGACAAATGGAGGAGGGACATCGGACACCCTAGGCCTGGATAATCCTTCGAGATGGAGAAAAGGACACGGTCCCCGGATGTCGAGGGAGCGACCCGGCCTCCTCAAATAGGCCTTGTCCCTCGCAAACTTTCCCACATAACGTACGTACGCACGCACACGAGGAGAGAGAAAGAGAGATACATATTCAATGCCACGGGTAGATATCTGCTGAACGTTCTATTTGCGGATTACGAAATTGGCTGGCGGTTTATTTTGTCGGGTACTCACTTGCGTCAGCCGGTATCATTATTTTATTAGTCGTAATGAACGCTATTCTGGGACGAAAAGTTGGTCGCGGGAGCGACGTCGTTTTCTGCGAAAGTGCGAAACGATCGGGCGGGTCTACCTTCGGATATTACATTATTCCCCGGCTCTTTTCGCTCTTCCTGATGCACAAGATCTCAAGAGTCGAGCTGTTCGTGAAAGCAGCGCATTAGCACGTAACACATGTCGGGGCCCTGGGCCCGTCCCTCCGTCAAGTTTTTTGTCGGCGACCTGCACCAAATCGCCCGCCTTGCGCGGGCCTGCGCGCGCGGAGGCTCCGAGGAAATCGAGTTTGTATCTCGTGACTTACATGTGCCGCCGATCATGCCGGGGCCGAGATTCCGGGAAGAAACACTGCGGCCGTTTGTCCGCGGAGTGCCGGCCGATTGAACGGTGATTATGGCCCGCAGTAATTACGTTAATTGCACGACGCTCACCGGACACGGGAGGGGGAGGGGGGGTGGCGTTTGCCAAAGCGACGCGACGGAGCGGTTATACGTGCCGTTCGTATTAGGCTTCGGAGGGTTTTGAGCGTCGCGGACGACGGGCGATAACGACGTCGACGAGGATGACGATGACGATAATGGTACTTGTTGGGGCAGGGCCGCGAGGGGACGGGAATTAATAGCGTCGAGCGGAGCGGAGCGGAGCGGAGAGGAGTGCGCGTACGATTGCCGGGTGCTAATTCGCACCGGCAGTCACTCCGGCGGTAATTAATGCGACGCATAAAAAGGGAAAAGGAAGGGGCAATACGATACACGTCCCCGCGATGCCGTGCACGGTTTATTGGGACTCTTCGAACGAAAACTATCCAGACGGCGCCCCCCTGTCGAGCCCCCGACATCGCCGCGCCGCGTTTGTACACGCGTAACTTAATAACGGCACGGTAAATAAATCGCCCCGTAAACCGGCGCCGGTCGACAAACGGGTATTCAAACGCAAACGTCAATGGCGACATTAATTTCGTTTCACGGCATCGACGGGCGCTCGTTTTTCACCGGGCGCTTTGAGTTTTTCAAACGGCACGTCGCGCGCCTTTTATTTCGATTTTCGCGTCGATCGACGCGACGTGTGCTACTGTACATTTCCACGAGCGCTCCAGCCTCGCGTATCCTCCCGTATCCCCTTACAAACAATTCCGCCGAGCGAATGCTAATCGTCGCCGGCTGAATAATGAGTGACATCATGCCGCAGATTTAGCCCGCGCGACAAAACGGAAGTCGGCCCCGTTTTATCGAGCTGTCCGATTTGGCTCGCGCACCATTTGCTTCCGCGGCTAATCACCGCTCAATCTTCGTCCCCGCGATAATGAATGGTCGTAACTCGTGCAAATTATTTGACCCGCGGCCCGATGATAATTACTAAGCCACTCTCGCGAGGTTATCGCGCGCCGCACGATTTGATATCAACGCGCGCCAACCGAACCGGCATTCGATGCCGGGCGCCTTTAACGTATCGTGCGAGAAAGTATCGCGCGAAATACGAGAAACTGCGGGGAGACGGAGCGAAAGAAATACAACGGGGTGGAAATTGCGGCGAGTAAAGAAAGTCTGGCACTAAGTACCGAACGTAACGCGAGCGAAAGAAACGCGAGGGTGGCGAGAGAGAGAGAGCGGAGTTGGGCGTGAGCGAGGAGGGCGGATCGAAGGGCCCGAAGGTACAACGAAACGAAGGAGCAAGCGGGTGAGAACCGTTTGCGAGAGGAGCAGACAACGCGCTCCTCTCGTAAACATAACTCCCGGCCGAGTCGACGTAAGATGTACATAAAACGTGTAAAAGAACGACGGCCTCGCTTCCCACAATGGCCCCATTCACCGAGTTCACGTCGCCGTTGTTATCAACAGCGCGGCCGAACCTTCGCGACCTGGTGGTCCCTTGGCTGAAGGTTGAGATCGGAGTCCGTCGAACGGGTGAGAAACGAGCGATGACGCATCCGTGGGGCATGCACTTGAGACTCGAGGACGAGCGAATCGTAAAAAATGAGATTTACCGGGGAAGAGTCGAACGTGAGTTTCGAGCGCAACGACGAACGCCCTAGACGACGTTCGGGAAAGACAGGGGGCGTCCAGGAACACACTCGCTCGAAGAGGAGGACCGTCTCGCGATAGCGTCGCGAGCGCGTGTCTCCGCGCGATGAATCAGCAGGAGGCTCGTCCGGTGAAAGTCCGCGGAAATATAATTAACTACGGCGGATATTAAACGAATGCAGATTACGTAACGGGCGTGCAAGAGAGCCGCGTTAAGCGCCGGTAACACCGGCCGTTTGTTGGTTTATGAATCACCGCGACGGAGGCTCGCGCGCGGGGGAAGATTAAGCCGTTAAATAAAACGTATCCGTCTATTAATCTTCGCGGGTTAATTACGATTTACACGGTCGTTCGCTGTGCGACGGCGATCCGCGCCCCGCGCCCCGCGCGCGTCTCGCTCCGAGCCTCGTCGAGTCTCTCTCGCTTATCGCGCTCTTCAATCTGCGCGGAGAGTCGTACGAGAGCGAAGCAAATATTTCTCTCGCCCGGTGCCCTGCAGCATAGAAATAAAGCTGTGACATTTACCGCTGTACCGCTCGTGCGCGGCCGGCAGGAAATTTGTCCAGGCGGGGCGATCCTCTTTTTGTCTCCGCCGTCCCGGTGCAACGAGCACGTGGCCGAACTGCGCAATATCTCGCAATAACCGGTGAGTAACCGAGGGGGAGGGTGGTAGTACGTTTATCCAACGATACGTTCCCCGCTCGCGCGACATTGTCGATTCCCCCTTTCTCGCCATCCGTTCCATTCGCGGCTTCGGGGCGCGCACAGTGAAGAGACCTCCGGACGGAATCGCATTTCGGGCAGCAGGTAGACCGGTTTCGGGCGCCTCCGTCTCTCTCCTTCCTTACGCGCGGCTTCGATAAAACTCCCGCGGTATCTGTCAAAAATTATTGCGACTTTTATCGACCGTAACGCGAACGAGATAACGTCCGAAGCACCTCGACTCCACTCCGGTTAACGTCTGATTTACTTGGTTTCGTGTAACGCGGGGTCGTCGCGATATTTCACGTACGCGGACGCCGGCGATGATCCGCGCCGGCCTTATCGCCGGAGTTTATAACTTGCGAATCTGCGAATACGGAATAACGTGTTTCACACATAGACGTATAACGTATAGACTGCGCATTTTGGCTGCGGAAGTGTACAAACTTTAGAAAGAGACAACATACTTGGAATCGTAGCCCTCTCTCTGTCTATCACATATGTGGGCATAGAACTTACACGCATGGAAGCGGAATAGCGTATACTTTCCGTAGGCTGAATCTGTGTCCAACATCTGTGCGGCGTGGTCTATTCTTACTGTGTCTATGGTTTTACACCGGGCGTGTACGGCTCTTCTTCCTCTTCCTCGTGTATTCTGTGTCAGCAGAGAGAAACCTGAGAGCGGCCACGCCGTTTTACTTGTTACCGTTTCAGGAGACTATTTAGCGCGCCCTTACGCCCATTTTTACTTTTGGAACTGTTTTGCTATGCACCTTCTGACGCTGCCGTTAAAGTCTCCACTTTGTGCATGTCCATTCTACGCCTATTTTTCCGGATTGTGCTGTGAATTTCAAGATTACATTGACATAAATTATCTGCGTGATGTTTACATCAACTTTTTTCACGTAGTCGATGTAAATTTTATAAATTAGAATGCATAGCACAGACATGCACCAAGTGGAAATTTTATCGGCAGAGATCAGAAAATGCGTAATGAAATGGTTCCGAAAGTAACAATGGGCGTGAGGGTGCGCAAAACAGTCCCCTGAATCGGTAACAAGTGGCCGCTCTCAGGTTTTTCTCTGGTACCAGAACGAACTGGTGCTTCGAGCATTTGGTTCTACCTCATCTTCGATCTTTGTTCTTCGATCTTGGTTCTACCTCATCTTGCCGAAGGAAACCTCCAACCTGGAGGGCTACATGCCTGAAGGGGTACGCGTGGCAGGATACTCTCGGTGGTTGCCACTTCCCTCCTAGAAGTGGCGTCCGAAAAAACCAGCGGTTGTCCGTGGCTGGATTTGAACTTGGATCTTTTCGTTCATTTATTGACTAAGCAGCGCACACTTTTCTGCACCACGCTCGCCACACTTATACGGCTCGTTTTCGCTGTTTGTTTAAACGCGAGACATAGCACGTGATTTTTTATAACATCTTTACGATGCTCGGGGTCTAGTTTCTACAGATTCATACACATATATATATATATATATATAAAATCTGGTTCGATTTGTAAAAAACTGGACCCCGCTATCGCAGAGTTAAGGCGAGCAGCTTTTATCGAGGGTGATTTGAAATTCTGATCGACTGCTTCTTATTCATCGCGATCAACAACTATTGTATTTGCAAATTAACGCCAGGTTGTTTTATCGTTTCCTCCTTTGCATTAACGGCGCACAAAACGGTTGCGTCACGCTTTATCAGGAGGCAGGTATTCCAGGTGGATTATTCGAGAGATTTTCGAAAAACCCCGGCGATTCTTCCGCGCTCGCGAAACGCTCCTTCAGGTTCACGCGGAGAACCTCATCCTGGGGATTAAAATTGTTCCGGGAATAGAAAAATCCACCGCGTTCGTCACGTCCGTTCGGATTTTTTGTTTTTCCTTTTGTCTCTTTCTCTCCCTCCGCTGTTTTGCTCGCGTAACGCTCAAACGCTGTCGCGTCTGCCCCCCCCCCCCCCCGCGCGGAACACTCCTCCCGGGAGCTTCGATTCGCGCGAATGTATGCAAATGCAGTCTGTCAATATCCGAGTTCACGACCAACCGGTTGGGAAGATATAAAAGGGCCAACCTTCCTCGACGCCTCCCCCGACTTATATACATCGACGTTTGCATAGCGAGAGGCGGCCAGTATGATGCCGCTATGAGAAATTCATCGATGCCGGGGGAGGTCGGTTTTCATTTCGTTCAGCATCCGGAAAGTATAATATTTTCGCCCTACATATTGAAAAACTGGTCCAATATCCCCCTCCCACCCCACCTCCCCCTTCCTCGCCTCGTAAAAGACTTCTCCACGATGCCGATGGCTCGAGAGTGTCTCGAGCCTCGCAAGAGCCACTCGGGAGATAGTTTTTATACAGGATGGCTCTCTCTCGGCCCGTTCGTCTAGCGTCCTCGTTACGCACGTCACGATTGATACAAAGACCGTCTGTCCGAAATACGCTCGCCTGTCCGAGACCCTCCGCTCGCCGCCGCGCCCGTCACAATCGTGACAATCGAGAGATTCAAAGAGAAATAAAAAAATAAAAGAGAGCGAGCGCTCACCGCCTGTAATATAAATACACCTGTGTATTCTATTGCTTCCCGTGCAATATTTGAACACCGCGACTCGTTCGCCCCCGAGCGTGGTGGTAATTTGATTGTTGCCCGCCGCCGTAACCGCGCACAATAAAGAGCGTAATGAATTTTCATTTCACGTGGTAACGGACTTTATGCCGAGGCATAAAATCGGAGGAGCAACACAGCGGGGGCGGGTACGTTATTAATTTATTATTACGCCGCGCAGGGGCGGAGTGCCGAATTTAGCCCGGGCCGCGGGCGCGCAGGATGTCCGCGCCGCACACAGGTCATCCGATACAGGCCGCCGCCCCGCGGTAACACGCGATTGCTTTATTAACGGGGCCTTAATCGGGCGGCGGAAACTTTTGCCCGGCATCACGCCCAAAATAATCCCCGGGTATCTGTCAAGATCTGGCAGACGTTGCGAGAAGTTAACATCCCCCCACTTCCAGCTTGCGCGAATCGATAATATTATTCCGTGACTTTATGTAAAATATATATGTATTCGGATCTGATAATTTCATATTATTCGTCATTTCAAGTAAAATGTGTAAAGTGTATATTACAACTTGACAACACCGGTCGCAATATCTTGGTCAGTTTGACGATATCCAGTTAGTATTTCGCTTCGAG
>NW_011967223.1:1286743-1319603 GCF_000949405.1 Vollenhovia emeryi | reverse complement strand
CGTTTATTCGTGACAATTCTAAAATTAAGAGCGGAAAATCTGTGAATTATTTGTGCACATACACTCGGGGACTATGCTACGTATATAAGTACACATCCGGCGAGATAATTACGAGAATTTTTTAGCTGTTTTCCCGCGGAGTGCTGTCATTGTTCGGCGTCGGACACCGGTGCGTCTCGTCGTCGTATTTTGCATTAAGCGGGCCGAGAGTGCAGAATGGTTTTACCTTATCCCGTGGGACAAGGAGTTAACTCCTGAGTGTTTATGAAACAAGCTAAGCACGGTCGAGCTTTATTAAATCCAGTTTATGATTTAATTCATCCCGTCGCTCCCGACGGAGGGGCGCGCATTAATGATTTTTCATTGGCCCGGTGTGTTGCGAGCCCGAAGTAAATTAATTCGATCGCGCGAATATTTTGCCGACCTCCGTGCAATGAAGCGCCGCTTTAACTTTTCGTTCTGACAATGTAGCGCCGCGGATTTACGGGATGTTTCGCTCGGTCCCCCCCCCCCCGTCTCTGCTTCCGAAATACGTATATAAAAAAATATATATTAAGCCCCCGCAGCTTTAAACGGCCGAGAAATCGCCGTTCGACTAAAAGCCCGTCATAACTCTCTTTTATTTCAGGAGCTCATCGCTTTTTCCACTTTGTCCCCTTTTCGCCAGGACGTGAGTTACCAACTTTTGCCAAAGCCATTTTCTCTCTTGGTGGCGCGCGGGATATTTTGTTTAGCTCAAGTTTCCGCATCTCCGCGAGAGTTCAGCCTCCTCTTGTCGTTCTATTCGGAGAACTCGGTGCCGCAGGCCGGCCCGCGCGACCAGAACTCGCACATGACTTGGCGGGACTTGACGTTATTAAAGGCTTAAAATACACTTTCGCGGAACAATTCGCGATTTTTACAACGTCGCCCTTCCATTGTATATATACGCGATCGAGCATCCACGATAATTCGCGGCGTTTGATTCACTGTCTAAACTTCAGCGGCCGCCGTTGTCGTGTATAATTACACCGCACGCGGCGTAATTAAGATCCTTCCCCAGTAGTTTACACGCAGAGACCGAGTAAGTAAGCGACGTATCGCGTTACTTTCCCTTTACCGTGATCGTCGCCGCCGCGATAGGAGCCCCGACGCGCCTTATTCGCGCTGCGCACGCAAATATTTGCCGCGAGACCGTGCGCATTCGCGCTGAATTGGCGCGATAGCCGAAATCAGTGGTGCGTTGTCGTCGCGCGTACCGTTGCGTGTACGGACTCTCAGCCCCTCACCATTACAATTCCGTTCCGATTCAAGTTGCTTCGTTTTGAAGAGAGTCCCCTATACTTAATAAAAAGAGTTGTACTGCTAAACGATCGAAGGTTGAAAATTTAAAACAGGGTGTTAACTTTTTATCGAAACTTGAGATCGAACAGCTCCGACCGGTTCAACAGCTTTATATTGCGAATATCTGCATTTCCGATACATACAATTTTTCGATTTAAAAAAAAATATGAAAAGGTTTGAAAATTTGATTACAAGATACGACAGTTCTGACACATTCCTATTGTTATTCTATTTATTTCGGAGAGTTGATATTCTCTTCCTCTTATAAATCGTTTGTGTTTTTGGCGAATTTATGTGGAAATCTTTTTATTTTTTTTTGCTGTATTTCACTGCACCGAGGATGATCCGGAGTGGATCGAAACGTTGGTACTTTTATTATTAAAATGCCCGTGACTAGTTTAAAGATTACGCCTTGTTACCTGCGTACGGCCCATTGGCCTTTCCCACCCTTATCCACTTATTTCGGAAAGATTCTCGGCGATTAAAAGTAATTAAGATCCAAAAGTGAAAAGGTTCCAGGCTTTAAACAAAAAAAAAGAGTTTAAACCCTGGCCGAGGTGATATTTTTTCGCAATAAATTTAGAATACAATATTTAGACACTAACACCCTGTCACGGCTCGTAGTCCTTTATTCCTTCAAATTTATGTTTATCACATTTGAGCCATACCAATTTTATTAATTTGAAAAAAAGAGCTGAAAAACACGTATTTCTTTACCTCGTTACCCGATTGTGAACTACAAGCTCCGGTTTCACCAACGTCGCTTAACTTTACAAGCTTAGTTTAATTCGTTCTTTGTCTCTTTCCAACTGTTACTTTAGAAAGAGGCAAACATGAATTAAACTAAAATTAAAGTTACGCGACGTTTGGTGAAACCGGGCCTAAGACATCAGAACTCGTCGAGGAGTTGCCCGAAAGCTCCAGTCAGAACTGCTCAGAACCCTAAAAAAAATTGTCGACTTCGAAAATTGGAAACTTTCCGATCGTTTAGATATTTCAAATCGTTGAAACATTTGCATCTTGTCAACCATTAGACAGAACTATAAAATTTTCATATTGGAGTGCTAACTTTACACGCGCGGTGTCGTTGTCCTTTTTTCCCCGTTCATTTATTCATCCGTGCTATTTGCGAATGGATGAACGCGCTTTAATTATTACCTTTCCAGTCTACTAAAATATCTCTCACGCCGTGCTGTTATCCGCGCGTCACTTATTGTGACATTGTTGCTGGCGGGCTACGCGATTAACGTTAAAACAGGATGTTGTTTTCAACATCGAGTCAAAGGAGGGCGACGTCTTTGCCTCTATTTTCGAGACTGCCGCAGCAGCAGCAGCAGCAGCATCTGGAAGAATAAAGGCTGTGTAAACGTTGGCCCTTGTGTACACGAGCCACGAAAAGCGGTTATCGCGACGACACTCGGGGCACCCGAAACTCGTTAGGAAGGCACGACGCTCTCCGGTTCAAAGTTATGATCATTTTGCGGCCGGGAATTCCTCGGCGGGGAAAAGTGCAGCGGGATGGACGATAGCGACGACGATTGATATTATTGACCGACTGCCACCGCGCGGTTGACTTGTCCGCGAGCGTGAATCACGTGCGTGCGTAACGATGTTGCGTTACGCAACGGAGCGTTGCTAACGAGTATGAATGCGCCAATGATTCGATATCTATAATTAGAGCTTGTCCCGGAGCATATCGATGCGCTCCTGCATACTATTATTCGCTGTTGACAGCAATCGCTGCGCTCGCCGACGCTGGGTTTTTTTCCCCTCACATCATCCGGAATCGTTTCACTCTCGGCGATTCTATCGGAGCCTGGACCTATCTTCTCGCGGCCTCGTCGTTACGTTTTTGCCCCCCTTCGATTTACACCCGGCCGAAGATACGGAAGAATCCGGCGCGAGAAAGGAAATTCTACGCGGTGGCGTCGCGTCGTCGCTTTAAATTTAGATCGCAAGCGAGCCGGATGATACCCCGTGCGACGCTACGGCGTCTTTAAAAAAATTCCTTTCTCCGTACACAAACCCTTGGCGCCGATGTTTAAACATCGAGAAATAACCATCAGCGTAAAGTCAACCGCGGGCTCGTTTATTTTTGCACGTCGGTGAATCGGGATTCGGCGGAGTCGCTGGCGATAAGTAACATTGTTGTAGTATCATTATATTTCGGTGGGAGCGTTCCTCCCCGTGCTTCTCACCGCGAAGCGAAGACGAACGGCGCTCCTCTTCCCGTTCACGACGAGCGGGATTCGCATCGCGTCTCCGGCCGTCGCGTCGGCGATACACTCGCGTGGGACAGCATCGATTAATCCGTTTAAGGTCACTGACTCGAAAGACCTACGTAACGAGCGGCTTTCGACAAAAGAAATAAAATGCGTGCGGCGACGTTATCAATGAACTTAACCGCGCTATTGTATGAATGAACTTAAAGCAGCGCTCTATCAACGGATTCGCAGCCGCTGACGTCATTTTACGTCATATTTTTTTTTTTAAGACGTGAAGTGCTAGTTGCGGCTGACGTAACGTCACGTCGTCTAAAAATCTGTGTCTGGCTGCCGCTAACGTAATTTGCGCTGGAATCGCCGGCTGCGCGAGAGCGTGAGAGTTGATACAACGCTACGAGCGAGGAGAAATGCCGCGGGTATACGGGGACCTTATGTCGCGCGGGATTTGCGGTGAACTGGTTACGGGCAAATCGAAAGGTACACGTGTCAGGTCGGCGCTCAATGAGCCGCGACGCCCGAATACGTCGTGCTCGCGCGCCCCGCGCCGCTTCTACGGGACTACCGGCTATCGATTTCCACGTTCCTTATGCACTTCCGTTCGGCGCCCCGGCGTCTATCGGCCGGCCCGGGCTGTTCCCGCATTCGTCGCACGCGTGTCTCGCGGCGCGACGGCACGTTGCACCTGCGGCGACGCATTTGCGCCCTTGCATACCGCGACTCGAGGCAAGGTCTCGCGGCGCGCAACGAGCTCGCGCGTGAATGAAGGGACGATTATACCGGAGGGATTATACGCGCCGGACGATAATCCGCGTAGACTGCCGACGATATTTCGTTTTTCACGTCCCTCGGCCTTTTTGTCGGGCGACGGGAATCCTTTGCGCGCATTCATAGCGCGAGTGCAATACGTGTTACACGTGCGAGGGTGGGTTGAAAAGTTTTGAGCCTGACATAGAAACAATGTTTTTTCCGGTCAGACTTGCTTTTATTTTTCGACATATGTCCATTTTCACCAATGTGGATTCACTTTATTCTCGGTTTAACTTGCTTTTTTTCTCTTTCTAATTTTTGGAACTAGAGGAGGATAAAAAATGATTGAACCGAGATTAAAATTGAACAACTGAGAGTCCAAGATGGCTGAAATTTTCAGAGGTATCCTTCGAAGCATGTACTGTCGCGGTACTGAAGTGGCGACGACAAGCAATGTCATCTTCAGTTGAGGCTCAAAACTTTTCGACCCACCCTCGTAATTATCGAACAAGCATTTAAATGCGGAAATGTTCGAATGCGAATCGGATCGACTCGGCTCGGTTCGAGTTCGAATTCGCTTGCTCGCGCTAGCGCGCACTGAGTGCACACTTAAGGCTTTGTTTGCAGTCAATTCTTAATATTTAAGGATCGTCTTAAATATCTCTTGAAATATTTCTCAGTAAAATAACTTGTATAGCATCCGTACGGATAATTTTCTGGCTAAACACTCTTTGAACCTGTATTTAAGACAAAGTTAAATATTGACTATAAACAAGCCTTAATGTGCACACAGCGCGCGCTAGTGGAAGCAATCGAATTCGCTATATAACTCGACTCTGAGAATTTCGAATCTACAATAATACAAATCCATGCAATGTGATTGGGTCTTTGGATCCCGAACCAAAGAGTATTGGTAACAAAGTAAATGATATTAGAGTATTTTTAAATATATACTTAATGATTTTTCTAAATTGATCGTCCCATTGATTCGAAATAGGAAATAAAATTCGATTCGACATCGAAGATCCTCGATTCGCACATCTCCACTAAATAGCGTATCCACTGAACCCTCGAGGGGCACCAGAGGAGGGGAAAATCACATTGCGTTCGCCGAATAATCAAACAATGTTTCCCGCTCGGACAATCGAACAATCGACGTTGCGATACTCGATCGTTAAGCTTCGGATAAATACTCGTGCTCCCGGTATTGCACGCTATTGTGACCGTGAAATCATATTAAGTCCGGCGCGGGATTCGCGACGCGAGGGTGGACGCATACGAGAGCGCGATCGTTTTGCAATTCCTATTGTGATAAACGGCGACCCCCCTCCCCCTCCTCTCCCACTATGCCGCGTTCATTTTGCGCGGACCTTTAAACCGTTTGTCACCAGACGCCGATCGCCCTACGATGAGTCGGCGTGCATCGACCGCGCGCGCTGTCCTGCAAAAATCACGGCACGTCGTGTGTTATCAATATTCGTGTCACGCGACGCGAGGAAAGTCGACTCGTTAAATAAATAACTTGTCGACAAGTTGCCGCGCGAAGAACGTGCGGCTCGTAGCTCTGCGTCCGTAGTTTCTGCCGCTCAGCAAACTCCCGGAGAGATTTATTATAAAATCATGAAGGCTATCTTTATACGCATCGCCGGCCTTCCGCCACTTTTGTTAAGGCGGCTGTCGGATCGCGGTATATAGAGAGCGCGAAGTAATGAGCTCACTGCTATATCTCGCCCGCCGTGCGAACGCATGTAAATGCGGGCATAAACTCAATTGTCTACACCCACCGGGGGTAACCTTCGCGGTCCGTTGACCGTCTTCGCTCCGGCGAGAGAGATGGCTTGGGCTTAGCGTATCGCGTTGCCCTCATTTTCATCCGGCGCGATTAATCCGCGACCCGAACACTCGCACGTGACCGAAAGACCATGTTCCCGGCCCTTGAAACCGACGCGGAAAACCGCCCCGCGGTCGGTTTCCTCGAGCGTTCGGCATTGCCAGCGGTAAAACACACGCGCATTATGTTGGATCTCCGTATTAATGTTTGATTTCAATTATCGGCAGCTAAGAATACGACTTTCGCAATTCGATTTCTACCGCGACCTCGGAGGCGTTTAACGGAGATGAGGGAATCAAGGATGTTTCATATCAAGTCAAATCGATGACATTTCATCCAAATCGGAGCGAATTGTTGAAATATAATTTTTAATTAATAATACAACGAAAAATCTGTAATTGGTTGAATATCTAAAGACCGACTGCATCTGTTAACTTGGCCACGCTGTTTCGTCTATTAACTGAAGATATGATTTCCTAAGATTAGCAATACATGATTTGTATATTAAAACCATCAAGATTCGCAATAGTCGATATTGAAATCATAGAAAGTTGAACCGAACCAAATCTTATCCTATTCAAGTCGATTGAAATAGTTCGCACAGCGTTTAATCGGAACTTTCCTTGACGTCGTCGTCGCGACGATCGAAGCCCGCGAAAGTCGGACGACAAGTGCCGCGCGATGTGCATAACTTGCACGCGCGATTAAACGGGCCCGGCGATGAGTTCGCCGCAGACGACAGAGTGTCCTCGTTTCGTTTAATTTGCTCGATTTGTCGCTCGCGGTTCTCTCGATGACGCCGGCCAGGAAGAATCGTATACGAAAGAATTATCCGACCCGTTCCATTTGCCCCGAATTATCCGGCCTCGCCGAACATTTTCGGCAGATGTTACCGTCGAAATAGGCGCGAATCGATCGTTCGCGCACGAAACACGTGTGGAACGAGTCGCGTTTCGATAAAACGCGAATCCCCGGGTTTTATCGACGGCCCGGCGATCGCGCGAGAGAATCCCGTGCGGCGCGGCGGGCGGCTTAACCGTCGGCTCCTCATTGTCCGGCCGCGGCCGATTAATGAAACGGTGGCTCGAAACGAGCGATAAAGGAAAATAAAAAAGGCAATGGCATGACGATTATTGGCTATCATTGGATGCATCCATTGGACACCAATGGATGCATACGCTCGCTCCTCCGATTACGAAAATGTTCCATTATTTTCTCTCTCTCTCTCTCTCTCTCTCTCTCTCTCTCTCTCTTCTCTCCCCCTCTTTCTCTTGGGCCTAAACAGACGCGAGTGTACGATAAACGACGAGCGTGCACAATCATCAGCTGCCGTTTGATTGTCGGCGTTCAATACAGTACGCCTTTCCACTCGATCGCATTGTATCCGGCTGGCATTTTATTCGGCTGGTATATTTCGTACGTTGATCCTTCAAGCCTCTTTTCCGCAGACAAGAAGTATGTAATCTGCAGAAATTATTTGTCGTACGAACTGTTTTATTGCTAGTGTGTGCCACGTGCAATATGATACCATTATTTTATGTAAAGTGTAACATATAGAGGAGAGTCTCCTATTATGAGGCAAGCTCCTAATATGAGACAACGGAGTTTCTTCTAAATCAATAGGCATCTGTTGGCTCCACCATGAATTTATTGTCCCTGGAGTGGCATATATTCAGTGGGAAATTCATTGTTAGATTGTGTAATCGCCGCGAAAGAAGATTGCGATTGAATTTGGACGTTGAAAACCTTCTATCTCATATTAGAAGCCTATCTCATAACAGGGGACTTTCCTCTGTTAATGCGCTGCGTCTATTAATGTGCGAATCAATGCGACGAAGAAAGTTCCGTTTATCTCAATTTGAGAGATGGAGTGGCTACGTTCAATCTCGCGACGTTTTAAGGGTCGCAGGCTCAACTCGTGACGTTCCCGTTTCAACAATCGGGATTTTACATCGCAGATAAACCGCGCGCGCGCGCGCGTTAATTATCACGACACTGACATCGTTCGATGACTATCGCGGCGATCGTGACTCGGACTGAACGGGGACGTGGCTTGACCTGTTGCAGGCGTAGCAGCATGGTATGGTACCAGTGACTGAGAACTCCCCCGAAACATGAAGAAGCATCCTCACATCCTCACGTGCGCCCTGTTCCTGCTGCTGTCCCTGGCGTTGGGCTACAGCCTGCAGGAGGACGACCTGGTCTTCGACGATGTCGGCGAGGACAATGACAACGGCAACGTGCCCAACGTCCTGATGAATCCCCATTCGCGCCGCGGTCAGACCGATCGTCACGAGCACGGATCGTCGTCCCGCGATGGCAGGAGGCACGCCTCGCGGGTCGAGAGGGCATGGGGCGTGCCGGACTCCATCCTCCTGGCCGGCCACGTCTTCAGGATGAAAATACCGCAGCAGGCTTTCTCGGGAAGCGTGGTTTCTTACGAGGTAAGTTCGGCGCCGCGACTTATTCTTCGGCCACGAACTTGGGACGTGACCGGAAGACCGCCACCTCGTTCTGCACCGCGCGAGGGTCCCCGACGGGAAAAATATCCGTTCTACGTTGCACGAATTTTCAATTAAATTAAATCTCGAAAAGTGGGCCTCCCCCTACGAAAAGCTCCTCAATCCTGAAACTTTATCGAAATCTCGCGGGTACAAAAAAGTCGCCTTTAACGTTCGATAAGCGAGCGCGCGAATATTTTTCTACGGTGCATTAGCGTAGTTGCGCGCGAGTATCTCTGTATCTCGTTGAAAGATCTTTCGTGCGAGGAGCCGGGAGAAAACATGTTGTTTGAGCATACCGCGTACTCGCATCCAGCCGCGAGAGATAAAAGCCGCGTCGGATTTAGACCGCTCGAGAACGCCCTTCTTTCGCATTTATCGAACCTCGTAGCGCTGTCAAGTATCAACGATGCCCGCCGCTGCTTGAACGCTATTGATTTGCTTGTCCTCACATCTGTCATTTTCTTCTCTCTCTCTCACGAGCCGCCCCGTCGGCGCGGCGCGGCGTCTCTCGTTGAATCCATATTTGCGATTCAATTTGCTCCCCGCCGTCTCCCGGCGAATCTCACGGCCGGAAATCCTTCTTAGGTTGAATGGCCCTGGGTCTTCCCTTTTGTCCTCGAAATTATTCGAGCCACGGGACACGCTCGTCGTTTCGTCGGCGCGATTCAAAAGTTCGATAAGAACTGGCGCAGAGATGACGGCGTGAATATTTAGCCTCTCGGGAGGAGTTGCGGCGAGGAATATGATTTTTTTTTTCACGTGCATTAGGTCCGCGAGACCGCGGATCACGATCGTTTCCCGCGATGGTTGCACTGGGACGACGCCGCCTCCACTCTCCTGGGCGTGCCGGCGGAAAAGGACGTGGGCCGTTATCACCTGAGCGTCACAGCTGTCGGCAAACACCGCGACACCGCCGAGGATCAATTCATCGTTCAAGTTTTACCCGAGCGCGAGGAACTCAATCGTAAGGGCAAGGTGAGTTATATCGATAGGAACGTTGGCCCGACGTAACGAGAACGCGAACGACGAACCGGCGAGAGAATCGTTAGCTGCGAAAACACACCGCTGGCATGGTTTCAAGTTTCTTATCCGAGCCGAACAACAGGTCCCCGCTGTACGTGCCTTCCATTCACTAATGATTAATAGAACTTAAAGACGTAAAGAGACGTGAACGTGAAGGGGTGTGCGTTCGGTGAGCGTTTAAATTGTCAGCGAAAAGCGTTTCTGCGTCGTTCGCGCGGAAAAGGAGCAAAATAAAGTAACGCTTGAGAAACTGCTCGCCTTTAGTGAATCACGGGTGAAAAGATCCTTCTATTTCCGGATACTGTTTATTTTCCAGCCTGTAACTTGGTCGCGCCGCGCCGCGGTACGATCCGCGTTGATGAATTTATAGTGAGATCCCGAGCGATATACCAGACGATACGATTGCGATGGTAGACGCGTCCGTCGCGACGGTCTCCCATCGCAATCGTATCGTCAACGTTGCGTTTAAATGTCGTAAAGAAATGACTCTTGCGGACGTTAACTGATTGACGCCAATTGATGTTGCTGCGTGCGTAACGCGTCAATTGCACACATACCGCGTTTGGTCGGCGACCTCGATCTTTGAAATTTCGCGTGCTGGTAGGCGTAGACGGAAAGAGGCTGGCGGCTGATGCGAAACGATCCTAATTCCAGATGCGCTGCAACGAGGACGAGGACGACACGATCCTCCAGCTTATACTGAACACGCGGATGGACCAACTTTCGCCTACCGTCAGGGTGAACGCCATCGAGAACCTGGCCGGATTTCTGGGAATGCACACGGTATTGATTCCACATCGTGCCATTTGAAATCAATCGTTTAATTCCCGTTGCGTTCCTTTGCGAAACGACACGATTTGCAGTTTAGATAGTTGAAAGACATTTCAGAAGAGCGATAAAAGAATTATTCAACTTGGCGGCGTTTCGTCGAGTTTTCTCTGCCTTTCAAGATACGAGAGAATTTACGATTTTTGTCTTTACGTTCTTCAGAGCGCACTCTCGATGTATTCTCAAGATGTCAACACGCTGAGTTCCTTCGTCATCTTTACCGGACGCGGGAACGTTAGGCGTTCCAAGCGCCAAGAGAATCATTTGACTGTCATCCAGTGGCAGGTGAGACTCGAAATACCTGATTAATCGTTTTTAACGGTTCGCTCGACATGGAGTAAGAGAAGAAAAACCGGATGTGTCTATGCGCGTTCGTAGGTTGGCTGCGACGGTCACCTATGGAAGCATCAGATGGAGTTGGTGAATCAGTTACGCGAGCAGGCGAAAGACGGTACTCTGGCGGAAGTTCTGGAGCTTCCTGTGATATCGTGGCGCGTGAAGACGATCCAGAACCCCTACCTGAGAAACAGACGGGAAGCCGGCTCCGGCGACTACGATTCGGACGATTACGGCGGTTACGATGAAAATTACGACGATGATTACGACGATGAGGACGAGGAGGATGATAACGAGGACTCCCGAGTACCGCCGACTACCATACCCGACTTGAAACACCCTCACCGGCATCACCACGGCGAGGAGACGATCGATTGGAATGTGAGTTGCAATAATGCCGAATCGCGAGCGCGCTATTTTTAACGAAAAATCGCACGAGATACGCGCGGAAATACTCGCAACGATCGAATATTTTTCATTTCGCGCACGGATTGTTCGTTTTTTTTTTCAGAGCGAAAACATCGACGAGGAACAGATAATACCGAGAATGAGTCAAAGTGAATTGGAGAATAAAACTACGGCCACGGTAAGTGGGCTTTTGCGAAATCAAACGCGACTGCGATTGATTTCCCTTGGTCAACGTTTACACTCCGGATACCGTGGCTCTACTACGGTTTTCGTCAAGATTCCTATTTCTGCGCTCCTCATTCGCCACTTGCCATACCGCTTGCGGGGTAATCGTTGCGCTTAAAGAGTTTAGAATAGCTAGTGGGTATTGTGTACTTTGACGCTGGCCTCTCTTTCTCGCAAACTGTATACTCCGTCCGTGCAAACATACGTTCTAAAGTGTGCCGTACAGATTGCCGTCTCGCGAAAGTCTCTCTCCGCAAGAACAAAAGCCTGATACCTTGGTTCTCTACTTGTACAACTTCTTCGTCCCTTCGAACGTAACTAACCCACTCGTTTTTCGTGCCATACATCGCATCTACTAACGATTTCGCAGACAAGAACCACTGAACTTACTACATCATCACCATCAACAACTACAACCACCTCCACCACCACGACGACAACTACAACCATCACCCAAGCCGCGCCAACGACCGTAGCTTCTGCTAGTAGCACCACGACGACCGTCACGTCAGCCGATGTAACAGCAACAGCTAGTATCTCCACTGCTGTAGCCCCATCGATAGAGTCTCCGCGATCGGAGACCACGGACGAGGAATCGTCGACGGAGAGAACGAGACCCGTGGAATCCGCCGAACCCGTTACCGTTTTACCAACCATCCCTTCGGACATCACCACGACTCCTCTTCCCGTAACCACTCTGCCGCCGCCTTTTAGCACATCGGCCACCCAGACCAGTATCTCTGACAAAACCGAAACGGAGACCGTCGTTGGTATTACTAATGTTACGACGGAAGAGGTAATGCTTACGTGCTTTAGCGCTTCTCTCATTTGTACAATAGTTCACGCTATACACACCAACTTCCTCGTGCGCTATATCGTGCCGATTTGTCGCTTTGCCAGGATAAATTATTATCGTTCCGATCAAAATCATCGTTATTAACGGCGCGTTAATAGCGGCTTGACGTTCTACCGTCATTACACAGATTTTCTGTCTATCATGTGGAACTACTTATTCCACTCTTCTCGATGCAATGATTCGCCATGCATTT
The DNA here is from genome assembly GCF_000949405.1 of Vollenhovia emeryi. NCBI lineage: Eukaryota > Metazoa > Arthropoda > Insecta > Hymenoptera > Formicidae > Vollenhovia > Vollenhovia emeryi. The sequence goes on along the minus strand of NW_011967223.1, from coordinate 1,307,104 downwards.
ACGGTGTACGATCTTTGCTCGTCCAGCCGGAACAAACCACGACTTCCATGAGGGAACCGACTACTGCACCGACGTCGATTGTTGTCGCGGACATTAACACCACCACTCCTTCGTCTACGGTTGTAATGAATGCCACCGCTTCTATTGTCACGCCTGTAGTCGTAAAGGATGACACAACTACAACTACGACTACGATGACGATGCCGTCAACGTCGGATCTTCGCCCAACGACGTTGAGCACAACACCGTCTACTACCAGCACGACCACGACTACGACCACGACTTCTACCACCGCGGCACCTACAACCACCACAACTACGACAGTTCGGACCACCACGGAGAGTATCGAGTATGGTCAGGCCAACTTCCCGCCGAGACGCGACAGGAGATTGAAGAAGATACCGGTGACTGCCGGAAAACCGTTATGGTACACCATACCGGCCAACACCTTCATTGATCTCGAAGACGGCGACACGAGGAACCTGAAGTTGAGCTTGTACTGGCAAGGTGCACCGCTCAAAACAACTCACTGGCTCCAGTTCAATCAACATACCCAGGCAGTCTATGGACTGTAAGTTTATGCAATGTCCCTTGTATTTATTTCTCGGACAAAGCAGATACATTGTATTCAACCAATTCTTTTTCAACAGGCCTCTCGAAAACGATATATCGACCTGGAATTACGAACTGGTTGCCACGGATAGAGAAGGCGCCAACGTCACCGACAGTCTCGACATTCACGTTCAGCAACACAAACTGAGTCGTAGCGTCAATCACGAATTCAGCATTTACCTGAGAATTGACAAACGAAACGAATTCCCAACTGACGTTGACTGGGAAATCCAGGTGCGTATTGATACTCGTTTTTCGTTTTACGCTGCTTTCTAATTGTCTCTTGATTCGACCTTTTACAGGTAATCGAAAGTTTGGCTAAACTTTATGGAGACAGCGACACTCAACATATCACGGTTCGTTCCATCGATATCGACTACGAGCAAGCCATTTTTACATGGACTAATGATAGTCTTCCAAGAAGCAGCGAGTGTCCGAGAGAAAATATAAACAGATTGTCACGCGTAAGCTATATTATCTCTATCTTTTGAAACAAGTTATACAGATTTTTTAAATTATATGTATGTGTTATTAGGTACTCGTCGACAGCGATGGAGATCCGTCGTCTTCTCTAAGAACGGCTCTTGGGCCAGAAATCAGGGTGAAGCGTGTCGTGACACAAGGTATTGGACAATGTGAGGATATGAATCGACCCGAGATACCGACAGTGTCTACTGAAGAGCCGAAAGTCAATTTCCCACCGGTACCGAGGAACCAAGTCGATCACGTTAACGCGACAGTTGGCCAGTTACTCGTGTTTAAAGTGCCCGAAGTATGTGTTTTATTAAATCCTTATGAATAACATTTTTATCGATGCCAACGATATGAATAATCTCGTGTGATTTTTACAGGACACGTTCTTCGATTCCGAGGATGGATCGTCGCGAAACATGAAGATGTCACTTTTGACCATTGATCGACAACCTATTGCACCTCGCGAGTGGCTACAGTTTGATAGCAAGAATCAGGAATTTTACGGCGTGCCAATGAGTGCTCACATTGGCCGCAAGGAATATCAGTTGGTTGTGACTGATACAAAAGGTAAAAGAATATATATATATTTATTTGTATTCTAAAATAGATAAATGTGTTTATAACAATTAAATAATTAAATTTAATATTCTGTAGGTGCAAGCGCCACGGATGGGTTGGTCGTCGTTGTTCATCCGGCGCCTCCGATGGCACACACAGTAGAGTTCTCGATGACGCTGGACATTCCCTACGATTCCTTCGCGCATTCCGCGCTTCAGAAGCGTAATTTCATCGAGAAATTGCGCGATCTCTACGGGGACAGAGACACGAGTGCTATCTTGCTGCACAACATCTCGAACGGCAGTACCGTCATCACGTGGCACAACAGAACTCTACCTACGTCGTATTGCGCCCATGAAGAGGTCAACAGGCTGCGATCCGTTCTTGTGAAGAGCGACAATGACCGGCGTTCCGTGACGGACGAAGTATTGGACGTGATGGGTCAGAAGTTCCCGGTGAAACAGATCACGGTGATCCCGATGGGTATCTGTCTTGGCGAATTAACGGGCGTCCACTCGCCGGACAGCCACGTGCCACCGGTGGACGATTCCACGTCTGTCGGAGCGTTCCATGATGATTATCTTCTCACCTTCGTTCTCCCTGCAATTATTATCGCTGCAATGCTCATTCTGGCGGGAATAATCGCATGCGTGCTACACAAACGAAGACGTAGCGGGAAGATGAGCGTCAGCGAACAAGATGACGAGCGGCAGAGTTTCCGGAGCAAGGGAATTCCCGTGATTTTCCAAGACGAGCTAGACGAGAAACCGGATCCTGGTAACGATTATTTCTCAGTATATTAATGGAAATATATTAGTCGAACGGTATGGGTCTCTTCACTAACACGTTGCGTGGTTTCAGGCAATAAGTCACCCGTCATTCTGAAGGAGGAAAAGCCACCTCTTCCACCGCCCGAGTACCAGAAAGCCGAGGACGGCGCCGACGTGCCGATGCTGCCGAAGGAGAACTCCGAGGAACCGTACCAACCGCCACCGCCGTTCGCCACGAATCGCGACACCAATCGACAAAATCGTCCCAAGCCCACTCCGACGTACAGGAAACCGCCCCCCTACGTGCCTCCCTAACAAAATACGGTGCACTCGCCTACGCGTAAATATATGCTAGCAATGCTCGGAGACTCACCGATACACAAGCAAAACCAAATTAATTATAAAAAGCAATCTCGAATTGGCGACGACGACGATCGTGGGACTCTGAACGTTTATAGCGACGTTTGAACGAAGGCCCTTCTCCATTCACCAGGTACGAGACAATATACTGCTTTGCGAGGCGTGAATGGAAGATTCTTCCGCGAGAACATACTCCGAATTCGCGCGCGTTTTTACTTATTTTATATATGTATCAGCAACGGCACGTTTCACCATCGATTTAACGGAAAAAAGGAAAAAAAATATCCCTCAGGTCGATATTCGGTCGACATGTTATACTCTCTTTCTCAATCATCTATATTTCACGCGAAAGAAAAAGGAAAGATTTTCTAGGAAGTACGGGAATACAAATCACGTGTTGCCTTTCGTAAAGAATTCAATTGTAGGGAAGGATCCACTGCTCCGAACTCGAATACGCGAATTTAGTTTAGATCGTTGTAGAACCGAGAGACAGCGGTAGGGAATAAACGTACTTTATTCGACTCTATAGCATTCGAGACAGCAACGATACTCATAAATATTTCAATAATCAGTGCCATTTATTAAGCAATAAGGGTATCCGACTGTGAATAACAGCGCGTACGTATAATTAATATGGTTCTACGGATTTAACGCAATTACTGTTTACAGAGAGTCTCCAGGTAACAAGAACGACGGACTTAACGAAATATATTACGCACTTATAACGTATAACACTGCCAGAACGACAAATGTATGGTGTGTCGCCAAGCGAGAAAGTTTCAGGATATACATATATATTCGTATAATATTATATTTTATATATAATATTATATTTCGAATATAATGTATATTAATATATATAATACAATATTATATATTAAATGTATAATATCTATTATACATACGTAAAAGTTATTATATTCCAGTTTCTTTTCCGGACCCTCCATTTAGGATAATTCATGGCGAGATAAATGAAACGGAGAATTAAATGTCACTTTCGCGAAGGTACGAACTAGCTCGCTTGGCGATCGCTATTAGTTAAGGAGAAAATATCAGAGAATTGAAACGTTTTTTGAGACATTTAAAGGAACGATTGCGATACATGCAATGCCATTGCAAGGTGACAGCAAATGCTTCCATTGGCACGGTAGGCCATGCAGATAACTTATCTAAGATAAGAAAACTAATGATAGGTAATATATACAAATATAAATATATATAAATATATAAATATGTATATTAATACCTATTTGCCGTTCGATAGACGTCAGTCTGCAGTTATTTCGACAGTGTAATTTAAAAATACTGCCAGACCAATCAAGTTGTTAGCATTTACTTTTTGCTACGAAGGAGACCCACTGTTTGTTTCACGCACAATCCGACGCTTCGCAATTTTTACGACTTAACAGCCGCAATATAATATTTTTTTTTTCCTTTTTATTTCTCAGACCCGCGAATTGTACACGAATTGCGTACGAGAGAGTTCAGCATCGAAGGCTTAACTCAGGACGAAAATAAAAGAGAAACACTAATACGCACGTTACACAGCGACTATTTTAATTTAGACTTTCATATAGTTACCAAGCCAAAAAATAATTAATATTTAAAAAAGCGGAGGAAGAGGTATATTTGTAATTGCGAAAGGGAAAACCAAGAAACGTGGCTCGCACTCTTTAGGGCGCATTTCTTTACAATAATTTTTGTAACTTTTTAACCGCCGTGTTACGAGACGCATACACGCGAGACATACACACGCACGCACACGTGCACACGTTCATCTCATCGTTCGGTGCGGCGAAAGAGTGCGGGGTGTGGTACGGGTACGTACGCAGCCGTTTCTTCGATACCTCGATAGTTTCCTGATATTTTTGAAAAGGAAATACGAGAAACGAATAAAAAAAAGAAATTTCATATGCGCCCCGAATTTTCGCCGGGGGAGGAACCGGGGCGCTCCGCCCGCCGTCCGTGGTCGGGACGACGCGCGGAGCGACGTGCTCGCGGGCGCGCCTATATACTGGTGTGAATGCTGACGATTAATACGTATGTGAGATAATAACGAGGATGTTTCGTATGTGCAAGCTATAAATCACGATATAATATTACGACTAATTAATTCGTGTCTTTGTATAACGTAGAGGATTTAAGTGCATGGCGAGGGAAGCCGCGCGACACCCGCGGATGCGAAACCGGCCGGATGTATCTCTGTAATCCTGAAGAAGCGCGCTTTTTCTCGCGCTTGTACGACTGTAAACGCGATCGGTCCCGATCGCCACGTGCTCGCGAGAGACGAGAAGGAGGGATCGTCGGCCGCGGTCGCGTGTCAAAGACACTTTCCTCGCGCGTATACCCTTCATCGCGCGCGTCTTGTTTATCGCAGAATTGTACGAAAAGAGGCAGGAGTGATGTCGCGATTGGTCGCCCGTACGCGATTGCTTTCATATCGTGAATCAATATGTGTAAGTATGTTTTCTTATTATTTTTATAATGTACGAATAAAGATCTTCTGTGTTGAATTTTTAACGCTAATTGTAGGACTTGAATGCAACGCAAGTCCGCTTTGCCTACCGCAAAGTGGGATTATCTTTACGATTGTGATCCTCCTTTGTGTGCGCGAGCCTCTCGTTTGAGGAATAAATATAAATCTGCGCGCGCGGAGAGGACATTGAAGCTTGACGTCCGTGCGTCAATCTTGGCTAAATCAAAATTCGCACTCGCCACGGACACGCCGGGATCTTATTTATTGCTTCAGGCGGGATCCTCACCAAGTAACGACGCCGCGGCTGAGACGGAAAAGTAACGTAGGGTAAGAGTATTCGGGAGTGTCGACGGATCCGAACCAAGAGTTTGCGATGCGTCACATACGGAAGGGAACATATTCCGTTTGTGATCTGCGGTAAACAAGCACAAGTCCATATCACGCTTCTAATCATATCATCGCTCTGTCGTTGCGTATCCCCTAAAGCGCTGCAACTTGCGTTACTGTGAAAATGATGGCAATGTGTATAAATAGGCATGTACGATATTTATAAGATAGGGACAACGTGTGAGGAGGACTCCCCCGAGAGGAGAATGGGATGAGACTTCACAAATAGCGTACTTCGCTTGCGGCGACTCTTCTGGCCTGTGTGAGAATGGATCGAAAGTATTTTATAATCGCGTATATAAAAGAGGAGGCGGGGACGGCAAATTGCGTAACGCTAATTGCGACTGTGACTTTCGGCCGCTTTCTGAGAGAGAAACTCGGGCTAACGTGGGGCGGGCACGACGTGAAAAAGTTCCATTTACAGAGAAAAAAAAAGAAAGAAAGAAACAGAACAACTATTTCGCATCGCTTATACGAACATGTTGTATACATCGCTATATATACATATACACGCACTTACGTTATCTCGTTTCGAATTACGCTTTATTATTAGACCGTAATGCAACTTGTGCAATTTAATTCTCCGGCACGAAGAGATAAATATCTACACGAGGGTAAATATTTTAAAGTGTCGCTCGAAATGAAATAGCGTAATTGTACATTATATACATAATATACACTTAAAAGTATCATAACAACGGGAATTTTTAGATTATTTTTATTCGCCGTGAAAACTCTTCGATATATATATATATATACACACATATACAGATCGGAAAATATTTGCGTTGATGTACGCGCGAGAATCTTTCGTACGAACGCGGTTCTCCGTTGGATAACGAAGCCATCGATACTTACCTTCTAAGTTTCTCGCTAAGTGACATATCTCTCGACGGAGAGGAAACGGAAGAACCAAAATCCGCGAAAATACGGCATATCGGATCGAGCTCACGCTTCGAGATGGATCGCGCGCCGATTGTCTCGAGACCATGTAATGGTACGGCTCGTCGGATGAGAAATTATATTGAATTAACGATATACATATACAGATATCTCTCGCTGAGACTAGTATACTGACAAAGAAACACGTGTAAAGTTAAGAGTTAATAAAACCATTTTAGGGTACTGCGTGACTCATCTTTGCACTCGCTCTTCGGGAGCGAGTCGTGATTGGAGACGTCATCTCCGAACATCCCACAGCTACGGTTCATCGATAACAGTCGCACGACGTAAAATTAATCTAGCTGATTAATTAATCAGGTATCAATGGCATTTATTAATAGCTTCCGATCGGGTTTATTTAAATCCTCCCTTTACACAATTCTTGACATTTTCTTTGTGTCTAATTGGTACGATCGCGTGTGATACGTTCGATCGTCGCGTGAAGAGAAATTTAATTGAATTATAACTTACAATAGATTTAAATTCATACGTTTTACATTTTGGAGACGTGCCATTTAGATTTAGCGCTTGAAAAATAGCTCTTTTATTGCTTTCGCAAAGGTCTGGCCGGTTAGGAGGACACCCATGCGTGTAAGTGACTCGGTATCTCGTAGATAAGATTGCAAATAAGCGCATTAAATGTGATGTAACGCGAATACACGAATTCCCATGGTTATATAAGATTTTCAAGACCGCGGTACGATACGATTCTTTATTCGTCCCACGCGTCGGTGTTCCACGTTGACATGCAAAGTAGTTTACGTCGCTGACTTGCATCATGCGAGGAAGTAAGTACACTTTTCACGTTGATTGTCTTAAGCAAGGTTGCGACTTGCAACAGAAGAACGATAAGAGAGCTTAAGACAGCTTTACGGGAATTTTTTCGGAAGTAACGAAGTAAGTAAACTGATATATCGCGCTTGTTTGTTCAAGGATGAGTGGCGAGCAGAGGGTGATATCGTTCCGTTTGTATATCTATCTTTCGGGCATTGCAAATCACAATATTCTAATTTTCTATAATTTATACAGGATGTTCAAAAACAACTGTTCAATATTTATATGGTAGGCAGGACACACCGTACTGACAATGAGTAAGAAATAAACATAGGTCGAAAACTCAACCGTTTCTGAGATATGAACATTACAGGCTTCTACATGTCGCATGCGACGTTCTCCCTCGATCCCCTGGTTATAATCCGTTGGGCTCTTTTTTATGGGGATATTTGAAAAGCATAGTGTATTCTTCGCCGATAAATGTCTTAGAAGAATTACGTGACCGAATCCAGCGTGCTTGTCAAATAATTCGACGGGGACCTGGAATTTTCGAGAGTTCGCGACTCGTGTAAGAAGATGCCAAAGCGTGTATGGAAATGGGAGGAGGACATGTGTGGAACACCTTCTGTGAATATCGAGACAATAATTTAGACAGATTATCTTCTCCTCACGTCGCATGCAACATAGAAGCCAGTAAGTCAATCATATAACGCTAACATACAAAAATGTTTTATATCTTGGAAACGGTTGAGTTTTTGACCTATGTTTATTTAGGTTTTTTTTACTCAGTATGGTGTGTCCTATTACACGTTTCTCCCGTTGCATATCTATGCGAAAGACCTAAAATTGAGTCTTGGGACAATCTCTCGTGCCGGGAGGAAATCCGACGGTTTACGGTTCAAGCATTGATCGAGTCGAGAAGATAAAACACTGCCGTCAAGTGCCGTTGAGACACTGTCGAGTACAGCGATGGAAAACCTAGCAAAATTAATTTACACATTAAGACATGTTTTAAACAGCCGAGCGTATTGATAATCAACAGGAGAATCCGCTGGGAATCATTAATTTTTATTGAAGCTCTCTTTATTGGAGCAATAAAGACGAAATTATGACGCTGTAGCTCGTAGCACACTTTGTGACGTAACATTGCTGGAGCGACGTTATCTGTGAGTGATAAAGGGAGCCACATGTATGTCTCTCTCGAGCGGTTGGATTGTTCATCGCTTGCAAACGCGAAGGAAGTAAACGTAGATAAACGTGTCCCCTTCGAGGAAGTGATTCGCAATCTAGTCTTGTCGTTGCAGCTCCATTAGCTAAATATATCTTCTCTGCAACAGGATCAAATAGAAATACAAGCGGCAAGAATTGCCGTTACACTTGTTCCCGGTGTGTTTCGCAGATTCTGCGATAAAACTGAAAAGATACATTTCGCGAGGGAGAAACTACTGTAAAGAAAGCCGCGTGAATTTTATTGAGCCACCGTTGCGCATGAATTATATTCACCTGAAAACGACAATGGAAAAGATTTATCAAGACTTGGCGCATTTGCTGGGCGAAATGAAATTAACATAATTTTAATGCGGTCTCAAATAAATCAATACCAACTGCCATTGAGCCGACACCAGCTCCAAGTTTCGTACGCGTCGGGACGGAATGAAGAATTTCGCTTTCTTAAAATATTTAAAGTATCTTCGGAGATTGTCAACTCCATTCAAGGAATCGAGTTACACAGGACAACAACAGGTCGCTCGTTCCAGCTCGTATTCGAAAGAGATTTATTTAATATTTAAATCTTCCGGCGAAACGAATCCTCCCGGAAAGCAAGTCGTATGAATAAGACATGCCGGTTATTATTTATCGATCATCGATCCGCCGGCGTCGCATGCGCCGCCGTTGCGGCTGCCGTTCGGCGTTGCAAATCCGAGGCGTCGGCGTGCTCCTTTGCATTCGAGCGAGCGAGAGAGGAGAATGAGACAGAACGGGAGAGAGGAGCAACCCCGACGCCACGGATTTGCGATGCCGAACGCAGCTGTTGTATGCACGTGTGCACGCGTGGCGGGCGCGCACGTGTAAATATTTACCGGCGCATGCGCGGCTGGCGCGTCCGCGCGGTCACGTGACCGCGCGCGATATAAAGCGGTGCCGATGCGCCGGCCGGTATTGCCGCCGTCGGAGTAGGACGCGTGTAGGCCTGTCGCTTTCCCGATCGCCAAGGAAAAAGCAGCGAGGTCGAGAGAGAGACTCGGCGTGCCGCCGCGTGAAAAGGTATCGAACACCTCAGGAGGATACGTGCTGACGCGCCACGGGCCTCTCGGCTCTTCTCGCACTTGGAATCGAAATCCGCGCGAAACCCCCGTGCGGGTTTCGCGAAGTCGCAAGATCGCGGAGGCCGCGGACCGCGCCGGCCTCACGTCCGTCTCGGGAACGTCGCGGGGCTTCAACGTGGCCGTCGAGACGGTCCCGGCGCTACCCAGACGCACCGGCGACCGCGGAACGCGGGTGCTCGTACGCCCGATCAACGCGAGTCGACGCGCGAGCAGCCAGGACGAGCGGGTGCAGATTCTACTCGGACCTCAGTTTCGCGGGTCTCAGCTTACCGTAGTGCCCCGGGCCGAGCCGGACGCGAGGATGGGCTCGAAGGACGAGTGGGACTACTTCCGGAACGGTAAGAAACATAGAAATAGAAGTCCTTGGAGCGCTCCCCCGAGTCGGGCATGTGGCCCCGGAATGGGCCTTAAGCCCGTATCAGACTACGGATTGGGATTGGGATTAGATTGAAATTTAACCAATCACAGTAAAGTTTACTAATCTTAAGTTCAGTAACTTTTGGTCTCTGATTGGTCAAATTTCAATCTAATCCCAATCTCAATCCGTAGTCTGATACGGGCTTTAGTTATTCTATTGTCTTCATTCGGACCCCGGAGTCGGTTTGAAGCTCCAATTCGAGGCCTAGATGAGGAAGAAAAATTTATGTCTTTAACTTCATTCTAACCCGCAAAAGAGAATGTAAAATATTTTGTCCTCTTTGAAACCTCTCAGGCCGAAGAGGATCTACCGAATCTCCGTTGATTACACTCGCATCGGGGCCTCTTTACTCCTGAAATAACGACTCTTATTCAATATATTCCTAAAGACCTCAGTTCGACTTCATTGCTCCCAAGTCAACGATAATACACGGCTAAGCAAAATACTCGTCGCGGTCGCGCGTATCCGGCACGACTCGCGCAAGTTTCGTTCGCGAGGATTTGGATTGCAAATAAACAGCACGGATGCGTAAACAGACGTTACGTAGGAAACGAAGAGGATCTCGGAGGCAATTGTAATTCTCGTCCTATCCGTTGTGCTGTCGATGCAAATTAATTTTAATTCCTAGAACTAGGGGACGATAAAAAGTAAGCTCGATCGACGTTAAAAGTTCATTTGCATCGGTAGAAGTGGACATTAGGATAATTAATTCCCGCGATATGCAATCGCGCGAAAACTCGACGATTTTCCCACGAATCGCGCCGGCCACCGCCCGGCCGTTTTCCTCGTACGTTACTTCTGATAACTTCGCACGCATCGCAATTATTGATCGGCGACTTTGTCAATCGTCGTGCATTCAATATGCATATAACAGGGATATTTCCGTGCTGGACAATCAGCGCTGCCGGACTGGCAGCCCGGTATCTCATTTCTAGATTAACCACGGACGCGTACGCGATAATTCCTATCGCGGCAATTAATTGAATCTCATTGCGAAACGGATCTCATTGTAGAACGAGATACTTTTCTCCTAGGAAGTGGTCACTAAACGAAAAAAAAAGTGCGACGGTTGAGAGTTTCGGGTAAAAAAACAAAGAGCGTAACTGATTAGAGTTTCTTGGCCTTCGGACACTCCGGTTAAATTCGACAAAAATTTTCTCCTTTCCCTCGCGACGCTGAAATAACTCCTCTTTGTCCCCCCCCCCCTCTCTCTCTCTCTCTTTCCCTCAATACATCCTACACTGAAAGTTGGACAATGGGCCCGTCAAGTTTTTCATTTCGTTACGAGGCCACGTGCTTTCTCAAGTTTTATGAAATACAAGAAACATTACGGAGACGATGGTCAACACGTGTGAATCTCCTTCCTCTTGATAGCGAATAAAGCGCGAGACGTTTCCTTTACAAAATGGAATCTCAGGAAAACTTGGCATCTGGAATAACCGCTTGTTTTGCTCTCGTGGGGATTATCGATCCCCGCGGCAACCTTAATTCTTGAAACAATAATATTTTATTAAAAATCTTTCGCCGCGAGACGTTACCGCGCGACAGCTCCCCCAGACATCTCAACTAGCTTCTCGCAAGTGTTATTGTTAGCTGCAATAGTTTTTATTAACTGAACTGAATAGCATATAGATGACACTTCGGAGATCCCTAAGTGGGGTTCAATTTTAATTAGCGCGTCTCCGCAGCGTCAAAACGCGGCCCACTAGACATTAAGTCGCCCGCATACCGATCCTCGGGATGCATGTCGAAACCCGTGGAAGGGAAAAAACCCTTGTCGGAAACTCGTTTCTTCTTCCTTCCCCCTGTTTCCGATCGCTCGATTTTCGTCTCGGTTTCCGGATGGTACCGCAAGCTCACTGACCCCGGGGGGCCATTGTCTTCCCGCTCGAATGCAGGGCGAACGGGCCGTGCCAAGCGACCGAGGGTGCACGAGGCAGGGGGAGGGGGAGGGAAAGTTTCTTTCCTCGCAGACCTCGTGGAACGCGGGACACGACTCCGCGGGGTAAATGAAAATCAATAGTTTTCTTCCGTAGTGGCCGTAGGCCGATGCACCTGTGTTCCCGCGCGTACACACACACGTATGCGCAACACACACGGACGGGCACGCACACGGGAGGCCGGAGGGGGTCGCAGACCCAGTTTCACTTTGTTCCGCCGCCGGAGTTGCCGTGCATGCCTCCGAAACCGCCCTTAATCTCGAGTCAATTTGTCAGCGCTATCTTTCGACCGATTGGTTGGCGCCGGGCGAGCCAGGGAGGATCGCGATTCCGCGATCCGACGCGTACGGATCTTCGGGGACCGGCCCGCTGCCAAAACGAGGGGGCGCGATCTCGTAGAGGGGGCGAGGGGACGATTAAAAGTCGCCTGGGTCTTGAAGCGCGCGCTCGCGGCCGCGCGAGGGTCTCGCGCTCGTTTGAAATTGATCGATGCATTCGGCCGTCATCAATTATTTCGGAAGAATCCGCCGCCGCTCGCGTAATTGCGGCCGCCCGCGGGATTGCCTTCCGAGCGGATTTATCTTGGCTCGCGCGCGCCCGGTGGATCGTGAAATTTCGAACGGCCCGGCCGATCGCCGGCGACCGTCTCGCGTGTGGAACGTATACCCTTGACTCTAATTCTAGTCTAGATATCCTCGGAACGCCGCGGCGTTGAAAATGAAATTACGCCCGTGCAAATTAATTCGGATTCCAGGTAATCGAGGTCGGCGTTCTGATGCACGAAATCGCGCGAGCGGCGATCCCCTTATTTGCGTATTCCGCCCGCTCGCCTAACGAGTACCGGAACGTCGGTTCCGATCGTGCCTGTAAGTGAATGAAGAAGACAGTTATTCTATCTCAGTTAATTAGCATATATATGAGACAATTGTAAATGATGTACGAACTAACAGGCAGGACTGGCCGTGGAAGATTGCGCGAGCTGTAACAAGCTGCAAGTCTCGAAATGACACGTTAAAGCACAGATCGTAATTAAAGCCAATAAGGATGCAGGGTTTTAGATCGGGTGACTTAAGGCTAAAGTCAGCGACACACGATGCTACTTTTCCTACTGGATTCTTTACGAGAGCCAATCAGGATTTAAGCCAACGGCACGCGGTATTATTTTCCCTACTGGATTGCTTACGAGAGCCAATCAGGATTTAGCCTCAAGTCACCCTATTGGCTCTCGCAAGCATTCCAGTTGGGAAAAATAGTATCGTGCGCCGTTGACAGTCGGAGCCGAGGTTTCCTTTCCTTAATCAAATCGAGCCCTTTTTTAGAGCAATGCGGCAACGGAGAGGACCAGGACGTTGAAAGATTAATGAGAACCAAAGTAGGAAAATTAATAAACGACACAACTGGCAACACATGCCTCAGTGGTCGAAGCGACGAGACGTAGGGGAGGTCCAGGTTCAAGCCCTGGCTGAGGTAATATTTTTCGCAAATTTCTCTAATTAGAATTTGCCAGTTGCGTCGTTTAGGGCCAATTTCACAAACGGTCCTAACGGTCGGTTAACTGTTAACCAGAGTTCAGTCAACTTCCTATCTTTTTCTGTCTTGTTAGCTAAGAACAGACAGAGAATCGATCGACCTTCGGTTAGCAGTTAACCAACGTTTGCAAAACTGGCCCTTGCTAATTTTCCTACATGGGTTAATTATTCACTGGCGACAATAAGCCTTTATTCTTATTGCTAATGAGAAACCTTGTGCAAGAGGTCTCCCGATTCGTGCGTTATACACTTGTACGCCGCTCGCTATCGCAGTGCTTCCTATCGATTTAGGTTGTCGCCGGTTGAGGCGAATGTGATTTCAATCGAGTTCCATCCAGGACAAAAATAGAAAGCGCTCTCGTTGTTGCGTTAAGATTAAAGGAACAGGAGATTCCATTTTCCCTCGGGTGACGCCAAGTCTCAAACGTTTCCCGACGCGATCATCTCGGGGTCTTTGTGGACGGGCGCTCCGAGAGTCGCGAGGACTTGTCTTATCTACAGGCCCTCGTCCACGGCGGCCGTCTCTCGCGTTTCGCGAAAAAGGTCCCGCGGTTTACGGGCGCGAAGGGGATGATGACATTTCGCGAGCGCGCGCAACGCAAAAGTGGCGAACGTCGGCGCGCAAATATCGCGCCGGGCGCGTGAGAATATCGGCGGGAAGGAAAGTCGGCAATCTGAGAATCGCGCGGAGAAATCCGCGAACGGTCGCTTCTTCGTTCGCGACGATTTACTCGCAAATTGCCCGCCGACCGACGAGGCCTCCGCCATTCTAGGCTCCCGCTTATTATGCACGCGCAGGTGAAACCTACATACGGCGACTTATTTGCACATTGCGTTCGTTAATACGAACGGCGGCGTTTTATCTCTTCTCTGCTTTCCGAACGATTAAACGCGCTGTATATTTTAAAATTAACATTTGCTCACGCGAATGGCAATAGTCGCCGTTCAAAAGGAAGATCGACGTGCGTCGCAGCCTTTTGACCTGCGACTCGTGAATATTGAATAGGAATTTTTTGCTGTCTAATAATACTATACAGCATTAAGGGTATAAATAAAGCGAGAAGAGAGATTCCACGCGATATCGAAATATCGCAGAATGACACGTGGCAGAAACGCGCTCTGTCATTAAATGACAATTTTTTTTTTATATACGTAACGTAATATCGAGTCTCTCCGATAATCACGGCGGACGGGCTCGGGATTACAACATTAAATAATCTACAGGCGGAAAATGTGCGTGTGCTTGCACGTTAAGCTGATTGGTACAAAAGGATTGCGATGTCGAGAAAGAGGGAGAGATTTGCCGAGTGCATTGACGATATTCCGCACTTGGCCTTACGTATATTTCCTGTGACTCGTTGAATCATCACGTTGCAAGGTTGAACGAACCTTCAAACGAGCGTCGTTCTTACTATCTTCTCTGCAACAGGGATTCGAATCGTCACGTAGACCGGCGATAAAATCAGTCGTATCGGTCGTCACAATCTCTCAATGGCAATAATATTTTGATGTCACTGTAATTTTCCGTCGTTCACATTGATAATTATTGTGATTAGGGCTTTGGCCTGTTGCGACGAAGGATCTTCCATATTCTTGACCCCAATAATGAAAATCCTTCATGTTAAATACAAAGTTAATTTAATATCACATAAGAATATCTAAGCGAATTGATCAAAGTCCAATATTCCCGAGAATAACAAACTAAGTAGAGAAAAGTGATGTTCAGGTAACTCGAGTGTACGTTTAGATATTGAAACTGCCCAGGCCACATACATATATCTGCAACCGATAAAAGCAATATAGATTGTCTAATCGCCACTGATTTATTTCCATTCAACGTTCTCGCGGTGTTTGCAATCCGCTGATAATTTTCATTTCAATCAGTTATCTCTGGCAGAGCGCCGTACGCCCGCGTCGCTTCGCCTCGCGTACCGTTATCGCCGTGTTTTTCGGTCCGAACCGGATAAGCGGCCGCTTTGTTACTACCGCGGAGCTATCCTTCAATGGGAATTCACGTGACGCCGGTCTCAATGCCGCGGGCGGATTTCTTACGCTCTTACGCGCCGCGAATGACTAATTCGTCTCACTCCGCGGAGCTACCGCGCTTTCAATTTTACGGACGATTGTGCGGGTAGATCTGAAATCCAGCCGTGAGGTCTGCGTTCAGGGTCACCCTGTTATTTCTCTAACGTTATATTACGAGAATATTATATGACAATAGTTTGTAACACCTCATACATTCGCAGCCGTGGCCGGGAATTTTACGTCATTTTATTTAGGAAGGCAGTCGAGTATTTGGTCCCGGAACGCCCCGATTATATTCTATTTTGTCTTCATTTGGACCTTGGAGTCGATTTGAAACTCCAGTGTGAGACTCAGATGAGTAAAAAAAATGTGTCGGACCTCATTCTAACCCTCAAAGAAAATGTAATGAAATATTTCATCCTCTTGGAAACTCCTTAGGCCGAACAGGATCTACCGAAGCTTACTAGTTACTTAACAATAAATTTATTTCAAGTTCGTCAAAACGAGCGTTTGACCAGCTATGGATTTTGGCACGCGACTTCCAGTTTTAGGTTGCGCACCAGAATTGCCAGCGAAAGTGCCAACGATAAATTTTAAATATTATCTTTCTTGATTTTTATTTCATGCCGCCTAGAGTTCTCAGAGTTAATCTCTTTCATTTTTCCCAATGTATAAACAATGCCTGCGCTTGTATTGTACGCGGTATGACGAAGCGCGGATCGCCGGGACTAATTTAATTCCGCGAATTTAATTGCGTTCTAATGGCGACCGATTGATCGCAACATCGAGTGAGACACGATTCGCACGAACACACTGTACCACTTATATCATAAATAAACGCGATTCCGCGAAAATCGACGCTGAACGTCGCAAATCTCTCGTTCTCGCGCTAATCAATCGATCAGCTCGTTTAATTCGCGCGTTCATCTTTCTTTGCTCTCCCGATCTTCGGCGCGCTAGAACGTCGCGTTCGACATCTAATTACAAGGCAAACAACGTTGGGATCACGTGTCCCGATAAAGAAAGATTAATGCGTCGGCACGTGACGCACGTCGCCAGATAAGGAGTGTGCGAGATTATTAAGGATATGCTTGATCAGCTTTCGCGCGTTGTCGAAACTGACGCTCGGCCTGACATTCGCAGGCACTATTTTTTAATGAGCGTTTTCGTTAGTAGGCTTATTGAACGCGTAATAAATTACCCTTCGTGGATTATCTCTAACAAGAATTCGCTTATCGCCTCGTCAGTGCGTCGCAATAAGCGAACGTTATTCGTCCCGGAAATGTTATTCGCATTTTTTTGGCGTTCATCTGTATATACGTTAAACAGAAAGAACAAACTTTCGCGGTTGAAGGTGGCCCGTGCAGACCGGAATTTCGATAAATGCGAACTTGAATCTATTATCAGCACGTGACGTGCAACGTGATAAAGAGTTTGTTTCGCGCTCGGAGCTTGGCATGCGAACTTTCTTAATTTGCTTGAGCTCGGTCTCGTATCTCCGTGCGGTACTATCTCGTTGTGTCACGGTATGAATGCCGTGCCAGTTATCGCAAAATTATATTCGCGGATCGATTATGAAACGAGGAAAACGCTCGTCCGCTTTTATTTCCGCCGATCCTTGTCACCGCGACAAATTTGTCGCAATTCATTGCGACTCGCGATACTAATCCTCATTCGTCAACGTAATCTGAGTTTATATGCATTTCTGTTTTTTCTAATTTGCATGTGCGCATGTTGCAGGACCCAGCACGTGGGTGACGAAATTCCCCATGGCAGCCGGCTCGAGACAGAGTCCGGTGAACATCGAGACCAAGCGGGTGGAGTCCGATCACGAGGCCCTCAGCAGCAAGCCCCTGCGTTGGAAATATCCCGCCACAGCGTCCCGGAAGCTGGTCAATCCCGGTTACTGCTGGCGGGTGGATACCGACGGCGAGGGGACATGTAAGTATCGCACTTTGAAATACGGAATCTCGCGCCATTCGTCTTTTCGCGCCCTTAGCTTCCCGAGTCGAGGATTTGGTCCCGGAATGGGCCTCGATTTATCTATTCTGTGTCTTCATTTGGACCTCGCAGTCGGTTCGAAACTCCAGTTTGAGGCACCTAGATGAGTAAAAAAATTGTATTTAATCTCATTCTAACCCTCAAAGGGAATGTAATAAAATATTTCACCCTCCTTGAAAGCTCTTAGGCCGAAGAGGATCTACCGAACCTCCGTTGATTACACTCGCCTAGGCTTCTTTACTGCTAAAATAGCGACTCTTGTCGAGCCTCTCTGAGGTAAAACATTCAATACATTTTCTCCGACACAGAGACCTTAGTTCGACCACCTCATTGTTCCCAATTCAAAAATTATACGAGGCTAAAGCGAGGCCAAAAAAATATTCGACTCGGGTTTCCTCTCGCCTTCTCTTCTTTACGCGAGAATTTCACCGACTACTTATCTCGGACAACGTTCGAAAACGTCGCTCGGTGAATTCAGCGATGTCCAGCGACAATGATCGATCTCGAGTTGATCCATGCATAAACACGCGAGCGAAAAAGCTGTTTTCCTGCAAGAAGGGAGGGAAAAGTGGGGCCGCGATTGCGGTCGAAGCTTTGAATTGCAGATCGTCGCGGCTGCAAAGTGCGGCGATAAGTTGCGAAATACTGTAATGCGCGGCCGCTCGTCCATCCAGCGATGGAGTGATCCAGTATAAATTTAGACGATTGTGTACGCGATACCCGGCCTCGCATTCCATCTTGAGCGTGCTTCTGCAAACATTAACGTTGGCAGCGGTGCCGAACGCGATTAGAGCCGCGTTACATCCGCGGCTCTCGCGGCGAGCCGTGTAAAGGCCGTTCTCTCTCCGCGCACGAATGAGTTACGTAATGCTTTTTATTAATTTCGTGCATCATGCACACCTTACGTAAGGAGCGAACGCGATGCGATTTGTTTTGTCACGGTGTTATGTATTTCCGAGATTACGCGCCGTCGAGCGAGTTCTCGCGCGGCTTCGGCCGCCCGATCCCGCGTCCACGATCGCTACGAGGGTTTTCACTGTCGACTTCGTGCCACTTAGGGCCTTTACCTTCGTACCGAGTACGCTCGGGGCGTATTCGAAATGAGGACGACCGTGCCGTGGCGTATTATGTGTATTCATATGTGGCACGAAGCGAAGCAGAGCGCTCTACCACGGCGATATGTGACACAAAACAATAGATAGGATGTCGCGATAATAAAGTCGCGACGTCACCTGTCGAGCACTCGCCGCGAGAAGAGACCTTTTCGAGAAATTCAACGTGCGGAAATTACCTACCAGCATTATTCAAAAGTGCATATTTGCTGAAAATAATACGGGGACGGACGATCGATAGCTAAAATAAAGGCCTTCCTAAAGCGGAGCGTGGTTTTTATATTTCCTTTTTTCTTTTATGTATGCAATAAAGGTCTGAAATAACATTCGGAGCGCACAAACGTCTCGCGGAAATTTCTCACCGCGCCCGCTGCGCATAATAAATAACTCGTTTGTAAACTCGGGGAAAATTTAACGCGTAAACACGGACTTGGCGCGCCGAATTTTCCCGAGCGATTCATCACGGATGAACTAGAGGCGTGAAATGCAAAGTGATAAAATGCGTCGCGACACAAATGAGTCACGCGGTCGTGCAAATGCGACCGATCCTCTCTCGTTATAGCCCCCGTTCGCGCTAATCAAGCGTATCCTGCAATAAAGCGGCCTGCCCACTGACCCCGCGATTTGCGTTACGCTCCGCGTTCCTGACGCCTCCGTAGAAGCGTGCTCCGAAAATCTCCCCTAATTTCGGGCCTGAGCAGAAAGTTTGTCGTGAGTGTTTACGATCCCGTAGTCAGACGCAGGTCGATGTCGAAAGTCCACGCACAAAGAATTGCCGTAGACGTATGTCGTCTTGCGTTGCGACGAACGCGTAGTAAGACGCAAGTCGATGCATTCATCACATCGCAAGGCGACACACGTCTACGACAATTCTTTGTGCGTTGACTTCCGACATCGGCCTGCGTCTTGCGACAGAATCGTAAACGGTTACGACAATCTTCCTGCTCAGGCCCTCAGTCGTTCACTCATTCAATTGCGTCGGCATTGCCGTGTCGCACATCTGTCTCGTCTAACGTAACATCTCGATTTGCCTGCAGTTTTGAGCGGCGGACCGCTGATGGACGATGTCTACAAGCTGGAGCAGTACCACTGTCACTGGGGATGCAGCGACTCCAGGGGATCCGAACACACGGTCGACGGACAAGCCTTCGCCGGAGAGGTACGGAATATAATTGGTGAAAGAATATATAATTGCCTCTTCTTCAAGCCTTAACGTAATTGCCCTTAATCCTCTCACGACCGAATTACTTTTTGCTTTTAAGCTTTTCTTGATATAATAATTTTTCAGTAATAGAAACGCGTGCTAAATTATTGAGTCCTTTTAAATGTTGCAAGTGGCGCTTGTACGTCCAAGCCCAAGTGGTCATGAAAGAATTAAACCGACTCTGCTAACGGCAGTCTAACGGCTTTAAAAACGACGAGCGAGTGCAATTGTTCCACTTAGTAGTCAAAGTGTGTTGCTCGTCAAAGTATTTAGCAGTCACATTGGGCGTATGATTCACCGTGTTTGCGATCATCCGCGGAGGAGCTTATGGCGGCATCGAGACCTTGTCCGAGAACCGCAATTTATTAACGCGACCATTTTACCGAAGATAAACCGTGGCTCTAGTCTTAGTTATTAGTCGCCCACAAACACGTTACGAGCGATGCGAGAAA
>NW_011967223.1:1224032-1286081 GCF_000949405.1 Vollenhovia emeryi | reverse complement strand
GAGAGAGAGAGATGGTTTTCCCGCGGATATAAATAAAAACGTTATGGAGTATACAAAATGCAGCGTAAAGATGTTAATTGCGGACAGACTCGCATTAATAATATAATTACGCGGGCGTCTCAACTATCACGTAAATAATGCGCTATTATCGTCGCACACGTCGCAAGAATGCCAAATGACGTGTCAAAGGTCTTTTTATGCTCTAGCAGCTGCGCGTCCGTCCACGAAGCCGCGCGTATCGCTTTGCGAATAACGAGGGAAGAAATAACGAGCACGCGCCGAGTGGAAACGATAATGGGCATTATCATCGAAACTGCCATTCGCGTGCGCGAATAATAGCCGGCTCGCGTAACGAGGTGCGCGCCGGACACCGAAGAAATCGACGCACCCGCTCGCGGTCATTGTGAGAAGGATGCGAATAATTAGCCGCGGTAAAATAACGTTTTTTTTCCGGAGCACAGCTCCTGACGCGATTCCGAAATGATGAACAACGCGCCCATCGATGGGAATTTCCTCGGAGATCTCGTCAAACGCGAAATACGCATGTTCGCTCGGCTCGCGATTAAATCGCTTCCGATTATGCAATCGTCTGCACGGCATTGAGAATTCTAATCTATCGTAAATAGTTGACTTCAGCTTGACCCCGCCGCCGGTCGCGAACACATCGATGACTCTTCAGTGCATGGAAAATTTCTTCGTTAATGCGTAATAGCAGCGCGAATAAACGTCGATCGACAAAACACGTTTGAGATCGCGCGCGTAGATCATTATTCTTGAAATCGGAAACGCGAAACTTTTCCCGAACGGTCGCGATTTCTCCGGGAAACGCACGCGCCGCTTTAACCGGCGACTCTCCGCCCCGAACCTGATGCTAATTGAACGACCTGAGTCTTAAGCGCATTAGCGAGTCAATTGGCGATCGCCAATGGCTCGCCGAGTGACTCGAATGCCGCGCACGTCCTCTCTTCCTTCGCACACGCTCATTTCCGCGCCGGAAAATCCCGCGACGCGACGTTCGCTTCAGCGCGAGACTCCACACGGCGATGAGACTCTATAAGCGATCCCGTATCTGGGAAACTGGGTCGATCGGATGCACGGATATCCGCGGGATTTTAGAGAGAGCGTCCAGTTACCTGATTACATAATCTCTCTAACGACCACCCGTCAAACGCAATTATCATTTATCGATGCCGACCACTTTTCTTCGCGATCCAGTAACGTAAATCGCGGTCAAGAGGAAGGCTGACGGCAGAAAACGATTCGTGAGGCCTGTTCTTATACAATATGTTATATGTCGCTGTCGGACGTCAGGACGTAGTCGATGGTCCAATGAGAAAATTTCCTTTAAAAAAATGGACTACGTCCCGACATCTGACAATAATATACGACGTATTGTATAAGAGGCCTAAACGCTTAAGGGTCAGAGCACAAAATCAACGTAATAGCTTACGACAAAGACGCAAGCGTAAACGTAGATAGCTCACAAGCTTTGGCGTAGGTTGTACTTACCTCCAATTACATATGACATTACTTTTACGCTTACACGTGAGGCAAGGCAGAGAAAGACTTAAAGTCGTATACAATAGACTTTCACGGCGTTTACGAATAAGACAGACTTAAGCGTTTACGGATCGTTCTCTGTCATCAGCCGAATATCCTAGATGTTAACTAAAAACGTGCGAACTATTTGAATTGATTTGAATTAAATCGGGTGAGATTCAAATTTGAATTTCTACGATGAGCTATTCGAAAATTTCGATTGTTACATTAGAGTACCGGATATTGGAGTATGTTAATCATTTGACTATGATTTCTCGCCTCTGATTGTTTCGAAGAAAGGAAATCAAATTCGATTCGACTCGACGTCGAAAATCCTCGAGTCGCACATTTCTAATGTTAATTGTTAAGGCTGTGCCGGGATAATTCAAACAGAATTATTGACGATCATCGGGCTTTCTCGACGGTACAGATGCTGAAATTGATATTTCCTAATTGGCTATTTGGAAGGATTAAGTTCTCGTTAGTCGCCAACCGACCTGCCGCTCCGCTCCTCGCGTGATTGCCCGCTATTAGACTTAATACGCGACGATTTAGGTTCATTGGAGGATAACGTTGGTTTCAGCTACATCTTGTGCACTGGAACACCAGCAAATACAAGACTTTCGCCGAAGCCGCAAAAGCTTCCGACGGTCTGGCCGTTCTTGGGGTCTTCCTTAAGGTTCGTAGCGTCTTCGTTAGACAAACGTCTTACAATTAATTGTTAAAAAATTGAAACAATACGTCCTTACAGTTAAAATAAGTTCCGATTAGAACAATATCTAACTTATTTCGCTCCATAATGAAAAGAAAAGAAGCACGTTCCCTTTTTTATTTCTTATTCGTCTTCATCGACAGCGGTGTCTCGCATATTGAACATTTAATACGTTGGCTCGTAAAATCTTTATACAAACGTGTCGTGAGGCCGCGGAAGCCACACCTCTTCCACTCGGGGATTCTAATTCGTTTATATTCGCCAGACTATCGCGTCCATCTATAGTCAGTTGAGTATTTTACATAAGACGTGTGCTGAACAAGCAGAATCCCCGTGGAGGTGTCACCACCGATCGTCGCCGAATGGTCGATTATGTAAACGCGAGTCGCAGACGTAATTACGCCGTGTCGCCGTATCGGACTCGAAAACGAGACACGCGAACGCGCGTTTTCGTCGGCCGCGTACGCGACGCTATCGTTCGCATTCATTTCGCGGCGAAAGAATACCTCGATCGCGTGCAACGGCAATTATCCTCTTCCGCTTTGCACAGCGCTCTGTGTCCAATATTTAGGTTGCAGCTGCGCGCGGCTCGCGGTATCTCATGGAGGAACGCGCGAGGATCGCGCAATTGCAAAATTCTATTCTCGCAAATGATGTATGTATGTACATCTCGCCGGCACGGCGACCGAGATCGCTGCGACATAAAGCCCGTATCAGACTACGGATTGAGATTGAGAATAGATTGAAATTTGACCGATTGGAGTAAAGGCTAGCAATTGCCAACTCGGATTGGATCGGGATTGGCGGTTGACGATTGTCCTCTAGCCAATGAGAGTGGATTAAATCGCTGGCTGGCTCGCTCTCATTGGCCAGAAGACAATCGCCAATCCTAATCCAACCCGTGTCGACAATTGCTAGTCCGATTCGGTCTTTAGGCTGATGGCAGAGAACGATCCGTAAGCGCTTAAGACTGCCTTAAGTCGTACACGTGAGACAAGTTAAAAGAAAAGTCGTATACAAGAGACTTTCACGACTTAAGTTTTTCTCTGCCTTGCCTTACGTCGTAAGGCAGTTAAGACAGTCGTAAGAGTTTATGGATAGTTCTCTGCCACCAGCCTAAGGCCCGGTTTCACCAACGTTGTTTAACTTTAAGCTTAGCTCAATTTGTTCTTTGTCTCTTTCCAACTGTTACCATGCCAATCGCAAATACCAATCCGCGTCGACAATTGCTAGTCTGATTCGGCCTTTACGGATATCGGACGCAATAAATCTCGTAGAACAAGAAAAAAACACTCGCGAGGCGAGCTTTCCTCGCGCGGTGCATCGTGATTGCCTGTTACGTAACGTAGCGCAGCTTCGAAGACACGTTGAAGTCGCGTAAGAGCGCGAGCACATGTGTCGAAGGAAATTTATGCGCCACGTGCAACGGCGACAATGCGCCGGACAATTCTAAAAATGACATTGCGCAATCAACGGCACGATGTCGAGCGTGTTTTTATCGCGCCTATTTGTTCCTCGTGTCGCTATTTCGCGGTCATTACGGTCACCACTTACAGATATTTGATAAGAGAGCGCATTAAATTCGCGATAAACTCCCGAGTCTTTTATCGACTCGCACGTTGTTGCGAAGTTTTGTTTTTTAAATCACAGTTAAATTTCAAGAACGTAGATATGCAGTATCTCTTTTGCCGATCGGAGGGTTCAATTGGAAATAGTTTGTTCTACACGGGGAGTATTTTCTCTAAAAATTTATCCCGAAAATCATGTAATCGTGGGACAGCACGGCATTTTGAAGAACTTTATAAGTTTTTTTTTACCATACATGTACTAGTCAAACGTATACTAAGCATAATTACGAGTAAAATGTATCATAAAGTTTCTCAAAAAGCCCCCCCATGATTACATGATTTTCAGGGTAAATTTGAAGAGAAAATTCTCACCCCAAGCAGAGAGAACGGTTTAATTGTGCCGCGTGAAATCGCGTGCCATAATATATGGATAGGAGAGAAAGCAAACGATTTACTTGCAGGTCGGCAAAACCCACGAAGAAATGGACAAAATCGCGCGACTGCTGCCGTACGTCTCGCACAAGGACGAGGTCGTGGAAATTACGGAACCTATCGACCCCGGTAAACTTCTTCCCGGTAAGTTACGATCGACCGAATGATCGCCCGGGTAATTTGGTAATCGTCTCTTTGATCAAACATTCCGTCTACTCGTCGATGCATAGTGTCCGTGAACCGTGTTCTTGTTGTTCCTCCTGTAACATTCAGTTGTAGCTTAAACCTGTTTGCGTTGATCCGGATCGTATAATGTAACGCGTAATAGTCCTGGCCTATGCAAATTAATTAATTCGAACGAGAAACAGCCCCCCCCGTTGGTGAAATCAAAAATAAGACAAGTAAAATTGTTTTCATCGCATCCATCTTCAATTAATTCACATATACGTACATATAAAATTAAGTGCATTATACATATACCAAAATATTTAGGATAATATATAAGATAAAATGCTTGTAATAATATATAATATTTTTGTATTATATATTATTATATATAATATTTGTGTACAATCCTGGCGCGCTACGCAGCCAAGCTAGACCTAACATTAAACGGTGCCAAAGCAATAGGACCGTCTCCGAGATTACGGAAGCCATTCGTTAGCGGTTCGTTAAGAATCGCCTGGCGCGTGCCTCTGCATTAAACGCATCGACTAACGAAATTTCTCCCGCATATACTTTCTGCTCTCGCTTCGCGTCGCGCACGGCACGCACAGTGCGCGGCGGACGGGCCGGCACGCAGAGATGCGTGAATCCGTGCATGCGCTGGGCCGACCGAATCATACCACGTCACGAGAACAAATGGGATTTCCAAGGTTCGTATCGCCTTGGACTAGTTCGTGCGAGAGAATGAGAGAGAGAGAAAGAAAGAATGGACTTGGAAGCTGCGCGCTCGAGCGTGGGGCTGCCGCTTTTCAGCAACGCCTCAGAGAGAAAAAAAAAAGAAAACGCCTCGAGCGCAATTATCCTACGCCTTCGGTTATTTTCAACGAGCAGCCTCCAATTTTCCGAAGCCTTGCATGCCGAATGCGCACGGTCGGGTTGGGCGCGTGTCACCGAATGATTGGCATGATGTGACGATGCACGTCGTAGCAGTATTTTTTTCTTCATATTCTGACGTAAGGAACAATGAATTTATTTGCGCGACGAGCAGCTGTTCCGCGAAGCACATCCCTACGTCGATTTTGTGGAAGTGTCACCTCATTTTACGTACGGCACACTTGTACGTGTTTATCTGTATACGAATGTCACGCAGTTTAGAGATAGTGTCCTCGTAATTTAATCTTGCTCGCTGTTTCCCCGAGTCGAATATTTCGGCCTCAGTTTGGCCTCGTATAACTTCTGAATGAATCGGGAGCAATGAGGTCGAACTGTACAATAAGGTCTTTGCGTCGGAGAAAATATATGGAACTTTTGACCTGAGATAGGCCTGAAAAGAGTCGCTGTTTCGTAAGACTTCGAGGTCCAAATGAAGACAGAATAGAATAATTGAGGCCCATTCCGGGATCAAATACTCGACTCGGGTTCTTTATTTTACGTAAGCGAATTATTTGCACGAATGTCACACACGCTAATAATCGTAGTGTCCACATAATTTAGTCCCGCTTAGCGCGCACTGGTTCTCTATCTTTCGTAAGCGATATGTCTGACGTTACGTACTCGTGGATGTGTTTCGACTATTCCAATGTATGTGGTTCCTTATCCAGGCGTTCACCTGTCCTCGTTAGTGTTACTTATCGATATTATTTCGGAGAAATGTCGCTCGGGTATTAGCGATGACACCGAAAGATAAGACGAACGGAGGGTCCGCACCAACACGAAATATGCTTCTCCGGCGGACAGTACATTAATCAAATCGTATAATTCTATTCCCGAGGTAATTTTCTCCACTGAATTACGATTCGCGCGACGATGCGTGGGATAACAGAAAGCGGGAGATATCTCGGTAACTCAAAAGACGTACACATTATCACGAGAATGTCGGTTTCGAGACGCGGTTGGACCCTCCAAATGAAACGCGATACGACACAAGCTATTTCGGTATCAATTCCGCTGTATCGCGCCGGAAGACAAAATCACGATCGCAAACGCGATCGTTTTAAAATAGGAAAATGCGATCCAATGAAATAACACGTGTCACGCTAGCTTTATCAACGGCATGTTGTTGCTGATGCAAGCAGTCGCATTAATGTCTCTTTATCGCGTCACTTACGGCCGTTTCTAAATTCAGTTTGTACGTTTCAGTTCCTTTCTTGATGAAATTTTCTTTCGCTTTCACATTTTTCGCGTAATACACGCGAGGGAGAACCGTGATCTCAATTCTTCTCTGGTTTAGATGACAACGGGTACTGGACGTACTTGGGCTCGCTGACGACGCCGCCGTGCAACGAGAGCGTGACTTGGATCCTCTTTAAAAAGTAC
Source organism: Vollenhovia emeryi (assembly GCF_000949405.1). Classification (NCBI taxonomy): domain Eukaryota; kingdom Metazoa; phylum Arthropoda; class Insecta; order Hymenoptera; family Formicidae; genus Vollenhovia; species Vollenhovia emeryi. The sequence continues at coordinate 1,279,349 of NW_011967223.1, read as the reverse complement.
ATCGAGGTGTCCCATCATCAGCTCAACATCTTCCGCAATCTGCGAAAGTTTCCACGTGGCGAGGAGTGCCCTTGCCACGAGAACCACGGAGTGGTAAGCGATGAGTATAACGTAGGAATGATCGCACCTTCGTTTCCACGTTGCGATTTCTTTCCTCTTTTTTTCTTAATTTCCGGTCAGCTTCCCGCATCGCGGCCGCTCGTCGCCGCAACTGAACGATTCCGCAAATTCCCCGTATCGGTTTCCCTCGACATCCTCCCGCGCGATATCCTTTTCCCCCCGGGTTTGATAAATGAATTCCGATCAGCGTGACACGGCGAACGCCTCTGCGGCGACGTGATTACCATTTTCCAGCCGCGAAAGATGCATATCGTCGCAACGAGTCGGCGTTTTCTCTCTCTCTCTCTCTTTTTCTTCTCTCTCCTTCGCTCGATATACGCGAACCGTCAACGGCAGCTATTTTTAGGCGCCCAGGACGCCTTAGACGTCGACGACCGCGGCCACCGCGTCGTCTCGGCGACGAGCGGGAATGTATAATATTTCGGATCGACGGAGAGCACCCCGCGACACGCCCCCGTTTTTTTTATACATAATAATGATCTTTTTCTTCTTTGACACGCTGCAGGTGATCAACAACTTCCGTCCACCGTTGCCGCTGGGAAATCGCGTATTGCGGGAGTGCGGGAGTTTCTGAGGGTCGGCCCCCGCCCGGAAGATCTCAACAGACGAGAGAGACAGAAAGAGACAGAAGACGGGCTGATTTCCGATCCTCTCAGAGCTTTCTGCGAACCATCGAGCCCGTACCGGCGGCGACTGATGTGGCCGCTAACGAACCGCAACGTTCAACGTGCCTTCCGATTAATCCAGCGAAGACAACTCGCCCCGCGTTTCGCGATCCGCCAGCCTCGTTTGCTTTCTCGTAGCCGACTTCGTCGCTGCCCGGGGACTTCCGCTGCGAGCAGGAAGTTCCTGTCGCGGATACGAATCGGGAATACCCGATAGCTTTAGCTCGCGCACGGCGAGCCGCAAGCTCGCCCGCGCACGCCCGTGTTATTTGATGCAATTATACAGTAAGCCGACAAGAAGTAGGCCTTACAACCTAACTGGCACCGTTATCGAACAATCACCGTGGATGCATGCAGGCGCGAAACCGAAGCGCCGATTTTACAAAAATTACCTTAGACCGCAAGAAAAATGGTAAATAGCCCGCGTCCACATTTTACACAGCGCGTCTGCTTTTTGCCGAGACGCTGATCCTTTTAATACAAGGCACCCCTGACCAGCCGGATGTTCCTCGACGGTAGGTACGCTACGCGAGTCGTTAAAAAAATTTGCGTTGAAAAAAATAAATAACTACTCTGGGAGGCAACAACAGGTAATTATCGACTTTCAGCATCTTCAGGAACGATGGACTCGCGCGTTTAAACGTTCGTCTGAATGCAACGTCACGTCCCTGAGAGAGTAAGAGAGAGGGAGACAGAGATGATCGTTAATCTTAGAGTTAATCTTAGTTATTACTCGTCTGAGAACTGTTCGACTCATCCTCCTTTCAGTGATCGTCTTAAAATCGCTCGTCGGGCGAATCTCGAATCTTTACGAATATCTTCGACGGAGAGGAAACGCGTGTTCGGTCAGGGACGCCGTAGCAGTCGCTAACATAAATGTATACATATATATGCGTGTATATACGAGTGTGTACGTTTCATTTTAATCAAGGGCAATTATAAGAGTGAAAAGTAGTCTAACAACGTTAGAACGTTCGCTGTTCGCGCGAGGAATATCGCTTTCTCGCTAATTAGTTAATTAGAAACCGTTGCTTACACGCGTACGCGGAATTCCGAGGAATCGTTTGTATCCATGTGCGTACGGACGCGCGCGATGAGATGACGTGTAGCTCTGCGCTAACACGAGTGATTAGTAATAGTAGGGTCCTCGGTTCGATCCCGACCCTCGTCCCGCATATTTTCCGTCAGGGAAAATTTACAAAGATTCAGCACCTGAGGGAGTTTAAGTGCCTAGTGTTGGATTCAGTGTTTGCGATTAAGCATAACGAATTTCAAGGAATTTTTAGAAATAATACGCTGATGTAACGGTTGAAAGGCGTTCCCATAAAAGGGTAAACTTAAAAAGAAAAAAAAGGGGGGAGACGGACGCGCGATCTGACGATAAGTCAGCGTGTAACGATAATTGCGACACGGGGCGCGATGATCATTGTGCATCGCATTATACATAACACGGTAGATCGATAGATATTAGAGGAAAGTTCTCTATTATGAGATAAGCTTTTAATATGAGATGACACAGGTTTCTGCTAAATTAATGGACATCATCTGTCGGTTTCACCATGAATTTATTGCCGTTTGAGTGAAATCTGCTTTAATGGAAAATTCATTGTTAGATCGTGAGTGTAATCGTGGCTAAAGAAAATTTGTAAAATTGGATGCTGAACACCCGACATCTCATAATAGAGGGCTTTCCTCTAATAACAAGTCGTGAATTGTTTGCGTACACACAACGGCTTAGTGTATCGCGCGAGGGGGATTCTGTTTCGAGATCGATCCGTCCGCGAGACACGTCGACTCATATCGCCTTTAAGTGACCGCGGGTACAAGGTACAACGATCTACCTTGGACGCTGTACGTTACGTTGCCGCGGCGTCTAAAAAAAAAGTAGCTGCTAATAACGTCGTATTTAAATCGCGTGAACTGCTGTTGACGCACGAGACAGACGGTGAGAGGCATCGTACGGCTTCATTCAAGCCTCGTGCGCTTAAGCATAGGCGCTTTGTGAGCTCGCACTGTCAAAATAATCGCGCCGAGATTTGTCGAGCGCCGAGCAACAAGTGCGATATGCCGCGTTTTATAGCAGACGCGACTTCTACGTTGCATACGATAACAGCAACATGTGTTCACAGATAAAACGAGCCTCTCGGAAATGAAATCAATCAAATTCCGTGAGATAAGAAGTAGAGGAAATTGACGAGATTGTAGAGCAATCGCTTAAATTATTAAATTTATAGAGTCGACCAGCCTTTATAAATAATAATTTTTCTCCTCGGTGTTTTGCTTTTTTTTCTGATTGATTCTCGAGAAAGCGTCGAGACCGATTTTTAATAAATTTTTTTCTAATAATCTGAATCTTTTCTGGCAAAATTTTTTCTCGATAATCTGAATTTTTTCTAGTAAGTTTTGTTCAGAACAAAAAATGACATGTTTTTCTAATTTTAACTCTGCAACATAATGCGCCAGGAAAAAATAATTTTCCACGGGGATTAGACGAAAGTAATAAAATAAATCGTGAGCCGCAGCTCTCTTGTGCGTCAACAGCGTAGACGTGGTATAAATGGACCCAACAATGCGCTCTATGAAAAAGTGAAGCCAGAATGACCGAGTGAGACAGAGAATAAAGGGACTTCATTGCCATGTCCAACATTGTTCTTCGGCGCGTCTTTGATACATGGACAATTTTGGCAGGTGGAGATAGACTGTTTTCGTTTCTCATAGAGCGCATGCTGGGTCCACTTATACTACGTCCATGGTCAACAGTCACTTAAAATAGATGACAGTCATAAATTTTATTTCGTGCCATATACTGGCAAATTTTACGTACACTACTTTGCGAATATATTATGCTGATCACTTTGGACACCTTATCATACATGCTCTCAGGAATCACTCGTTCGTTCTTTCTGTAAATTATAAGACAACGTCTCTTTCAGTCGCGACGGTAGTTCGTCGTACGGTTTTTGTTTGTTTGCTATAGATATAATACATGTATATTCTAATTAATGTTGACGATGTGAGATATGATATGTATTTGTATTTCGTAGCCTCGACTGTGATAGGACGAGAGAGAGAGAGAGAGAGAGACGGAAAGAGAAAATAAACTACCATTCTATTTGCTTTCGTACAGCAATATCCGGCACGCTTTCCGTCACTCTTATTGCGATCCACCGCTCCGAAAATGACTTCTCGCTGTGGAAAGTCTCGAGCGAGCCTCTATCCCGTGACACGCTCCGTCGTACGAAAGGGTACAAGGCCAGCGACCGCGAACGCTCGACCGTGCCCGGCTTTGGCGCTCGCGGGACCAGTTTCATGGGACGCGAGGAGGAAACCCGTGTACGGGTGAATGCGTGCGCGACTCGTGGAAGCGATCGAGGTGAGGAGACCTCACCTGCGATTCCTCGAAATGCCGTAACGCCGCCGAGCTACACCGGGATGACGTCTCGCGTCAAGGAGATGACGAGGTGGCGTAATCGCCGTACATCGCGATACAAGTGATTGGGAAGCAGGATTGTTTCTCGACGCAACGCGTTTGTTGAGAGAGTTGTCCAAGAGCTCGCGATTACTCCGGCGTCGGAGACACCGTTTCTTGGTCCTTAATTTTTTTTTCACCGTTTATTTTAACGTTTTTAAATCTCAGTCTCTTCGCGAGTCTTAGCATCGAGATCTCGTCATCTTGAGTAGTCGCCTCGCCGGCGCTTTTACGTAGGTTCCCCTCGGAACCGGTCGTTGCATCTGACGGTGCACGTGCATCGCTGAGACCCACCACACTCGCAGCAGTCGAACACGCTTAGTTCTGCCGCCGCGAGTGCTCGCACACTGGTTCCTCCGTCAGAATAATATTTTGTCTAAGAGCGTGAACGTTGATACGAATGTACACGCCTTTTCATGTAACAATATTAAATATTTACTGACTGTTAATAACATTCGCCAGGGAATCGCAGATGAAGTTATTCTGGTTTATAATTAACTATTGAATATGAAAATATAAGATCGCGAGAGACTGAAATTTAGCAGAGTTAAGGAATGCACAAGCAATCGTTAATATATTACGTACCTTAGGCCCATGGTTTCACCAAACGTCGCTTAACTTTAATCTTATTGTTAGTTTAATTTATGTTTGTCTCTTTCTAAAGTAACAGTTGGAAGGAGATAAAGAACGCATTGAGCTAAGCTTGGGAAAATTTACTTTAAATGACATTAAAGTTTTCAAATGTAATCTTTCAAATCTAGGAGTTTACTTAAAGAAGTTAAAAGTTTACTTAAAAAAATTTAGAGCAATTTTTAGACAGCCAAACCTGTCGAAGTTTCTGCTAGAGGGCCGCGCGGCATAGCACTTTCTCGTAAGAAGACCGCACGCGGTGTTGTAAAGTATACTTGTCGCTTATACTTAGTCGCTTATACTTGGCGCGAGACACTACCGTGTCTCGTGATCACGTACTTTTCCCATTTCTTAAAGTCTTCCTTTAAATTCTTAAGGTAAGTTTTAAGTTTACCCTAAATAAAAGTTTAAAGTGTTCAAATTTACTCTTCACATTTCTCATTTTTCTAAAGTAAAATTTTAAGATTTTTTAAGGTATATTTTCCGAAGGGTAAAGTTAAGCGACGTTGGTGACACCGGACCTTAGTGTTTCGGGATATCATTAACAATTGAATCGTTTAGAACAGAAGGGCTACACGTGACAAAATCATACATTTAAAAAAAGAAAAACCTGTTTTATAAACGTAATATCACTTTTCCAGTTTTATGGTACCTTGACCTGTAAAGAGGGGACTCCCTTAACGTAAATTCTTATTAAAAAGAGTATTTAAATATTTTGATTTTACGGTAGAGTAAGGGTCCGTCGCTAACTCAATTTCGGGCAAAGTATCACGTGTCTATTTTCTCTTCTTGCTGGTTCAATTGGCCATCCCTTTTGCTTCCTTCGAGTCGCGTTCTTTAATGCCGCAATGATGCATAAATTGTCGGTACGAAGCTAGTAATTGACGTCAAGTCTCAGCTGTTAAAAAAGACGTTTAGCAGTCTAATAGAAGTGAGCCAGGTGCCGCCCCGTATCAGCGAGACGCGCCTATATGCTGTAGTCTGCAATTATGCATCTCGTAATATCGCGAGTATGCGACCGGTTTTCATACAGGCGTCGTACGCAATTTTCAAGGCATTATAAATTAATCGTCTTCAACCTTCGCAATCAACGTAGGGCACAATTACTGCCATCAATGAGGAAACCGAGAATGATAGTAAGCGCAACACGTTGAGCATTTTTAAATGTCCCATGAGTTTGGTAAAAGATGTTTTTTTCCTAACGAAGAAAATCTGAGAAGAAACTCGACTAATCTCTTTCGCAAGCTCGTATCTCGATTTTATGCAATTTTCGGTTTTTGGAGCGCTTAAACGCTCATTCTGGAATTAGCGTTTTAAAACCGGAGATTGTATGAAATCGGGATACGAGCTTGCGAAAGAGATCAGTCGAAATGTCTTATTAAATAAAAACCATCGACACCGGTATCCTTAAAATAGAAGTAAAGAAAATTCTCGTTACGACAGTCGTGTATCTTTAACCGTGAGTTTCTTGTGTATCTACAGAGGATCAAGTGGATCCGTTTCTCAGCAACACTCGCTGGTAACCGGCGACCGGTAATCGGTTACTTGCTGTCCGGCGATAACGAGCGTCCGTGCGATCAATTTTTCCTTCAAAGAGCAGTTTGTAAATCTAGTGCGCGAGAGCGTATCATAGATTTTACTATTCGATACGATTCAACGAGTGCGTTAAAGTGTTAAACTCTGCCTCGCGCGAATCCGTTCGGAATTATTCATGATGGTTGATCTAATCGCTAAAACGAGATCGCGCTAGCTCGCTGAAAATTTATTATTTCATAGTTATTAATGTGCAGCGTTAATTCGCCACGTCATAAGACCGCCAAACGAACGGAAAGTTCATCTATTCTATGTATAAAAACCGCCAGCAGACGCAGTCCAAATGAAATCATCGTCTAATAACGACAATGACTGGCGTGCCACTTGCTGTTTGTTCTGCGTAACGAATGCATGAGCGCTTAATAATAATAACAATCCACCGTGAAAGATAAATAGCGATCTCGTGAATCACGTAATGAACTTTTACTGTGGCGAGCGGTGTTCGTGACTAGATATACACACATGATCCAAACGTGCCCGTCGCGGAAGATGAGCGAAACGCCCCTGGTAGCACCGTTGACCACGTTGGAAATGCACTGGCCGATATATTTCATAAAGCCAATATTGGCTACAGAATAAGTTGCACGTCAATAATCATATGCCTAATCTTGGATTTATATTGGAAGTGCATTGTCTAAGATTTCTCAATGTAATCGTGAACGCTGGATACAATATTGCTGAATAGACGCATTGATTAAAAATTACAAAGGAACTAGGCTATGAGAGTCAAACGCGGTTATTAGTGCGTATTAATATAATACTTGCAGCATTCCGAGTTTCGTCCAGATTTTGTCGCATAATTTTTTAAATATATTTTTTCCTATCGGAGATAATTATTAAAATTAAATCCTCGATACGTCGTGAATGATTGGTTAGCTTTTACGTCCTACATCGTTGTAGCCGTGAAAGATCAAGTTCAGCCACCTTTTACGACAGGGTTTACAATCGGAAACGCTAGTTTAAGACTGCGCTTTACAACACTGTACAACCGCTAACAACCACGTTTACGCAATTGTCGAATAGCCTTTACAATTGGAGCGACGTTGGGAATATTAGATTCGCATTAGTTCCCAATGTGCTGCCAGAAGCGAGATTTGAAATCGGGGGGGGACAACTCCGGCCGCGTCACGCAATTGTATTTGGGTCCGGCGATTATTTTTTTGCGTCATTAATCGGATCGGCTCGCTTTGAGGTGACGAGGGGCGGGAGGAGGGGGGGGGCAGGGAGGGTGATCTCGCCCAGAGAGGAGACATCGACGGAATTCCATCTGCGGATCTACATCGCGCTGATCCGCGTGACTCATCCCGCTCGCTAATCAGCGCGCGCTTACGTATGCGCGCCGCGCACCTGGACGTCGCGCATGCGCCAGGCCGGCCGGCACCGTCGGCGGAAGACGTCAAAATTCCGCGCGCGCCGCGTCGCAGTACGAATCCCGCCTTCGTGGTGTGCACATCGCGCTCGTCCCCCGTCTTCTCTCTCGCCGGAGGATTCTTTACAAACAGCCGAAGAAGCGATCATGGCGGTCTGTAAGTGTCTCATTTGCAAAGCGCGGATTCATATACTTCTGCATATTATATTATTACATTTAATTATATTAATATACCTGTTATTATATAATTTGTTGCCAAATTCTAGTATATATTAAGTTACTATTAACATGACGCTCGTACATTTAAATAGTTCGAGCAGACTTGTAACGCGTACGATAAGAATTTGTCCTCTCTATCCTTTTTTTTCCCGCAATAAAATTTGATGTAGTTCTTATCGCGACAGTCGCTCGCAGTCTATTCCATTATTCATTATTGCGTCTCGGCCATTTCCAAGCGGCTCTATTTGATCGCGAAGGCTCGATTCGAACGGATACGCAACATTGCGTAACGTCGTACAACGCTGAATTGACATTGCTCGAAAAAAACGAGGGAAGGACCTCGGCGTGTCGTGTCGACGTCCGAGATTTCCTTTCGCGGCCCTCGCGCCTTCGGCGATCAGTCTGCATCGTACGGGACGGGGTTTCCCTTCGACTTCCATTCGTCGGAGTTAACGATGGCACCGGATCGGCGGTAAAAAGTTTTCAGGCGGAGAAAATAGTACCCTACCTCTCTCTCTAGGAAGCCACCGCGCCTTTTCTTTTTGAGAGAGGCTCTCTCTAAATATAGAGCTGGGGCGCGGCTGCCGGTTTGACAAGCCGGCCGGCATCCCGATACTCTGGCGATCGCTCGCGCGACTCTTTGAGATTCTCCGGACAATCGCAGGAGTACAGGCCGGTTTATGCAGGGCCGTGACTGCTAAATCATACCGGAATCGGTAAAAATTGTCTAATCGCCGTTAAAACGAATAGTTGACTGTAATTGGTTGATTTTCAGCGATTTCGGGGTGAGAAATGATTCGTCGATCGATGTCGAAACGATATCGGATCGACACCGTCAAATTGACGTCGATTTGACATCGTTTCGATCGAACGAATCATTTCTTTTACTGGGTTCTGTCCGCAGCTGCCGGCGGCAAGATCGAGTTTTCCCGAAAAAGTACAAGTTTCCGCACGCCGAGAAGAGGCAAGACTTCCGTTCCGCGTTTGTTTCGAAAAACGTACGGCGGAATATTCAGAAACGGTGCGAAGAGAAACCGAGGCGACGGCACTCGCATGTTAATCACAATCGATATAAACGTCAACGACGTGTGCGCATATGTGTGCGTGTACGTCGTATAGCTTTTAACGTACGTTCGCGACGTTGCTTTTACGCTTTTTTCACGCCGAAGTTTATCGCGCGCAGGCAGGGAATCGGTGTGTGAGAAACTTCGCAGTTATCGCGGCGAAGTGGAGGAAATGCGAAGACAGCGAATGCCGAGAGAGGTACGGACTTGGATAATGTCCGGCGATACGTGTCCCCGGCCGGCCGTGTAACGGCCTCACGGCCCGTGATCACGTCATAAGAATGCGATCCCACCGCGTCCTTGCGTAATCCGACTTCCAGATTGCGTTTCGCAACGTTTCGCTCGCCGCCTCCGTGGCCGCCACGTCGCCCTTGTCGTCCGGAGTCGTTTCCCTACCGCGCGAGACCGCCCTCGCGGCCTCTCTCCCCGAAAGTACGACTCTTCGATTGAAAATCTACTCCTTACAATTGAACGGTGAGAACGGAAAGGGGACATTTTGGCCGAAGTTGAATCAACAATGGACCCTTGCTTTAGTGTAAAACAAAAATGTTCGATAAAGTTTTTTTTTTAAGGGAGACTTAAGGGCAAAGTAACTGAGGCACGGTTTTTCACTTTCTGGTTCATTGTTAACCAGAGTTTAGTCGACTCACTGTCTCTTCTCAGATAATAACGTAGAAAAGGATGGAGATCAGCTAACTTCTGGTTAATAGTTAACTGGAAAATGAAAAACCGGGCCTAAAAGTCAATCGGTGGATCATTGAAAACAGTGAAAATTCACTGATTCACAGCTATAATGTTCACTGATTGACTTTTAGAGACATAAAACCTCCTGAAAAATTCGTATTGCTTATAAAACAATTTTCTGTGTTTCCGAAATATGTACGTGACTATGTCACGTGTACCCTTTCTGTTCTAATCGACTCGACCAAGCCTGCTCTGGCAATCGACACCTCCTCGCGATTACGACGTCCCGTTTCCTCCGTTATCCTTTCATCTCCCGTGCCTACGTCTCCCTCGGATATCATCAGGGCGGAATCCCTGGGAGCGTTTTGAAAATCCAGGAACGGACACTTTTCGCACTCATCTTACCGTGAAATTGGAGCGGTCTATCGCGTGGGTCTAATTACACGTAACCTTTGTCCGCCGACCGAGCCCTTTCGCGTCACGTAAGCTCCTCTTCGCGAAATTTCAAGGCGGTTCATCGATCGATCCTTGAAACTCGAAAAGACGCGTTGTTTCGTCGTTACATAACTCACGCGCGGCAGGAAGACGAGCTTGCGGGTAAGAAAAACAAGAATTCCTCATAATCAGCCGAAGATACTACGACAATAATAAAGGAAACACGTTCGGTCAGGTGTCAGTCACGAGTTACAGAGGTGATCGTCGAGGCACGTCGTTGAAATAACATCGTTCAAATGTATCCCCATTGATCGGATCTTAAGCCTTGTGTCCACGATCCAAGAACCGCGTCCAAGTTCTAGTTCCGAGAAACGTGTAGCCAATTACCCAGCAGCTTTTCCGCAAAAGATGCAAGTTGATTGGCTACACATTTCTCGGAACTGGAACTTGGACACACAGTTCTTGGATCGTGGACGCAAGATTTCAGGCTGATGACAGAGAACGATCCGTACACGCTTCAGTCTGTCTTAGTCGCAGACGTAAGGCAAGGCAGAGAAAAACTGTGAAGTCGCATACAAGAAACTTTCTCTTGTTTTCCTCCGCCTTGCCTTACGTCTGCGACTGAGACGGACTGCGTTTACGGATCATCTTCTGCCATCAGCCTCACAGAAGGAGCTCTCTCTCTCTCTCTCTCTCTTTTTCGCCTAGACCAGCGTGACGTCGCCGGAAAAATTTCGGTAGGGACGCACCCCGCGTCGGAGCAGGTGGCAGATTGGCATCGTGTGCGACATGACACCTGTCGCGGCCAAGTTACAGCGAAGCGAACGTGTACGCTTGACGCCGCGGTCCACCTTGCCGGCGACAGTTACCATGCGAGGTCAATGGCAGCACAGAACGCCTCCACGAATAGTTTCTACATACCGTTGCGTCGAGCTATCGGGGCCCTCGGATTTACCGTACCGGATTAACCGGCGCGCGACTCTCCAGCGCGAAGCCGCTCGGACGTTACGAGCATCAATCGTTGTTTCCTGACGCGCGTCCCGTTCGTCGCTTCAGCCCTAAAAAGTCGGAAGAAGGAAAATCGTCCTCGGGGGAGCATCGGGATTATTGGGGTCAGAGCGCGAAAGCGATGTGACAGCTTACGGCAAGACGTAAGTCGTAAACGTAGGCAGCGCAGCTAAGCTATGGCGTAAATGTTACGTCGTGTGTAACTGGAGGTAAGTACGGCATAAGCTTGTGCGCTAATCTACATTTACGTCTACGTCTTTGTCGTAAGCTATTACGTTGCGCTTTGTGCTCTGACCCTTAGACGCGCGATTTACGTCGGGCTCCGTGAAAGAGTTTGGCATAAACGGGAGCTCGCTCGGACGCGCCCGATGAGCAGCGCGTGCGACCAGCGGTATTCGTAGTTGCGCAATGCGAATTGACTCAATGGCTCTAATTCTCGCGTTGTTATGTTAATTGGGCGAGAAGCACGACCCACATTACAGCAGCTAATCAATTTGCCGCGCATTAAATTAACGCGATTCGAGCCGCCGCGCCGCCGCGATCTCGGGACATCCGGCGAGAGATCCCTCCGGCGATAGGGGGATACGGTCTGGAACGCCGAAATTGTTCTTATCGCGCATTCGAGAATTCACGAGAAGTCGACGAAAACATTTCGAAATACTTTGCCAATCCTCGGGAGAACGGCGGATGAATTGGTGGCGATTAGTCCGGCGTCTTATCGGGCGCGATCGATTTCTTCCGTTCCTTTTTCGCGAGATATCGCGGCTGGACGTGCCATCAGAAGACGGTCTCGCGCGCGGCGATCGTTCCGGATCGCGGACGTCGCGTAATGTGAAGTAATTGGCATCGAAATAAGAATGACATCAGCGCGACTGCGTTAGACGGTGGTGCGCGCGGCGACGAGCCTCGATTTTAGTATCGGCGAACGTATCTCGCAATCTACATGCCGTCCAGGCAACGCCTGGCCTGAAGGGGATCTGAATTTGTTGAGTGGCGTGGGCCACGCCAAGCCGCCCCGCGCGGATCCCTTCCTCATTCACGGCGCGTATGATGTCAGCGTTGCGGGCTGACCGCGACGTACTCGACCAACTATTTATAATCGTTACGTTCGCGCCGCGCCGCGCCGCTCGCGCACAGTTCAGTTTCCGCGGCGAGCGCAATAAGGGGAAAACGAGGGAAAAATAGATAAGAGGGCTCACGTCGCGCACTATCACGGCTAACACTGGCGTATTTTGCGCGACCTCGGAATTAATGGGCCGTCGCCTGGCGCTCGCACCAACACCGCCAGAAGGCTAATAACAATGGCAGCATTAATTGAACCAGTGATATCAGACGTGCGGTATCTTGGCCGAGTTCGCGGTGAATCCTTTCTCCAGCGTGAAAACAAAATGTTTGTAAGAAAAACAGTTTTTAATGAAGACTTACTTCGAGCGACCTCCTCTTCAGGGAAAATTAGCGCTAGTTGCTGTAAAATTCATGTTGCGTAAAACGATTTTTCGTTTTTCTCAGTTAATATTTATCTTTGTCGCGTTTATTCTCTTTGTTCTGACTAATTGATTTGCTACACGGAGAGAACTTTCTTCCCCTCCCCCTTTGGTTCTTTCTTTTTACATTCTGACTCGGTCTATGTCGAGGGGGAAACCGCTGACCAAAATCTTGTACACCAATGCCCATTAATGCCCGATGGGCATTACTTTATCTTATTATTTTATTTTATCTTATTTTATCTTTATAATGCCCCAGCAAGGCCTAATGCCCAAACTAATACCCAAAAATGCCTAGTAATGCCCAGCAATGCCGCGAATCTGTACACCACAATGCCCTCGGCGGTTTCCCCCTCGGTCTTTGTTATCCTTTCAACAATAACGTTTCACCAAAATATTACCCTCTTACCTTCGTCATGTGGCAGTCGAGGTTTCTCTCTCTTCGTATGTAAGTCGTTTGTGCTCTTTTCTCGGCGTGACATTATCACGAAAAATTATACGGGCTGTTGTGCCCTTACCAATGTAAGATCGCCACAAAATGAAGGGAGAGACTGCAACGTTCGTCTTATATTTCTACGTTTTAACGTGTGGTTGGTATTCCCCTTCTCTTAAATTGTTGTGAGTTTTCTACTGAATTTATGTTGAAATTCTATTATCATTTTTAGTTAGTTTTGTACACCGAAGATGATCCGGAGTAGATCGAAACGTCTATATTTTACGTTTTATGTGTTATTAAATTGTCCAAGACTATTTCAAAGACTACGCCCTGTTAACTGCGTACGACTCGCATTGGCCTTCCTACCCTCCACTGATTTTATTAGAGTTTTTGAAATTTTACCATACTTTTTACCAATAGTTATACTTATTGTCAGTACACATTTTATTAGTAAAGTGTATGGTAAAATTTCAAAAAACTCTCATCAAACTCTTCAAAATGCCATATTGTCCCACGGTTACTTGACTTTCAGGGCAAACCTGAAAAGAAAATTCTCTCCGTGTGATTTTCAGGATAAGTTTGAAGAGAAAATAATTCTCTCCGTTGTACGCGTGACGGTTTAAAATCGAGGAACGGGACGCTTTCGCATGCGGAAGAGCCGACACGCGTCGATCGCTGTTACTTTCCAGAAATCTTCATTACCGCTATAGAAACGTGATCTCACGGGGGCCAAGAATAGCCGTTTATTCAACTCTTACGGCGAGTGGCCGTCGGCGGAAAAATACGTCGCTTATTTAACGCGCGGACAGGGATTTATGGCCGCGTAACTCGATCGACTCGGGGGGGAAAAGGGTGATTCAGAACCTCGCGTGCGGCATCGAAGTTACTGGTAGATTACAGCATGTATTTTTGTCCGTGCGATCAGTGTACTTATTTGTGCGAGCGTATTTCTTTCCTCTCTTCTGCGCCGACGATTATAAAAATGACAGCGGCTCGTCCTTGTGGCGCCGCGCCGCGTCGATTGATAACGCCGCGTTTTTACGAGCCTTTTAAAAGCGCGGATCTCCTCGCGTGTGGCCACCGATCACGCCGGGACGACCTTCGCGGGGGCTCGTCATTAAGACACTGCGATCGAATTGCGGGATGTAACGTAAGCCACGTGCATGATTATCACCGCGCACGATATCGATCGAGTCCTGCATTGTCCTACTTTCTTGACCGTTCGCCGTGGGTCGGTCTGGCGTCGAGATGTCTCGGTGTTCGGCATCGACGTCACGTTTTCCCCGCCGGCGCGGCGGCGGAAAATGTCCGGTAATAATACACCAATTAGCGCGAGTCGCGATTAATCGCGACCAACCCTACCCCCCCCCCTCCTCCCGAGCAGTTATCTGATTTAAATTTCATCAAGTTTCACGCCGATCCTCCTTCTCCAGCTCTGAACACCGAGGACAAGTTGGAGTACCATTTCTACCCCGTGACGGCCGGGCAGATCCAGTTCCGGGTAAAAGCGCCGAACGATGCCCACATCGCCCTCACCACGGGGCCCCAGGAGGGGGATCCGATGTACGAGGTGAGACCTCGCACCTTGCGCGGGTGCGCGACTTTTATCGTACAGAACGGGAGTAGCGGCGGATATCCTTTCGCGCCGCCAGATCCTATCTGGAGCCCGGGCTTGTACGACGAGCTTCGGCCTCCATGACGTCGCAGAAAAGCGCCGTCGATGGTAATTAAATCGCGGCGCGACGGAGCGTTGAATTGAGGATCGCGTTTCTCTCCTCAGGTCTTCCTCGGTGGATGGAGCAACAACAAGTCCGTCGTGCGCAAGAATAGAACCAAGCCGGACGTGGCGGAGACGGAGACGCCCGGCATCCTGAGCGCGGACGAGCATCGCGGCTTCTGGATCAGGTAGCTCGCTCGCCACGTTCATTAAAGAGCCGTCGGGCCAATTGCCCGGCGGTAACGCTGCGCTCTAACCCGTCGCCGTGAGTCGACGCAAGGTTTTACGGACTTACATTCGTTTATACGTTTCGCAAAACCGCAGATGGGACAACGGTATCCTCACGGTGGGCAGAGAGGGCTCCTCGGCTCCTTTCCTGAACTACGCCGACCCGGAGCCGTTCGGGATCGGTTACTTCGGCGTCTGCACCGGCTGGGGTGCCACCGGTGAATGGCTCATCGAAGGTAGGCGTCAGGACTCCCCCTCGCGCTAAGGATATACGCGTCTACTTCTTTCCAGAACCTCCCCTTTCGTCGATAGCCCTCCCCCTCGTAATCCCCGCCTTACTTTACAGATTATAACCCAGTGAGAAGTTATTCGTCGATCGATGTTGAAACGATGTCGATTCGACATCAATTCGACGGTGTCGAAGTCGACTCAACATTATTTCGACGAGTCATTTCCCGCTGGGAACCGTAGACACTCGTAGTCACACAAGGTAGAAGTAGTAAAAGAGCCAACTAATCGAGTCTGTCTCTAATAGAACGATCAGCGCCTATTATTTCCTATATTTCCGTAGATAAGATTGATCACTTTCTGATTTTCCGATGATTCTCTTTCTGGCGTCCTTTCGGATTGCGGCATCGCGGCACTCGCACAGCCATATGCTGCGGCGGCGGTTACGGTGGTTGTACGTAATGTATTTGAGTAAAAAGACAAAGAAAATCCACGAGAGTTGATCCCTGCGAGAGCGTGACGTAGTCGCACGTGGCGTCCCGTAGACTCTGCTTCTCTGCCCGTGTACGTTTGATGGCATCCTAGCACGTGTCATCCTAGCACCCCCCCATCACGTGCGATCGACGCCGGATTAAGAACGCCTTTCTCGCGGATGCCCGTTGCCCCATGTGGGTCCGACAGGAATGCAGCGCGTCCACACGGAGAATTTTCTTTGAAAAATCAAGTGGGACAACGTGGCGCTTTCAAGTACATACATTTTGCTAGTAAAATGTATACTGTGGCGGCCGTAGGGGCATCTAGCCACATGTGCCAACAATAAGTATGTTTGCTAGTGGAATGTATGGTAAAATGTCAAAAAACTCTCATAAAATTCTTTGAAATGCCATATTGCCCCACGATTACATGATTTTCACGACAAATCCTGAGAGAAAATTCTCTCCGTGTATTAATCCATCGCGTCGATACGCACAGCACGTTTGGTTATGATAGGGGCACCGTAGGCATTGATTGACTTCCCTTCGATCGTCCACGCATACACACACGGCACCCACACACCGATTGATACTTCAGGTTCATGTATTCGATCGCTTTCCAGCTTTTGGCCGCTGAAAAGTCAATCGTATCAATGTTAAGTAGTGATAAGCACGTAAAATAACGTGTCGAATGGAGGTTCTTTCGATTCGGTGAGCAGCGTATCGAAAGCAATACGGTATTCATGAAGAAATAATTTTACATTTTCGTTACAAGACGATAAGATACAATTCTCCCCGTTCTATCTTTGCATTTCTTTTGTGTAGATAATCTTCAATTGTTTTTTTAAATTTTTTACACCCGACAAGGTCGCAAACCCTTGAACACTCGTAACGAGCTACAGTACAAGTTTCATGCCGTGCGAAGCGGCTCGGTGATGATCGACGTGAAAGCTAAGAGCAACGGGCACATCGCGTTGACTAGCCAGAAGGGCGAGTCGAGTCCCATGTACGAGATCATGCTCGGCGGGTGGGAAAACAAGGCGTCGGCTATTAGATACGATCGCAAACAGCCCGACAAGGTTCGAAACGATTTCGCTAATTCGTGTCAGATTGAACTGTGACCCTAGTAGCACAGTACATTGGCGAAACATTGGTCCACTATTGGCAACGCATTGGCCAGTACATATTTTCCCAATGCAAAGCTAATATTGGCCACGAAATAAGTGCAAATATTGCACAATAATAATTATATAACGTTAGATGTATATAGGAAATGCATTGACCGAAATTTAACAATGTAACATGAATATTACCCAGTGAGAAATGACTCGCCGATGACGATGTTGAATGGACGTCAATGTGACGGTGTCGATGTCGACATCGTTTCGACATCGATCGACGAGTCATTTCTCACTGGATGTTGGTCTAATATTGATCTAATATTGATACAACATTAGACCAATATTCCTAAATAAACATCGCCTCAATAAGAGGAGGCGTCCATCTGACAATATTGGACCAATGGTGGGGATATTAAATTTACATATCTCCCAATACCGCGCCAATATATCGTGCTACTAGGGAAACGTTAAACGGTCTCCGTGCTCGGCGCACGTCTTTGCTCTCACGTGGAAAATTTTGCGGCCCGCCAGGTGCGCGTGGACACGCCGAATCTTCTCAGCGACCGCGAGCACAAGAGGTTCTCGATCACGTGGCTCGAGGGCCTCGTCACGGTCAGATCGGGCGGTCCGAACGGCGCCGTCCTCATGGAATGGCGAGACCCGAACCCCATCGGCGTGAGCTACGTCGGCGTGCGCACCGGTTGGGGCGCGACCGGGAACTGGAAGCTGCGTGTCGAACATTACCCCCCAGTCGCTACCGATCGAAAGAAACGTAATGCTCTCTCTCTGAACGTCCCCCGGTGATCCCGAGATCAGCGTCGACGCCCGGGATCAGTCGTCCTCACGTCCATCGATGAACTCGAGGCGTCGCGCGATCCCGGGATCGCTGAGCGATAAGACTTATGCTTAATTGCGAACGTAAATCTATGTTACGTCCTCACGCACACGCACACATGTTGGTACCTGGCTTTTTGGAAACCTTTCCCAGAACCCTAGTAGCACAGTGCAATGAACAAACATTGGTTAAACATTGGCCCAATATTTGATTGTGTTGGGCCAACGTTTAGCCAATGCACTGTGCTACTAGGGAAATCAAGCTTTGAGGCGTTGAATTGTTCTCCATGTTCGTTAACTGTGGCACACGGTTTTGTGGCCTTCACTTTTCAATCGCTCCCTCTAAACACGCGCTCTATTAATCGCATGGAATTTTACGAAAGATCACTTGTGCACGCAAACACGTTGGTGGATTGGATATGGCTTGATTGGATGAGGATGACTGGAACCGCTGCATTTTATTATTTTTCGATTATGCGACTTTTATATATTGTTCTCTTTTTTTTCCCCCATTGTGTCGATGTAATGACTTCGAATCTTGTCCGCGTTGCTGAGCATAACGTGATTGTAGATCCCGGCACGACGCCGTCCGCGCCGCAGGAAGTCCGTGGGCTCGACGCGGGAAGCGTGTGCTGGTGCGACGCGTCCGGCGGGATGGTACCACCCGACGCGGTTGAGGGTGGAAACGACGGCGAGCCCCTGTTCGTCGGTAGAGCCCACCATGAGGGTGCCCTCATCCCCGGCAAGGTGAAGCCCAGTCACTCCGTCTGCTACGTCGCCTGGGGCGGCGGTGAGCATGGAAAGTCAGACTACCAGGTGAGTAACCTGGAGAGAACAAAGAGCCTCGGCGAACTGCGGGATATTCCCGAAGGCGTTTAAAGGTACCGATCGGGTGCCTTTCGTCGACGAGGTGCGACTGAGATCTAACGTGTGACCGCGCGTTTCTCGGTTTACAAAAAGTTTCCCGCCGTAGGTTCTTTGCGGCTGCAAACCTACGTGGGTGCCGGTGAACGACGGTGATATCCCGTCGAACGCGATTCCGGGAGGCGAGACCGAAGACGGCGAGCCGCTGTTCGTCGGCCGTGTACACCACGAGGGCACCGTGACCATCGGCAAGGTGCAGGAATCCCACCACGTGTGCTACGTACCTTACAACGGTTCCGAGATCGCCTTTCCCCAGTACGAGATCATGGTCGGGCAATAATCGTCCGGAGAGATCCACGAAGAAAGAAATCCTGTGGAATTCGTCATCGACTTATCGGCAGTTCTGCGAAGAAGATAGCAAAGCTTTCAGTTTCAAACAACAATTTTATAATTAATCAGAGAAGATGCCTTTCTCGATCGTCTTGGTAGCCTAACAATAATACTTTTGAGTGAATTTTCGTATACTTTTCCCAACTCAGTAAACGCGCCGATTTATCGGTTTTAAAACATAGCTTTTTGTTGGAGTAAATCTGCATATTTAAATCGACAATCAGTTTTGATGCTGATAAGCATTCTTCTCTAATTAATTGTAAGATTCATATCGGTCTATTTTTACAATTTTACAATTGTATTATAAGAGTAATTGTTGCGCAAAAAGGAGGAAATTGAGTGGAATCTCTAAAAATTCCTTTCTTGATGATTTGAAAAGATAGATTCAGCGATTTGTATTTCAGTTTTGATCTATCAAAATTTTACAAGACAATTCGTTTATTGATCTTATTTAAGCGAAATGTGTTACAAAGTATAATAATAAGGAATCTCAAGTGTGCAAACTAGTCCAATTACATAGTAAGTCGATAACTTTGGAAAGATACTGTAGAACTGATCGATAAGCCGGAGATGTACTGTTCGCTATCGTCTATGCAAGCGTCTGCTTTTCGCACGGAATATAATTGCAGTCACGCTATAGGAAGAGAAAGCAAATCAAACGGCGATATATGCGCTATATAGATATATAAATAAATAAATCTTTCTTTAAATTGGTACCGGATATCATCCGGTTAAGCCAATTGTTTCGTCGACTCTCCATCAGGACGACAGTTCATAGATACATATTTTTATGGTAGAGCTACCATTTTGTAACGCACAATATACCATATGCTTTTCGTCAAAGAGTATATTTTCGGAGTATGTATATTGTTATGACGAATAGATTAAACGTACATCCAAATATAGTCGCCTTTTTATTGCATGCACAAATACCAGCGGAGGTAAGAAAAATTGGCGAGGAGGTTGCGTAATTTAGAATTTAAAAAAATGTTCTAACTTACAAGATTCTCAGAATTTGGATTTAGCAAAGATCAAGAGTCTCGATGAGATCAAAGAAATCGACAGAGTATTAGGAAAATACAATCGGTAAGTCCCAGTCTACAATAGATGATTTAAGCCCTGAGCTTTAAGAAATTGGCCAATCGCGGTCAAGTATGAGTAGAATACGCTTTCTATTTTAGACTGGGACTAAGAAGGTTGCAATGAAAAGTCTCAAATGGGTGGATGTGCAGCACCATTTTGCAGTAACACCTCGACAAGGGGATACGCATCAAAATCAATCACGATAACCTGTCGTTTGTAAAACTGTAAAAATGGATTAAAATTGTCAATTCAAAATTCAGTGGGAAAATCATAAGCATGGCGAACCAATCAGAAGCTGGATACCGTATGTCCAGGCTCTGATTAGAGAGTCTCTACCCAAGGAGAGCAAAAAGTGTCAGGACGCTGTCAATTTGATGTCATATTGACCAAATTTATGACAAATTTGATCAATTTGGTGCCGTGTTTACGTCAAATTTTGGTCAATATAACATGAAATTGACATCACCCTGACTTTTTCTTCCCCTTGGGTAAGAGCGCGACCACAAACCCGAGACGCCATCTAGGCCCTCGCGAGTTCGGCGCGATCCTCTCGGCGACGTCATTATTATTAGCCGTCTGCTCCGGCTGGGTTTGACGTATGAGACAAACAGCGGAGAGATGCCGAGGTGCGGGCCCGCGTCGATGAGCCCTCGCGAGCCGCTCTCGTCCGTCGCGGTTTTGGCGGAGCCGAAACGTCGGACGCGGTGTCGTCGGCCACGTTGATCGCGGAGGGTCGCCGAGCGTGGGCCTTCGCGTCCGACGGACGCGCGACATTTACATACATCACGGCGCCGCCGAGAGACAGTGCGGCCGACAAGAGCGGGCTCACCGATACAGCCGGAGATCAATTGTTGTATTCGGGCACCGTTATCAGTATCGATCGGCGGAAATCTCGCGTCAACGAGAGGTATCTCGTCTGATCTGCTCATTTTGGACGCGTATGTACAACGTATATATTTATATATTTATATATATACACATATATATATGTACACTCTGACTTTATTTCATCTTTTAGCGTGTATTCCGGAGAATGATTTAAACATTAGACTACAATGGGCTCTTTGCATCTAGAAACATTGTATTTTGTAGCCAGTAAATGCGTTAAAAGAATTTTTGCGAGTTGATAAATTGTAAATATGTAGAAAGGAGAGAGCGCGAGCCATAAAATGAACGGGACTCGGTTCTCACAGTGTAGAATCAAGATTTCTTTTTAATAGCATAAACGTTTCTTTGAGTCTTTCTCAGTAAAAAAAAAAACTGGTTTAGACCGAGTAAAGCATAAGGCGATAGCTTAGGGGATCAGTGGCACTATGTGACTTCAGAGTCTTTCTTCTATCTGTGTTAATATCAGTGAGTGAAGTTTAATGACGAAAAGTTTATGCTGTTGAAGAGAAATTTTGATTCTATATTGTGAGAACCGAGTTCCGTTCATTTTGTGGCTCGCATTGGCCCTCTCTCCTTTCTACATATTTTTTTGTCGGGAGCCTTCACACAACACTTTGGAATATTGATAAATTGTACATTATTATACATTGTACAATCTTACGTTGTCGACAAAGTTCTTAAGCGTTTTGATTTGCTGATACAAAATAGAATGTTTCTAGATGCAAAGAGCACATAGTAGATTAGGCTTAATAATTGAACGTTTTCCGCAGTTGTCGCACTATTATTATCGTCGGATGAGCGACATTGCCCGCGGCTGTTACCGGGGCGCGTGTGAAGACTCAAGAGACGCTGGATTGGGAGGTGGACCAAGTGCCCGAGTCATGCGTCAAGCCGTGCGAACGTATGCGAAAGGAAACGTATAAAATTGTGACTTTTGCGCGCGACTGACCTGGTTGAGTAAGACTGGTCGGAAGTCTCAGCCTGAAAATGTCGGGCGGCGAGAGGAAGAAGAGAGGATGCGACCGAGGGCACGGATGGGAGGAGGCCGGTGCCGAGTTCTATCAGGAGAGCTATCCGGCGGCCATGGAGGCGGATCTGCAGCAGGCGCTGCAGAGGGATCCCTCGCACATCGCAACCTTGCTTCCCAGCAAGAAATCCCGCGTCGGTAGGTTTAACGTTACTTTGAGAGGCGAGTCGAATTTCTCCGTGGCTCTCACGCTTGTGCTCTGCGCAGCCACGGCGAAACGGATTCGCAACGACACGAAAATGACGTTGAGGAGGCGCACGAGCACCAGATCGCGTGGCACCACGACCTCGAGGCGTATGTCGACCACCATACACGACGCGGCCGTGTCGATGCTGCCAGATCTGTCGGAGAACCTGTCCAACGAGGAGCGCACCTGGGAGGAAATCATGCAGATCAAGGCTATGCCCGTGTGCATGTCTCAGAAGATACAGTTGAAGAACCAGTTACAGGTATTTCAGGAAGTATATCTTCAGGCCTGTCTCCACAATGCTTGAACCAAGTTCTACTATCGTGGAGACAGGCCTTTTCACACGGGGAGAATTTTCTTTTAAAATTGTGGGACAACACGGCATTTCGAAGAACTTTATGAGAATTTTCTGAAATATTACCGTACATTTGACTAGTAAAATGATTTTCAGGGTAAAGTTTTAAGAGAAAATTCTCTCCGTGTAGCGAACTTGAATCAATATGACTTGCATATAACTTATCCTTCCCGGTACTTCAGAGCGCTACGAAACTAAGACTTCAGGGCTTCGAGCAGCTCAAGTGGCAGCGCAGAAAAGCCTGGCAGCAATTTCGCATCAGGATGAAGGAAGCCTACTCCAAGATGGAGCTGTGGAACAACAGTCTCAAGAAGATAGGCGGTAACTTTGGGATGGGCATAGTCGCGTACTTCCTGTTCATCAAGTGGCTCATGTATCTTAATCTGCTCTTGTTCGCGATTATATTCCTGCTGGTGGTGTTGCCAGCGATAGTGCTGGAGGTGCCGGAGAACGAGACGTGCTCGCCTAACAACACCGCCAGCGTGGCCTGCTGCTCCGAGTTGTACAAAAACAAGATCAACGAAAGCAGCAGTATAACCAAGATCGTGCAAGACGGCGGTATACTAGAGTACAGTCTGCTGTTTTACGGCTCGTACACGCACAAAATCTACGAGAGCATGGGCGCCAATTTCTACTACAATTCGCCGCTCTCCTACGTCTGCGCCATCATCAGCGTCTTCATCGTCAGCTTGGTAGCGATCGTACGATCGGCGGCCAAGGGTTTCAGGGAGCGAGTCGTGGAGGGCGAGGGTCAGTTTTACCGGTACTGCAATCTGGTGTTCGGCGGCTGGGATTACTGCATTAACAACGAAAGATCGGCCTCGATAAAGCACAAGGCACTGTATAACGAGATGAAGGCGTTTCTGGAGTCGGAGAGGCTGGAGGAGGAGCGGCGAAGCCGCACGCCGGAGGAGGAGGCCAAGTTGTTCTTCATGCGCCTCTTCGTTAATCTGATAATCCTCACGGTATTGGCCGGCTGCGGCATATTCATTTATTACATAATCGACTTCTCGTTCACCCAGGTGTCGGCGCACCTGGCGAAAGACTACGAGATATTAAATCTGTTCTTCGAATTCCTTCCGTACATATGTATCGTCGGGCTTAACGTGGCGGTGCCGTTCCTCTTTCGCTACCTGGTCGCCCTGGAACGTTACAGTCCGTCTTACGTCGTTAAAGTGACGCTATACAGAACCATGTTCTTCAGATTCGCCTCCCTCGCCGTTCTATTAACGTCTCTGTACAAGCTCGTCGCGGGCAGAATCCCGGACAACGAATGCGCCAGCAGAAAGAACGAGCAGCCGCTGTGTTGGGAAACGTTCGTGGGACAGCAGTTCTTCAAGCTCTACACCACCGACATTTTCATCCAATTTTTCATGACGTTCTTCATCAACTTTCCACGCTCGTTGATCGCGCGCCACACCGAGAACAAGGTGTTGCGCTTCGTCGGCGAGCAGGAGTTCGACTTGCCCAAGCACGTGCTGGACATCTTCTACTCGCAGACGGTCTGCTGGCTCGGCTGCTTCTACGCCCCGCTGTTACCCATGGTCGCCGTCGTCGGGACGTTCTTGCTGTTCTACATAAAGAAATTCACTTGCCTGGTGAATAGCACACCGTCGAACAAGATTTACCGCGCCAGCAGGTCGAACTGCCTGTTCATGTTCAATCTGCTCATCTCCTTCATCCTGGCGGTGATACCGGTCGGCTACTCCATCGCGGAGATCATGCCGTCGAAATCGTGCGGGCCGTTCCGGGGATTGGAGTCCGTGTGGATGTTACTGATCATGACGTTCGCGCAGTTTCCCAATTGGCTGCAGTCGATTCTATCCTTCCTGGGCACGGCCGCCTTTGGTATACCGGCATTCGTCGTCCTCTCTCTGCTTCTCTACTACTATTACGTCATGTGGCTGGCGAACAAGCACATGGTGACAGTATTGAAAAATCAACTGGTATTAGAGGGCCACGACAAGCAATTCTTACTCAACAGGCTCAGCGCCTTCATCAAGCAGCAACAGGATCAGAACAAGTTTCAGCAGGAGCAGGCCAACGAGTTAGGCACATTTCAGCATGTATAAATGATATAAAACTTGATTTGATATTCTTATGGATGTACAAATTTAGTGGAAGCCGTTTTTAAATCGCGCGCAACCGATGAAACCGTCGCGTCGGTTCGAACGCGAGTCATTTTGCTTACGATTTTTATAGGTTTTGCTTACCGAAACGTAAGACTGTCGACTTTGTCTTTTTTATTATCGTATTACACACGAGTGGCACTTATATAATAGTTTTTTGATATTCTACCGAATTGGATAAAAGCTACGACAAGGAGCGCCGGACAATATACGAGCAAATTAATACGTATCTCACATACTGCCTGTTGCGGTGTTTTGCGTCTTTGTACAATACTTTTTGAGAATTGAATGTATCAAGCCCGTATCAGACTACGGATTGAGATTAAGATTAGATGGAAATTTCACCAGAGTACAGTTTACTAATCTCAAATTTAACGAATTTTACTCTGATTGGTATACTTCATCAGATTGCCAGTATTGATATAAATAAAATTTCAAATTTCAATCGACCTCTTGTATGTAAGACATTTACTCCTAGATCTCACTTGAAAAGGACCTAAACCAAAGGTCGAAACGTTGTGAAGGCGTATTCAATAGATGTGGACAGCTGAGGTCGATTGGAATTTGAAATTTTATTTACTCTGACTAGTCAAATTTCAGTCTAATCAATCTCAACTCGTAGTCTGATACGGGCTTTACAGTTACGATCACTGCCACAAACGAATTAGTTTTCGCGTATTTTTAGATTAGTTTTGAGGAACTTCAAACGGGACATATCTCACATTCTAGGAAACTCAATCGTCTCATGTATATGAAAATGCACATCTGAGATCAGGGTACAAAGGAAAGAATAAAAAAAAAACGAAGAGATACGGTGTTGTGTGGGAGCGTTATGCAATAGCGAAAGAAATCGTGAATTATTTAAGTATTCATTGATTCCGTATAATTTGATGAATATCTACAAATTGTATGACCACACGCGTAATTGAAGATCTACTTTAGAACGTAATCCTCGTCGGGAATAACATATTATAAGATAATGTGATCCTATGTATGTCTAGCTTAAACAGATTAAATCGTTAAGAGAGCCCAGCGAGAAATGATTCGTCGGTCGATGTCGAATCGTTTCAACGAATCACTTCTCACTGGGAGAAAACGGGCAGAGCGATCGGTCTGCCTGTGTCCGCCACTCGGGTGGGAACCTTCCTAGTTCGCCCGAGGCTTCGTCTCGCTGGCCCCAATTCGAACGGGTGGGTGCCCGCCCGATTTATACGCAAGAAGTGATTAAAATATGTTTAGCTAAATACACGAAAAACGGCAGCAAGACTTACGTCCTCTCTATAGGACGTGCGTATACTTCCCCCAACTTTACGAGTAAACGTTAGAGAGCTTTTGCATAAGCGAAACCAAGTGACACATGCAGCGGACCTATTTTCTAGCGTAGTCCCTTAGACGTTTGTAATGTAATAGGTCTTACTGTAAATAGGTCCTCTAGAGCCTATGAGAATTTATTTTACTAGCGATATCTATAGTAAGCGTCGGGGAAAATGAGAGGTATTTTATTATAGTTATCGTTTCGTTATCGAGGCTTTAATAATTTAGTGTGTAGGAAACGAACGAACGCGCGTGAGAATTCCATGTATACATACACATTCGGGATTTTTTAATTGTATAAATCTCGTATACCTCAGTATTGTTATCTGACGCCAAAGATAATTCAGATTGAGACTGTAATAATTTACTTATTTCAGGTATTAACGCGAGAAATATTGTAAATGTACTTCGTTACGCACAACCTTATCGTTGCCGCGCGACTCTTCACGTAACGCAGAGGAACGTCTTTCATTTTAGCGTACGTTTAGAAGTCAATTTTGTAAGCCTCGTGCACGGAATACACGCTGTCGCAGATCGGACCCTTTGGCCTAAAATAATTCAATGCACATACACGCCGCGTGCCGGGAAATGTATTTTGTAAATCTCACATTTGTATAATTAAGACAGCACGTACGGATGCTCAGACATCCTTCCCCATACAGCACAAATTGTTACAGAAAGGTTTCAGAAAGATTTCAAAATTATTTCAATATTTTGAAATTTTAAAAGATGACTCAGTAGTCAATCATTGCTTTATTATACTTTTACAAAAGTTGTAAGTTGATGGGCTACCGTGTCGTCTTTTGCAGCGCGGCAAGCATTTCAACGTTCCATATATGTGACTCAAAAGACGAGAAAAATCTTTTTGTAATATTCGCATTATTTTTTCAAATTTATTGCATATGATAGATTTCTGAAACATTTCTGTTGCATTATTTTATATGACATATTGCAGAATTCTGTCAGAAATGTTGAGCATGAAATGTGAAATATCGAAATAATTTTGAAATCTTTCTGCAACAATTTGTGCTGTATGGGTCCTTAATTTATCATAGACGTCACAAGCCCTATCGACGGCACTATATAAATGCATTTAATATAAAATCGAATATAAAGTTGTGTAAAACATATAATCTTATGTAAAACAGATTTATGTCCCCGGGAGGAATTCGCTGAGCACGCATTTACAATTAAACGAGAAGCAATCAAGTCCACAGAGGTATCTTGAGTAGGCAGCTCCGTTTCCTTTGAATGTCGCCGCTAATTAGATTACGATAAATGCCACCGCTATCTTCTCTTTACGCATCTTAGTCGTAGATTCTTATGCCCACTATCATAGTTCATACGGTCATTATCTGTGGCGTAACCGCGTAATGACGTAAAAATAAATCTGTTATACAAAACGCCTTTATTATATTTCTCTTTTCCAGGTATAAAAATGTCACGTCCAACGGGAACATACTCTTGTTTTATAAGTTATGTTAAAATAATCTTCTCTTAACGCCGCTTATGCGTCTGACGAGTGTAACTGAAAATTATTAAAGAAATGTATTAGAACGATACGGCGACCAACGAGTTACGGCTTATGCGTGTGCGAAAAGCTTACCGCTTTAGCTACATCAATCCAATCCAATGCTGCGACAAGAGCATCATTCTTAGACGGTATTCTATCATAATTCCAATATGTAAACTGGGAGAAGGTTCCCGTGCAGTACAAATTCCTCTCCTTGCCCTCGGTATCCGCCTTTTTGTTCTCCATAAACATCATGCCTCTGTAGCCAGCAGGTACAGTTACCTTCCTCCCTTGAAGCGGGTAGCCACGGAAGGAACAATCGTAGTCTTCGAACAATCAAATGGCAAATTAATGTATGTTGCAAATACGTTGATTCCATCTGGCCTCTTGACTCGCTTATCACTTGGATTGTTACATTTACTTAACGAGTCGGACGAGTCGCAAGTTGAATGAGAGGCGTGAAACTTGGAATAAGAAGTGTAAAATTGGCTTCGCATAGGACTATGAGTTTTACAAGGTTTCTGCGCTCTCAACGTCGTCCGCGCGAGATACGCGAAGAGATAACATTTCACTCACATCCTTCGTCCACCTTACTGATGTAAGGCTTGAAATAAGAGGAAACATTGGCAGCTTCGTCCCCGTGAATTTTACATGGCATGAAGTGTAACACGGACTCGTCTCGGTCAGCTCGATCTTTATCGTTAACGTGCAATCGCGTGACCATGTTGACTTTTAACGCGTCGCAAGGTGTTGACAATTTGTGCGGGAAGTCTTGACGAACACCGCCCGTTTGTGCGTCCAGGCTAACCAATAATGGCACGCCGCATTGTTGTGACTTGGCGCCATGGTAAAGAATCGTCTTCTTTGTATTTTTGAAAGTCACCAGATTTCGCGGGTAGGACCTTAAGAATTACCAGGCCTCAGATGCGTTAATTTTCAAATATGAAGATACACTCTTCACCGAACTTATAAGACGAGTTTTAGCGATTGTTTGCTACACACACCAAAGTGTACCATACACTCGGCGGTCACGAATGCTTTTACACCTGAAAATAGCCGTTAAATTCATTTTATCAAAATAAATTTTCCCATGGAATATTCTCTCAACGTCTTTCTTCAGGCGTAAAGGCATTCGCGTGACGCCGAGGGTGCATTTTGGTACGCATGTACCAAAACAGTCGCCAAAAATCGCCTGTAGATTCTCTCGACAACAAAAAGATACTGGGTCATTCCGTAAGTAATGGCGATATAAAAGGAAGCTTGGTTTTTGGTCTTCACCTTAAAAGCCGAAAGATTTGTATCGCCGAGAATTGAAAGTTTCAGATTAAGAGGGAAAGTTTTACACAATATAATGGAAGATATATTTTAAATAAAAATGTCAAATGCGTTTTGTTTAGTTTCAAAAGTATCTCGAAGAAATTGCACCACTTGGATGACTCAATATTTAAACAGGGATACTAAAATCACTCGGTTTCTCATGCTCATTTAATATCTAATACATATGCGCGATTTAATACAAAATTTAAGTGGCTTGATTTACAGTCTTGATAACATCTCGCGTTATAAATTAAATTTCGATCTATTACCCTCGAGAGGCAAACGTTTATTTACACAATTATCTTCACTACTTTCGATTTGTATAGAAAACAATTATATACATACATTCAAATCGCATAGACGAGAAGGTGAAAGGCTACCATTACGAAAGAGCTAAATAGTAAATTCTATCTTAACGCAACGCTACAATTTCGAATTGTTAGCTAGCCTGTGATCTAAAGACGTCACAATTCAATACAATTATTATAAATATTCCGCGCTCAGATATTTTGAGACCAAAGTCACGTGTGAGTACAGTTTAAGCGTAAGTGATAGCGAATATAGTCGCTGAAATTATTTGAATATCATAACGTTTCCCCGGTCTCTCTTTGTGAGAGTTTTATACTGTCACTAAAGAACGCACGCAAAGCGGCATCCTCAGTATTGTCCTCTGCCTCTGTTGCCGCCACGTTGATAGTTATTCCATCCGCCCTGAACTCTGCCTCCCCTTCCACCCCCTTCCCTCCTGTCCTGGTGGTAGTTGCCGCCACGATTGTCCCCGTACGAATCTCTCTGGCCGGAATATTGCGGCTGCTGATAATTCTGGCCGTAACCTTCATTGTAATTTTGACTATAACTCTGAGTGTAATTCTGATTGTAGTTCTGACTGTAGTTCGCGCCGGAATCTCCTCGGTAACCTCCACCTCCACCTCCACCACCGCCGCCGCCACCTCTCTGATACCCTCCCGCGTCTCTGTGATCCGGATAACATTCTCTGTGTCCATGTCCAGAGTATTGAGATTGCTGATAATCCAAGTTCTGGCCAAAATTGCTGCTGGCGTCTTTATGATCTCGATAACCGCTGCCACCACCTCCACCACCGCCTCTACCGCCTCCACCTCTGCCGCCTCTGCCGCCCCCGCGTCCTCTATCGCCTCCTCCTCCACCGCCACCGCCACCGCGTCCTCCTCTTCCGCCCCTGAGAAAGAAAAGATATGTAGAGAGTACTAAATTGTATCTACGCGTGCACAAACAATTTATCGTTGTTTTATCTCGTGATTGTGATCCGGCCAATTTACATTTTATATTTTAACATACTATTTTGTTAACAAACTGAAGAAATTGTTGGACGACCCAATTGGCAGGTGGTTTATCTAAAATTAATCCATTCTACGATTCGACCATTCAGATTGTAATCCTTTTTCAAGTAATATCACACAACAGGCTTTGTACTACTTAAAATCTGTAAACTACGTGAAATTCAGGAGAAACACCATAGTTCGACGCACGCAACGAACAACAGTCTAACGGAGTCTAACGAAAGGCAATTGTAGAAGCAAAAAGACAGCACGGGAACAATGCAAGTCACAAAGAGAGAATTAAATTGTTGACGATGCCATCGCGTTCGAATCCTCTGCACCTCACTGCGTTTTCTTAACTTACTGGAACGACGACGGTCCTTGGACTCTATCCTTCTGCCACGACGGCATCTCTGGCGGAGGTGGCTCCTGCTCGTACGGTCTACCACCTCTGTCCGGCACCGCACCGATGATGACACTGTTAATTTTGCTTCGCGTATTCTTGCGAACGCTCGCGTTACTCATTTTCTCGATCACCGCCAGATCGTCCCTAGCGGCCAATAAATCTGCCAGTGTCACTTTCGGCTCGTTTATCAGAGTCTTTCTTCTCTCCTCGTATGTAGAATTTACTTCAGTCTCCTGCGACTTCGCCTTGTCCGACCACTGGAAGTAAAGTCGCATGATTAACGACGCGATCGTCAAATATACCAGTCTATGCACAAAGTGGTATCAAGGTGGTTGGTTCTCACCAAAAACGATTGAACTGTAACGTCGAGGCGTTTGAGCAACATGTCACGGCGACACGCGTATTCCTTGTGCATCTCTTCCTGCAGTTTACCTAGCTGCTCCCACTGCTTAGCAGAGAGCTCGACGTCTATAAGCGGCTTATTTAGATGATGAGGCGGTACAGTCTTTAGAACTTCTGACAACTTGGTTTCCAGTCTTGAAAACAATAATTCGGGCGGAATATTGTCCGGTGGCTTTTGAAACTGCAGCGTGACCAGCATCTCCTTCAAGCTTCTCGCAGTCTCACTTTCATCCTGCGTGAACACGAAACAGCGATACGTTTGACAGAATTTCTCTCGATAAGATCGGCCACGATTAAAACGTTTCAATAGAAAAGTACTCACAATGGTCACTTCTATTTGCTTCTCCTCCTTAGGACACTTCGCCTCCAGCAATTTGCAAGCCATAAGCTCGGTGACTAAAAATTCTATTAGGATAGCTCTTTCAGATTCATTAGCCAGTCTTTGATTCATGTGCCCAGTCATCAGTTTCTCATTCACGCATCCTATTTCCTTAAGGAAGAAGCTTAACTCTAAGAGAAAGGAACTAGCATCGTTCGCGCTTATTGTGGCGTGAACAGTCTCGTCCGTGTCTATGAATGTCGCCAGTTGCTCGGCGAGCCAGTTGACAAGGCAAGTAAAGTCCGGCGATTTTGCGCCGCATTTCAAGGCGTCCGACAGCTTGTTGGCGTCCAGCATCGGCCCCGTGTACCTGTAAAATCATGACAAGAGCGCTCTTTCAGTGAGAAATGCCGACGTAAGGAACGCGAGTTTCAATAAGTTCTAATAAAGTTTGTCGCAAGAGAAATTGTACCAACGTTGCAACAAACAATGCGCTGTACTCCAAAGCCAAGCCCTTAAAT
Organism: Vollenhovia emeryi; assembly: GCF_000949405.1. NCBI lineage: Eukaryota > Metazoa > Arthropoda > Insecta > Hymenoptera > Formicidae > Vollenhovia > Vollenhovia emeryi. The sequence goes on along the minus strand of NW_011967223.1, from coordinate 1,247,559 downwards.
CCCTCACCCCTTTAAATCCTTCACGATCCCCAATTACTCACCCAACGTCTTGGAGCAACTGCAGCAGCTTGTCCTCCATGTCGATCGTGCAACTCCCGAGAAGAACGATCGGACACGATATGCACGTAAGCGTGCAGCGCGCGCGTGTTTACTTAGAAATGGCAATGGCAAGATGCGCCCGAAACTCTCTCCACCGCCTTCCCTTAGTTCCGCGACGCCGATATATTCAACGCGTGGAACCGGTGCCGGCCACTTCGCACTCCGACATGAGGTGAGATCAAATTGCACAATAAGAGGACACAGCTCGAGACTAAAGCCTATCACACAATGCCAGGCAACAGGCAATAGGAACAGGGAATAGAATTTTTGACGCGTTGGATTCGTTGAAAATTTTCTTCCAACCAATCCAACGCGTCAGAAATTCTATTCCCTGTTCCTGTTGCCTGTTGCCTGACATTGTGTGATAAGCTTAACCAAAGGCACCAAAGCTCGTTTCCAATAATCAGTGATGCCAGAATGGTCGCGTTTTTCGCGCATGCGCGACAGTAACCAGCGACGTGTTGGTAATACCAGAGAGAAACCTGAGAGCGGCCACGCCGGCGTTTTACTTGATACCGTTTTCAAGACAAGACAAGACACAAGACAATTAAGACAATCAAAATTTGATGTTGAAGAATCAAATTTGATGTTGAAGAATCAAAATTTGATGTTGAAGAACCAAAATTTGATGATGAAGAATCAAAATTTGATGTTGAAGAATCAAAATCTGATGTTGAAGAATAAAAATGTTGAATAATGTACAATGTGGAATTTGAGATGGTGTTGATTTGGAGTGATGTTGAAGAGCAAGAAATTGGTGTTGAAGAGCAAGAAATTGATGTTGAAGAATCAAAATTTGATGTTGAATAATGTAGAATTTAGAAGTTAAGATGATGTTGATTTAAAATGACGTTGAAGAGCAATAGGTTGATGTTGAAGCGCAAGAAATTGGTGTTGAAGAACAAGAGATTGGTGTTGATGAGCAAGAAATTGTTGTTGAAGAGCAAGAAATTGGTGTTGAAGAATAAGAAATTGATGAATGAAATTTGAAACTTGGGGATGCAGAAAAGCTGCAAGTTGAATGGCTATATTACATTTCTTGGAACCTGAACTTGGACACAGTTCTTGGATCGTGGACACAAGGCTTTAAGCTTCGATCGTAGAGTGAAACGTAGATGGGCGTGAAGTCCTGAATAGAACTCCGGCTACCACCGCGACATTTTCTTTTTTATATCGCGCAACAAGCGTTCCAGCGTGCGTACGCGCCATTATGGTCGTGTCGTGCGCGGCCACCATTTCGTGCGAGTCGCCAGGTGGCGTCCCGTTAGCGCATGCAGTTACAGTCGTCCCGTAGGCGTCATCATGGTGCTTGGGTCGCAGCGTTCTCGAGGGTGAATCCGAGAGGAGTTTGTTTTGAATCGATAACGACGCGGGTAACATCGCATCTTCCCTGGTATTATGGTAACTCGCCCAGCCGCCGGGCACGCCGATTTCATCCCTACGACCCCACGGCGATGATGCGGCGCGGCAGCGGTGAGCGTTGTCGCGCAACCGTGTAAGCCGAGCGGCGGACTCTGGTACGCGGTGGTGTGTGTGTGTGGTGTGTGCGTGCGTGCGGGTGCGTGCGCGCGCGTACGCGTTGCGTGCGTGCGTATTGTGCGCGATGTCGAGGTGCTCGGCGAAGCATCGTCGCCTCGCGCGTCGGCTCGGGCGGAGATGGAGCGCCGCGTTTCTGCTGCTGGTCGCCGCACTGAGCGTGCCGTCGACCTACGCCGAGTCGAGCGACAACACGTACCCCTGCCCGGTCGAGTGCTCCTGTCTGGGCAACCTGGTCGCCTGCAGCGAGCTGCAGCTGATCGAGGCACCTAGCGGACTGCCACCGTGGACAGAGAATTTGTGAGTAAAGCGCCGTTGCCGGCGGCAGGATGGGCTTGTCAGGATGTCGCCTTTGTGTTTGGCAAGCGGCGTCGAGCTTTCCCCCGCGAGGTCGGTTAGACTCCTACGGGGAGATACGATTCCACTTGGAGTTGCGCACCAAGTGCCCCGCATTTGTCGCTCGTGGGACGAAGGTGTAACGGAGCATTTGTCGTACGCCTCGAGAGAGCTAAGAAACAATCTAGCGGATCATGGAGGATTATAGGACCTGGCCTGTGTAATATGAGTTGACGCTGATAAGATAGAAGAGGAATTTATAACAAAAATAGAATAATCACTGATACTTTACGATCGGCTGTCGGAGATTTTTACAATTTACTTTTGTGCTTAGCTAACGATATTTAACGAAATAGTCATCTACTGAAATAATATTGAAAGAGGCAAGATTTACCTTTAAATATAATTTTTCTCTTATAGCAGTTTGCAACAATCTCTAACAAAGTTGTGACTCAATGGCAAACAACAGCGGCGGGTTGTGTTAAGACGCCAATTAACAATTCTCTTGTTTGTGTCTCAACTAAAAGTTCACAAGCTGCTGCCATTATGCAGCAATTTATTATTTATTGGATGATAACTGTTATTATACTGTATTGTTTGGGAGTCAAATTGAGGAGGGGGGGGGGAGTGATATTGCTTGTTATGGCCGCATGTGGGTCGCTTGTCCCTTCACTCCACTAAATGGTCAGATTGATGAAACTGGCTCTACAGATACACGGCCAGGTTCCTGTAGCCATATAGGGTGCTATGTGTGATGATGACTGATTGTTAAGTCCCCCCAGTGCTCAGAGTCAAGGATAGCAAGATCTAAGTAGGGAAGATTCATGTCTATGCTATTTAAGGTATTAAGATGTATAGTCAACTGCAACATTCCTACTTTCTGCAACGTGCATCTAAATGTGAAGCAGCTTCGAGCAGACTTATTGTAAACTTGTAAAATAACTCTTACAACTCCGTATTTATATTTTGTACTATTTATAAGTACAACTGCAGAAATGTTCAACTTGAAGTGATTCTAGTGTTCACCAAACTGCACACGAGTTGTGTGAATTAACAAATTAACACACACATAATATAATATTTTATATAAATTTTGTATGAAATCTCAAACTAGATGTATTTTTGTTTAAATATTTTTTCGTATTATATTTAAAAAAATATATATGTATATACAGAGGAAAGTCCTCTATTGTGAGAAAGGATTGTAATATGAGATAGGTTTTTAACGTCCAAAGTCAATCGCAAATCTTACTTCGCAACGATTACACGATCTAATAATCAATTTTCCACTAAATGGATTTCACTTCAAGGACAATAAATTCATGGTGGAATCACAGATTATGCCTATTAATTTAGTAGAAACTCTGCTTATATTAGGAGCATATCGCATAACTTTTCTCTCTCTCTCACTCTCTCTATTTATTTATTAATATATTTATTAATTATATTTTGTCTTTTTCAGAGAGTTAAAGGACAACAATATTGCTAACTTGGAATTCGATTCATTGCTTCATTTAACAAGACTAAAAAAATTGTAAGAATTGTGACATCCGGTTCTTAACACTTGACATGTAAAGACAAGACTTATGCGCATATTTGTCTATAATTTCAGAGATGTAAGTGCTAATAAACTCGGAGATAATTTTACTATTGCCTTGTCAGACGTTGCGCAACTACGCGAACTTAAAGTGAACAAAAATCACTTGACGCAAGTGCCAGAACTTGTATTTGTTAAGAATATTAATCAGCTTTCACTGTAAGTACATATATGCATAAATTAGAAAAATTTTTTCAATAAATTCAATACGAAGCAATTATCACATTGCTAATAAAATATTTATGCGGTGGAGCAACAATTAACATCGTAATTTTTTATAGATCCCACAACTTAATTACTAGTATAAATGGGACTGCATTGTATAGCTTACATCAGCTTCAATACCTGGATCTCAGTGGGAATAAAATAAGTGTCCTTCACAGGGGTTCCTTCCTCGCTCCTAATCAACTTATACATTTGTATGTATTTTACGCTGTAGTTTACAAATTTATTTACATCGCATATTAATTTTGTTGTCTAATATTCGTAACTTTTAAGGAACCTAAATGGAAATCACATGAGAATCATCGAAAATGGAAGTTTGGATAATCTAACTTTATTAGAGGAACTCCGTTTAAACAAGAACAATTTGACACAGCTGAAAGATCTTTTCATGAATTTGGGAAAATTGCGAATATTGTAAGCATTTATATGTATCTTTAACACATTCATAATATCTGTACATATGAAATATTACATTTAGAAAGCAATCTCTTCAACGTATTATCCAAAACTCACCTGATAACATTACAGGGAGGTGAATAGAAATAATCTACAACAAATACACGGTTTAAGCCTGAAGAATTTGAAGAGCCTGAAGGAATTATATCTAAAAAGAAACAGAATTGACAAATTGGACGATGGAGCTTTCTGGCCGCTTAAAACTTTAAAACTACTACAGCTCGATTTTAATATGTTGACCATTATAAAGAAGGGAGGTTTGTTCGGTTTAGAACATTTGCAAAAGCTGACTCTGTCACACAATCGGATTTCGACGATCGAGCCTCAAGCATGGGATGTGTGCAGAGAGATAGTAGAGCTGTTAGTATTGTTTTCATAGTTGCACGAGATAATTTATCACCTCTGTGTTGCAAATATTACTATTAAATGGTTCGTATGATTGTAAATTTTTATCTTTATTTCAGAGACTTGTCACACAATGAATTGACCTCTATAGATCGGGGCTCGTTCGAATATCTCACGAAGCTCGAGAAGCTTAAGTTAGATCACAATCAAATTGCATACGTCTCGGATGGAGCGTTTAATTTTACGACAAACCTTCGTATCCTGTATGTGTAATATAATTATTATTTTAATGTTTGCTCTCGTATTACTGTGTTACAAATGGTGTCTTGCTTTTAAGGGAACTTAATTCGAACAAGATATCCTATATGGTAGAGGATATCAACGGCGCGTTCTCTCCGCTCAGTCAGTTGTGGAAATTGGGCTTAGCGCACAACAGAATAAAATCCATAAATCAAAACGCTTTTACCGGTCTGAGTCATCTTGTCGAACTCGACTTAATCGGAAACAACATTACGTCTATTCAAGAAAATGCGTTCCTTTCAATGTCTAATCTGAGCAAACTTAAGATGAACACCGGTAGGTTCAAAGTTTTACATTATACATGAAATTTTACTTTTGCTATCTTCCGTTATTATTAATTATCTTGCTCATTTACACACAGGAGCTTTGGTTTGCGACTGTGGACTTCAATGGCTAAGCATGTGGTTGCGAGAACATCCTTACAAAGAGGCTGAACTACACTGCGGTTATCCACATTGGTTGCAGGGCATGTCGTTAACTCAATTACATCATGCGAACTTTACTTGCGGTTAGTATTATTGCGAACCAAAGATTTTATATATTTAAATAATGATCAATAGAACTACCCCTTGCTATTGTTTTCTCTAATTTTGCGCCCTTAATAAAATCTTTTCTCTACAATATTCAATCGCAGATGAGTATCCGAAACCACGGATCGTTCAAGAACCCGTGAGCAAAATGGGCATCAAAGGTGACAACGTGAAACTGGTTTGTCGCGCAACCAGCACCGCTGACACTCCGCTCCATTTTACCTGGAAGCACGACAACGTAGAGTTGGACGACGCGAATCTGCTGACCAATCTCAGTTCCTCCGAGAGCGGAGTAACCGAGGCAACATCCATTTTGTATCTTATTAATATTACCCATGCTAACGCAGGAAGATATCAGTGCATGGTGACGAACACTTATGGAACCACATACTCTGCCAAAGCCAAACTAAGCGTATTAGGTAAATTATGTATGCATATACATCGATCTTAATTATAGTGCCCAAGTGTATAGATTTCGTTAACAATTAATAATTAATTATTTATCTTTGAGAGAAAATTTTTAATTAAATTAATGAATCCTTTAAACTTTATGAAAATATAGCGTCGATCTCTTTTAAAACATAACAATCGCGTGATTTATAGAATCAACGTTTTATATGCATTTCAATGGATCGAGTAACAATTTTCGCGCACGTTCTTCTGTGTAGTTTATCCATCGTTTTCCAAAATTCCGCACGACATACGAGTGAATGCTGGAAGCACTGCCCGTTTGGAGTGCTCCGCCCAGGGGCAACCGTCCCCGCAGATAGCCTGGCAGAAGGATGGTGGAAACGATTTCCCAGCTGCGAGGGAAAGACGAATGCACATGATGCCGACGGACGACGTGTTGTTTATAATAAACGTGAAAATGGCCGATAGCGGAATTTACTCGTGCACCGCGCAAAATCTGGCTGGTGTTATCGTTGCAAACGCTACCCTTACCATACTAGGTAATAATAAGTTCCTTCCACAATTATCGAAAGTTGAAATTACAAAGATTATTCTCATACGTACTCGTAACGCGTATTTTTTCTTTTTTTAGAAACACCGTCCTTCGTAAAGCCGATGGAGGACAAAGAAATCACGGTGGGCGGCTCGATTGTGCTCGAATGCATGGCCAGCGGCTCGCCGCGTCCGAAATTGTCATGGCGAAAGAACGCTAGCCCGCTGCAAGCAACGGAACGTCATTTCTTCACCGCGGGGGATCAGCTCTTGATCATCGTCAACACAATCACGAGTGACGAGGGCAGTTACGAGTGCGAGATGAGTAATTCGCTAGGCAGTATCGTCGGCACGTCGCATCTCACGGTCAAGCCGGGTAATTCTAATTGACAATAATACGATTGAAAGATTTTAACGAAAGGTTTCTCCTAGTCTAACTCCTAGTCATACGTTGTATTTTTTTTATTTCACATTTCCAGCGCCGGTTTCCACACTGAACGAATCCGAGATACTGGGCTTGATAATAATAACCGTCGTATGTTGCGCCGTCATCACTTCCGTGGTTTGGGTGCTCGTAATTTATAAAACCAGACGCCAATTGAATCCCACGCAAGACACCGCCGCGCAACCAATGACAACCGTTATACTTACCGTACCGGAGGTACAAACGCAGCTGTACCTAGACACGAGTTCGCAGCACAGCAAAGACAGTGGGACCGGAGACAGCACTAATCCCAGTAACGATCAGCTACAACTGTGCTTGCCCGGTAAATAAAATTTACATCCGTAAAAGTTTGTAAAAGTGTAGCGTCTTCGCTCTTAAAACCGCAATTTGTCTCCACGTGTTTTGTTATCACGAATAACATTATATCTTTACGTTTATCAGAGGAGGTCGTGACGAGCTGTACCAATAACGAGGAAGAAACGGGAACTCTAAACGTCAACGATCCTCTCTTGCATTACACGAATCACGAGCGACATGCGAGTGAAAATGCCGATAGCGCGGTCTGAAAGGGAAACGCGGGCCGACGCGTGAGTAAGCGGAGTTAACGCGTCGCGTTACCGCAGCGTGAGTATTCGTGTGATCGCGGCTTTTCTTTATAAATCAGGATATAAATATTCTGCAAGTCGTGTACATTAACGAGCCGCAGTATTATGAGGAGCGAGAACCTGCCAGTCTCACTGTCAAAAAAGTGACCTATATAGTGGACGTTGATCCGCGCGACAGTCCAACATGCAAAACCGAGTATTCGTTACTACTGCGTAAGAATGGATCGGCGAGTCACGGCATAAGTACAACATAAGGAACGATAGCGAAACACTTATACGTCTCATCGTCATCGTATTTATTATTGACGCGACTCTCGTTAAGTCGACATAGGAAACATCGGACGGTGTGAAGTGTAAATAATTAGATTAAGATTATATTATAAAGCTAGTATTATTACCAGCGCGTATATCGCTCATTCGGCATCTCTGGGAAATGCTTGTACCTTTCTATCTTCCGGACGATTTTCGGACACACGCAGTATCCAGGCAAGCAGGAAAATCTACCAACTTTTCTGTTATATACCCGTTTCCTATTTTCTTTTATTCTTGTTTTATTTTTCAGCAGTATTCTCGATACTGTTAGGGTTTAGTCAATTCTGAATTATAAATCTTAGAGTTATAACATAATATATGTAAATGTTTGAATCATAAAATTCTGAACAATATATGAATAATATGTTCTGAAGTGAGCAAAACGTATATAAAATTTACACAAAATTATTATTAGGCTACGAAGAACTAGCTCTAACTGATAATCGGTATATTCATATTTGATTACAAGTTCGCAATGTATAGTACCAGCAAAGTGTGTCAGAAAACCGCTTACACCAATTACGTCGCCAAACATGATGGAGCACCCATTCACTGTCCGCATAGCATGTATTCGATAAACATTTACTCGATCATCGTACAAGCGTTTCTCCGAACGTAGCCATTGCGACGCGCGCGAGGATATTGCTATAAAATCTAAAAGCCACATATATTAGACCAGCCTTTGTGATAGATATTTATTCTAGAGTTATTGCGTAGGCGGCTATTTATGGATTCATGCAGAGAGAAGAAAATGTCAGAACGGAAATATGTCATTTTATTCTGGAAAAACGCAATAGCGAACGGATGGATGTATATTTATGCACCAAAGCGTCGATTTTAGGTACTTGTTTACCCCCTTACTTCGCAGTCGCACGCGACGCCGAATCGCTAAATATTCTGAATTAATTTAATTCGTTTACTTGATCAAAATGTTGCTCACTACTAATAGATACATTGTGTTCCAGATATGTAGGATCTTTAGCTTTCGTAGGCATTTTCGTTAGTATTAATATCAACTAAGTTGAAACGCATACGACATGAGAGACTTTACGGATAATCTTCCACATACTATTACGTAGTTTACGTTGTTTTTAGGATTTGAGTAGCGTGGGGTTCTCGAGGTTCTTCAATATATTACGGAAGATGTAAAAATTTATTTCTGTTATCCATCGTGATTTCTATATTTGCATACTGAAGTCTGATTACGAGACACGTATAAATTAAACAAGTCTTTATTTCACGACAATGTACAAACGTTATTTTGTATCGATGTTTTTATTGCAATGTCTCATTTTATTTAATTTTGTCAGTTTAAAGTATATTTGAATTAATTGATGCGTCGTTATAAGATAAAATTGGTACAGTTAATATTAATAGCTTTCTCGTAGTATACTTGTGAGTTTTGACTTAGGAATATTTCGATTATTTTGATATGTACGTTCTAAAATTATAACTGATTGTGAGTAAGAAACTTTTTGAAGAAAATTTAAAAAGAGCGGTGAGAAGAAAAAGAGAGAGAATGTTGCTTAGTCGAAAGATACGAACGCGATAATGCGTAAGTGATTACTACGAAAGTAAAAATTTAAACGATTGCCTTTACTGCACCAGGCGGGTATTATTGGGAGAAAACTTTCGCGGTATATATAATCCATATATTTTTCTATGACCTATATATTGCAAAAGAAGAATTGAAAAATCGCATGAAATTCGCACAAGACGAAGAGCCAGTACTACTACTTAATTAACCGCAAACTCGCGCGACTCCTTCCACGAGTTATTACTCTTTATTTATACAAGTGTCTGATACGCGCAGAGTATGATGTGCTCATTACAAGTAAAATTCAAGTATTGTATAAAGTAAAAATAGTCTGTAATATTCCACTTATTTGTGTAACTCGTAATTGTATATGTTTAAATGATATGCGAGAGCAGTTTCGAGTAGACCGAGGGGGAAAAAACTGAGGACATATACGTTTCATTAATGTAGTCTGTGTAGAGTTTTTTTTCTCCTTACTGGTAACGAGTATTAAATTATATAGTCAACAAAGAGAGAGAGAGATGCTCTATTGCGACATGGTTTTTTTGGCTTGTGCCCGTGTGATACACCAAATAAGGCATCTGTTTCTCATTCAGTATTTTCCTTGTTGTTATATAGTATTGTGTACAAATACAAGTAATCATCTACAATGTATCTCGTGCACTATTATTATTATTCTTATTTATTCCCCCCCCCCCCCCAATATTAAAGCTTTCACTTACCTTGCAACAAATTCTCCAAGTTTATTAATGGAACAAGAGAGGAACGCATAAACTTGTTTCGGCGTTGAAAATTAACTGTATAATTTTCATTAAAAAAAACTGACACTAATAAAGGCACTGAATGAATGTATACGCATATTTATACAGAGTGCTCAATAAATTATTTTCTAGTTGTAGTCAGTTTTTTTCTCTTTGAATGCGACTAGATGAAAGGATTTATCTTTGCAATAATGGAGATAAAGAAATACCGAATGCAGAGTTCAGCAAAAACGTACCTACTTATTTCTAAGTATCACAATTATTCAAGTGTACATATATATAATACATATATGCTACAATCCTTACTTTCGAAGACTTGTTGATCGCTCATGTTCAACACGCGACTGAAATTCGCATCCTCTTTACGTAACATATAACAATCGAATCTTTAATTCAATAATTCGTTTTTATAAGAACGAGTAAAATTGCTTGATTAGCAAAAGATTAAAAAGAATGTCAAAGGGAGAAGAATTATTCTCTTAATATATTAAAATTTTACGTATTTGCAAAATTAATTTTTTTATGGCGAAAGAGCGAGATATTGGCCTGATAATTCTCCTGGAAATCTGTGAAAAATATATCATGCGCGTTTTCCAGGCAACATGCTTTCACGTGTTCAAGCCACGTTTTGAATAGAACCTTAATTCGCTCTTTCGCACGTTCTCTACTAATATTAATATACTATCGTCAATGATTACCCACTAATTAAAGAACAGTCACATCATTTCTTAATGCCGGATTGTGTGAATAAGAAATCTAGATGCAGAAGGCCCTCGACAGTTTTATTCCTCACAATTGGAGGAGAATCCAGTTTACCAATTACACTTTCTTTTTCGTGATGCAAATTTCGCCGCACGTACACGTACCTACTCGTATACGTATTGAAATATAGAAACGCTCCCTTTGAGGTAGCATATCTCTAATACGAGATATATAGTTTATTTGCAATTCGATCCTCGTTACAACGAACGCCGGACGCGCGCGATTCACAAAATCACCGTCGTACAAAGTTTAACAAATCGATCTCTCCGCTTATATCTAGTCGGTATTCGTGTAAAACTTTATTACATGCAACCGCGTCGCTATGGCATCATTGGCATCGCGTCTCAGCTTCCGAACAATCGTAGGAAGGATAATAGCACATGAAGTATCGTCGAATTTAGTCCCTCAGACATTCTTGCTCTGACGAGGCCGAGACAGTCGCTCTTTCTCTTTCTTTTCGCGGGAAAGAAGAGATAAATTCGTCGTAATCACAAATTGGCGATTCAGAACATGCATTCCGTTGCATCAAATAACTTTGTTTTTGATGACATAGATATATTGCGACACAATAAATTTTCAGACGATTGCAATTCCATGACATTTCATATGTCAGAGTCCCTTCTAATGCTCTTTTAATATTGTATAATTATGTACAAATGCGAAATGGATAAAAATCGAGTTGTAAAACAATTTGATGCAAAAGATTGCGCAATTAGTATAAGAGTTCTAATTACAAATCTGAAAAAAGACAGAAAGGAACTATTTACAGAGCGTACTTATGGCGAAAAATGATACACGCTAACACTCAACGATAAAGATATCTTTCTCTAATTATTTTTTTTTCTGCTATCTAAACAAAGATTCATTCGAGATCAAGATCTGGCGATATCAATACATTCGAATGAATTATCTACAGAAATGTGTACTAAATATAATAATACTAAATAAAAATCTAAATTCTAAATCTTGCGGCTGTACGTTTTAGAATATTTTCAGCCGATTAATTCTTACGTAATATTATTCACCCTAGATTCGCCGATTTGTCGTATCTCTTGGCACTACGCGCCGCATGATCCATGTACGTATTGCGGCCGCAATAGTCTAAAAATAAGCAGACGGCAACAAGAGCAAGGATCATAGCAAGCACGACGCCAAACGCTCTATTTATATTATAACGAAACCGACGACTTTATTTTCCAAAAGATTGTTAAATCGAATGCATCTTCGTTTAATTATCCCCGTTTCGTTTGCCCCGGGCGCTCCGTTAAATGCGTCGCGTACGGCAATTTAACAATCTGAGGAATCTAACGGACTCTCTGTTCTTATTTATATGCAAGTAATACAGAGATAATTATTTCTTGATGTAATTTCTAAAAATCTATCATAAAAAGAATACGTAAAAGAAGTAGGAAAGAGGTCTTTTCTTGTCAATAGATCGAATTTTTCTTACGACTTACACACGACACTAGTCAGATATTCTCCCACGTGTTCTCATCCCTATGCGTTAACGTGTATGAATAACTATTTACAATTAACTTAAGTCATACAGTGTGTGGAACAAGTGAGAAGTCCCGTACAATCCGTCAGAGGCTTTCTCGAAGACGTCGCGAAGAAAAAGATACCAGGTACTTTCGTATCACACACTGGCCAGAAATAAGATTTGTATATGCATATGTATATGTATATCACCCAATATTCGTCTGTACATTTGAGACCGCGATATCCGCAACGTCATCGAGAAACGCCCTACCGCCGTGCGAAAATTATCGTTTCGAGTCATCGCGTTCGCGCTTAGTAATACGTAACGAGAGAGCAAAGTTACACACACGAACGTAAAATGTACACTCTTAGCTCTTCCGCGACAGCCCTAGAATAATTCTACTTAGCAGCCTTATTTCTTACGCTAAACAAAATATAAATACCACGAGAAATCATGGAGTTGCTAGAGCTGGCTGAATAAAAACTAATTGAGCGCTGTGAAAACTCTGTCATAAGATTGGCAAAGGAACTTTCAATCTCTTATACATCGCGAAGTCACTCTAATCGCGAACGACTAAGGATGCCGATAAATTGTCGTACAACGGCGTTATAGATTTTTAACAGAACGGACGCCCGTGAATCGATCGCTAGTTACGCGAGATAAACGTGCTCGCTCACGTATAAAAATATCAGCAAAAATACAACATTCTCTCAATAATTTATCTGTAGTGTTGGCAATTATCCATTATCTACAGTTATCTAAATTATATATATATATAATAAAATCTATATATATAATATATATAATTAATATCATATACAATAATTATATATACAATATATATATACTTAGTTATACTTGATTTTGTGATTTTCTGTCACACGTGACATGTCGCACTCTATAAACTGCATGCATACGCGTCATTCTCCCAGATTTACACGCACGCATTAGTTATCTGTATCCGCGAATAGCAGAGTCCATCGTCTTCGTTTTTGCCACTGTTTTCATTTTCTGTCAATCAGTATCTGTTATTATAAAATACCTCGTTATAAAATCGCCTCTCGTGAGTCATTACAGCGTTAATACTCATAAAAACGCACTTTTCACGCCGCGAAAAAAAAAGTTATTCAAGATATACGTAACATTGTGCAGAATTAATCGTCGTTATACTCTTCTGAACGGCACAGTAGGGTTTAACTTTGTTTCAATGGTCGTTTGATCGATTTTTTTCACACTTGTGAAAAAATTATCCTTAAAGATAATCTTAGCCCGAAAAACAGCGTATGAAATGTAATATCGAACCTAGTAAAGCAAGTCTTTTCTTCCTTCAAACGAGTCCTGCTCTAAGAGGCACTGTCGAGCACCTGCGCGACTATCCCTTCCGTCTCGGTGAATTCAATAAATAATGATAAATTTACGATAAACTTCATTACATTCTTTCGTCTGATATTCCACTAAATTAAGACTAAATCCAGCTATCGTTAGTAGGCCGTTCCACGTGCCTACATAACGCACATATACATACGTACGTACACTCTCTTTTTATCCTATTTTCTTTTTACATATTAATCTACTCCTGTTTCTTCTTTATCTTGAATCTGCATTGAACCAAACGCAGCCAGAATCAAGTACTTAATTCTCAGGTCATGCCTCCAGGATCCTGCGCGATCGTCAATCCTGTCACTGTTTGGTTTTGCAAGCTGGAAGACCTTGCCGAAGCGGTGTCACGCCATTCCATCCTCGAACGCATCTGCATTCTTTCACCAGACGCTCTTCCATCCTTGTTTAATATTCCGCTCTTCTTCTCCTTCTGCGAGCGTATTATTCCCCCGCGCTGGCGTGCAACCAGCGGAACGTCTCTTCATCCGACACTCCGATTCCATCCTGGTGCTTCTTGCCGGCCGCGCTTTTCTCTCTGCTTCTTTTGCTTTCACTAGTCATGTAACAAATCGATATTCGGTCTAGACAACGAGCGGTCATCAATCGTTGTTCATGTCCTTCAGCTCGGTGTACGCAATCCGCTTCCGGTACAGATTGCTACCGCTCGACAGCACCTTCCTCTTGTTCGGCAACGTCGACGGACCGGGCGCGTAATAATGCCGCCTCTTGTACATGACCATCCTGCAAGAGCAGACATCAATTAAGACACGTGCACAATTAATTTCTTAAAAAAAGAAAATATATATGGATTAAACGAAATTATGGAAATTTATCTCACAAATTACAACTTGTTATCATTAACGATACTACAGGCCCTTCCATTTCTAATTACGAACAAGTATAATCGGCAAAGGACTTTGATTATCATCCATCTGCGTGCGTTGGTTTTTAATTCTGTGATCAGATATTATAAATAGTTATCAGTAATTATAATTAACAACTATAATAGTGATTATATCGAGCAGTAATTGTGTTGTGGCAATACCGAAATTTCTTTATAAAAGTGTCATGCCCAGTTAATTCTTTTAAATATCACTGTACAATTATCAGGCTAGTATTACTAGGGTATTATGTAATTTCATAAATTATCCCGCGAAACCTAAACACCTAAGTCACTCTCTCGGCTTCCAGGGGAAAAATATGTACAATTTCTTCGCAACGCGGGAGAAAAGTTTTTACTTTCATTTCGAGATGTTAAAAAACTTAATTGTACTCCAAACACACAGATTATTTCTTAAATGTCTTCAAGTTCTCGTAAATCTATTATAAATAAACCCTCACGTCTCCCTCACAGAAGCGATCTCCCTTCCACATGTTTGTCGCAGTCGAAGAAAGTGTACTACAATTGTCTTCCCCTCTTAATCTATCGCATCGGCAAATTAAGTCTTCCGTTCCCGAAAATGTTTTCTTCGCGTGATGCGTTCGTCTCGTCGCGTCTCTTCATCAACGACGCGAATAGCTCGCTGCGTACGGGATTACCGCGTTTTATCAATGCGATCGCAGGTCGGTCCTTGAGCGCGATCTAACGCCGACAGGAATTTGCGCAAAAAGTCTGAATGGCAAATGCAGTCACGCCTACATCACGTGTATTGTTCACTGGCGGCCATTCGTTTCCTCCTCTTTCTCTGCGCCAGCACGTGTGCTGGTGCTGGCAAATTACATCGGTACCTCCGCGGGAGTGCCGATGGCTACGACTAGTAGTCTCATCACACTTATCGCGATAACACGTCGTGACAGATTCCGCGGCTACGCGTACCTTCCGTGTAAGCGTTCGCCTAAAAATTCGCGTCACTCTTGAAGGCAAGAAATATTCTGTGAGCATTCAGAGACCCTGCCTCCCGGTAGAAATTGAATCCGAGATACACATTTAATTGTGCCTGAGGTCCATATCGTTCAAATCACAGTTGAGACATTTACTTTTTTTCGGATATCTTGATGAATAAATCAAGAACTCGACGGTTTGGACATTCAGGACTCTGGAACGGTCGTATTTTATAATCTTGGAATCTTTTCTTTCCGGATGAAATTAAGTATCTTGATCTAAGGAAAAAGCTCTCGACTTCGCAAAGGTTTAGATGCTTGAAGCTTCTCTCCCTCGGATTGAATCTTTTTCGAAGAGGACGTCTTTAAATACTTCAGACTGATTCTCTGCCTCGTGGTACGCATCTTTTGGGTCACCCTGTATGATCATCACGGCTCGACTGTTATCTGCGTAATTACCATTGATGGCAGTCTAAGCACCATCGAAGGTGGGCTTGTTGTGCGCAAAAACTTCCACTCGCGCAACGCGATAAATGAATAATTATTGCTACAACAAAAGGCTCTCTCGAATATCACAAGAAACATTTTTGCGAGCTGACAATACATTCCTCCGCATTTAGAACTGCATATGCTGTTGTAACTGTGTCTGCTTTAATTACACGTAACAAAAACCAAATACAGATTACCGTGTACATCGAGGCTCAATATCGTATTGATCGGAGGATACTGGTTTAACGAATTCATCTCGGAAATGCAATTCCTTCACAACTGATCCTTGACACATGCGGTTGCACATTAGACGCAGACTTACCAAACGGAACGAAGGAGCGTGTTTATCAGATCTAGTTTCGATGACCGTATCCCAAATGTCTTTCCTTTTTCTTACTTTACGGGTTAGATTACTTTTACGGATATGTTACAGAATAACGCAAACGGCTGCATGCAACACTCGGTGTGTCGCAGGATGGGTTACATGTGGACATTCGATTTATTTATTTTATTAAGTTATCGTACAAGGAGCTTGGATGTAGGAAGCATGCGTAACACACTATTCGCGTTCGCACAAACAGACTGTGAAAAAAGAGGGAGTGACGCCCGATTAATAAAAGGGGAAAAAAAACAATTGCTCTCCTCCAATATTGTTCCTAGGTAATTACGACTGGAGAAGAGACCGTGCAATACTATTAGGACGAGACAAACGCGATCTTTCTGTACACACTCACTCATGCTCACTCTCTCACGTTGTCAAATGTCATCTTGGCTGAAATAACAAAGAGTTCTAAAGAAATGACGGTACTTTTTTCTGAAAACACAAAGCAATCAGCGGGTTCATTAATGTCGTTTGCGCGCTACCCGAGGACTTTGTGGACAAGTACCGATATTTAAATGCATACAAAATGATATTTTTATGTTAGATCCTCATGTTTCATCAAGTAAATTATCTTAAATATATAAAATAGATGTGTGATAAGCCGCTTTTTCTTCCAAAAGATGCGTCTCTCAAGTTTTCTCTATTCTTTATTTTTCTTTAGAATCTATTCGATAGATTCGACGAATGTAGACATAGTAATTTATTGAGATCATAGCCCCAATATTTCGCCAAGTATATTGCGTATATATGTCGAGCTCGCAGATTTGACCACGTATGATTGTTGCGAATGGGCAAGAGAGAATAATAAA
Organism: Vollenhovia emeryi; assembly: GCF_000949405.1. Taxonomy (NCBI): domain Eukaryota; kingdom Metazoa; phylum Arthropoda; class Insecta; order Hymenoptera; family Formicidae; genus Vollenhovia; species Vollenhovia emeryi. Next base: position 1,230,410 of record NW_011967223.1, on the reverse strand, counting down.
ATGTAGAGGCGGCAATTCGCGAATTGAAAGCAAACTATCTGTCATCGTTATGGACTGTCAACCGTCAACGGTTGTACGTTTATTGTCCATTATCTCGCGCTTTCCTCAACTCGTTTAATACTTGTTTAATACTCGTGTTATCCGCCCGTTTTAGATCCAAGTTATATATAAGGCACTCTTCGGGCAACGACGAAGATTAGAGGAGTAATTTTGGCGACGCCCAGCCTTCACAATGCTTGCCATTGCGACTCGTAAAAGTAAAAGGTATCTAGGCACCATACGTATAACTGACTAGATGAGTCCGCTCTTCTCCGAGATAAGAGAACGAGCGGAGTCTTTCCCGTTATATCTTTTATTTGTAACTAGTCCTGCCGAACTGTTCCCTCAATTGTCTCATTTTGCACCTTTTCATAATATCCTTCCCCCTTCCTGTCGAGGAACCTTGCTCCGACTGTCCCCGGAATATCTTGGAGACGTCGTTCGTTTGTTACATAGATATATGCGCGATATAATAATTTATCTACCCTAATAATACTAGTACAGTAATATATATGTATATCAATAGCTAATCTCAAAATGAAATAATATACATCAGTTTATATATATACCATATATATATAATGTCGTAGACTAAATTCGAGAAATCGCCTGCGGTATTTTCAAAGTTTTAGATCTAAGGATAAAGGATAAATTCCTGCGATGGAAGGATGATAGAACGTAATTCGACCAGCGAACTCAGTTCGTTAAATGATCACAGAATATACCTCGTAACAGCGCACGTCTGATGGAGTGATTAAGTAATAGACGATTGTCTAGCGATAATAGATCCTGTCTACGTTATCCGTCAGCGAGAAGGGCTACGACATTCGTATAAATAATATAACATAATTTCATAGCTGAGAAGGCACATGGTTGTAGATATGTTCAGGCGTACTGGCGATATAGTCTTTGAGACAATCTCAGATGACACCGATTATGTCTATTATACTACTAATAAAATATTTTTTGATAAAATAATCCACGACGAGCGTATGGAATGATGGATAATATCGCATAATAATATCATAATAAATTTAAACAATTGCTAAGTACGATATCAATAACATATCGCAAGTAAAGCAGCAAGAATTCATGTTCCTTCTAGAGTGATACTTAAATGCGAAATAACATCGTCAATATATAATATATCCTGCGGCTTATAGAATATTCTTTGGAAGCATTTGTGGCAAGAGAGTAAAAATGACGCCGTTTTCGAGGCCCCCTCGCATACTCGGAGTGTCTTACAGTAATATAAGAAGAACAGTGCCCGCACTTGCTTCTATTTGGTCCTTTTATACCCGTTTTACGCTCTCTTCATCGGTCGTTCGATTATTAAATCATACAAATCGAATGAGCGAGGAAGAAGAGCAAACATATTATTTAAATCGATTTCGGCTTCTTCAAGACTGGAAGTATCTATTATCATCGATCGATGCGTATCGATCTTTCTAACGTATCTTTTCGCAAATTTTATGCTAGCTGATTTAGATCACGTGGATATCTGAAACAGAAAGCAAAAGGAAATGCCCCTTTAATTCGTACGCACCACTGGTTAATCGGTGAAAAAGACTCGGGTGCGATTTTATAAGTTTAGAAAAAGTACCAGCTGTTACAAATAAAATTCGCACAATTGAAATGCGTACAAGTCTTTTCCAGCTCCTTGTAAAGGTGCTTCTGTCCACCTACTCGACACTCACCTCACCCTATAAATCCTGCTGCTAATGATATGATAAGAGCTAGAAGCCCGGTCAGCATTTGACCAGCTGTCGAAACAACCGGCGGCGATGCCGCATTCTCGACCACGGCGTCCGGTGAGAAGTAATCCTCCGCGGTCAACCTGTCACCATACTCATCCAGCAATACCATAATGACCCCGTTCGACCAGCCGAAACCAAGTTGTACTTCGTACTCACCTCCAGTACCGTGGCCACCTGAGACGGTCGCGTCGTACTGCCGGAAAAAAAATATTCCTTCACCTTAGAAATTTTTTCTCGGCGAACAATTGCACGCGGAAAAGCTCAGACTCGGTGAAGCGAAAAAATTTAAGCGATTCGACATTAGCGTTTCGTTCCTCGACGCGACAGCGATAACGATTTTTATTTATTTATTCTCAAAATTGTGATGCACGAGAGAATTCGTATTCTTTTTGTTCTCTTTTCTTGATGGAAATTACCTTTTCGTACATGCTGTGCGTCTCGTTGAAAGCCTTATAGTTACTACGGACCCATCTCTGGCTGATCTCGTAGGCCAATCTCTGGGCCCATGGATCGCCCGTGTTGTTCAACGACATGACGAAGAAATACTGGAGAGGCGGCCAGGCGTTGGGATAGTCCCACTGTTCGCCGGAGTGTTCCAACGTCGTCGGTATACCGCCCTGATTCAACATGATCTGATTCTTCTCGAGGTACTTGAGCACCTTCGACACGTACTCGGTCCTCTTCGAGGTATCGTAGCAGTCCGTCCAGAGTGGCAGGATGTTAGTCGGATAGAAGTAGTCCCGCTTGATGTCGTTCAGCATGTCGTAGTCCAACCAGGTACCCACCTCCTCGTGCCACAACACCATCTTGATCGCCTCCTTCCATTTCTCAGCCAGATCGTCATAATACGCGGCCTTCGTCTCGTTGCCCATCTGACGACTGTACTGCGCCAGCAGCACGGCGTTTCGATGTATTATGGTATTCAGATCGACCGGGATTATAGATCTGGTCTTGAGATTTGTCAGATTACCTGGAATCCGTTTCGCTATCAATCTCCAGTTGACCCTGGAGCCCGCCTTTACGAGCTCTCCTTATATCGAAGCTATCCGTAAAGGGATCATCGTGACAATCTTTAAAACACGCTAAATCGCGTCTTCAATTTCATTGCGATGGAATTGAGCGAGGTAGGGCGGCCTAAACGCCGCAGAAACGGCACGATCTAACGACGAGTTGCAACACGTGCTTCTGCGAAAATGGATTTTAGAGTACCGATGCCGCGAACAATGCTTTCACTTAGGAAACGAGACGCAGGGCCTTGAAGCGCGCGCAGATCTCATTGAAGATACGGTGTTTAATGTGGAATATCACGATAATTGTGGGTAATGCCGCGCGTGTATATGTAATACGTCATTATAGCGTCGGTTTGATCCATTAAAAAAAAATTACGAACAGACTTCTGCGCTCTCGTGGCTTCTTTTAGCATTCGATATTAATTGTGCGCGCGGATAATCTGCGCGTAAAAAGTTACCTTAGTTGCGGGATATTCTACATTCTTTTTCTACGCGTATGCGTAAACGCACCTATTCCCTCGTTGCCGAATTAGAGCTATCGGCGTATTACGATCGTATAATTGACGCGGTGTCATTTTCTGTCGTCTCTGTGACAACAACGCTTTATCCGGCCATCAAAGCTATTTTAATCGCACACGTGTATAATATTATTGCGCCCAACGTCGCTCACCCATAAAGACTTCTATTTTAATCGCGCGGGAAGCAATTAAGGAATGATAATTACCCTTGTTGGTACCCTCGTTTATGAACCATCGACTGGAAAAGTCCCATCCGGACTCGGCCGCCGTTTTCAATTCCGAATAATAATTGTCCTTCTCTTCGGCGGTTCGAAAACCTTGGCTCGTCAGATAGTCCTCCCTGATCATCAAGTCGTGAGATTAGAAAGAAACGTGGCCGGAAACCGAGTCGGGATCGACGTCGAGAGTGAGACTGGTGTCGCTAATTATCAATAGGACTCGCAAAATTAACGTTGACGCGCCTTGCGAGACGGTCAGAATCGCTCGCGGGCGATGCAAGGGTTGCGCAACGCACAAAAGAATTACCGGGTACGAGCGCCGGCGTAAAGGTGACAGGCCTAACAGTATCGTCAAGAATAATATCCCACGGGGATTATTCAACTCATTTGCCTCGACTCTAGATCATCTAGTTCCTCTCGAAATCTGCATCGTCATCCAGACGATTGCCGAAGTCGCGGTACTCACTTGTAAGATTCCGGCCGGGGACCCGACGACTCCTCGTAGTACCTGGCGAGCGTGTAGTTGATCCCGTCCTTCTCGATGTCCACGGTGCGGTTGGTCAGCCAGAAGTTGAATTCCTTCTCCAGCAGCCAGAAGTTCTCCTTCAGCCAGGCGTCGTCGCGGGTGGTCTTGAGGTACTCGTCCACCATGGGTATCAACAGCGGCGGATGCGAGCGCATCGCGTAGTAGATCCTACCGCCGTTCGGTATGAAACCGATCTTGTCGACTATCGAGACGAAGTTGTCCAGCATGCCCTTGACGGTGCTGTGCATCTCGGACAGCAGCAGGCCCTTGATGATCCAGTACGAGTCCCAGTAGTAGAACTCGCGGAACCGCCCGCCGGGCACGATCACCGGATGCGGCACGTAGATGATCGAGTAGAGCTGCTCGTTGATCCTCACGTCGTCCCGCATCTTCCTGCCCAGCAGCTTCCAGATGTGATTGAGATCGGAGCCGAACTTCCGCAGCTCGTCGTCCTCGATGTTCTGCAGGAACTTGGGAGTGGCCGTCCAGTCGGCCGGGTCCCAGTCCTCGAACTCGTGGCCGGGCATCTCGAACGTGTCGTTGACGAACTTCTCCACCTGGTGCTTGTTCGGCGCGTGGTTCATGCTCTTCATGAAGGCCTGGAACGACGCCAGCGTCTCGTTCGCCGGCCGCTTCATCTTCATGTCAACGAAGTACTTGGAGTCCTTGTATATGCCGGCCATTTGTATCGTGTGCAGCAGCTCGCCGTGGCAGTATACCTCACTGGAAAGGCACGGTACATGGCTACTTGTCTACTCGACGCGCACGAGACCCACTCGATCGCGTGCGATTGGCCGCGAGGGCCGGTCTCTCTCGCCGGGACCGATCGCGGGAGTGTTACGTGGATGAAATCGTACAGGATGAACTTTGCACCGGAGTTAAAAGAAAGGAAACGAACGCGACTGGTAATTTATGTGGCTTGCGCAGACCTACGGTAACAACGAAAGGCCTTTTACGTGGAACTCGGCTGACATATAGGAAGCTCCTGTTACTAATTATTTTACAGGCACGACATATTAATTGGGTGGCCGGCAAACCTCCTTTCACCGCAGTGCAAAGTCAATCCTGTTGAAGGAAGTTACGTTAAGGTACCGAAACTGCGGCGTAGTCTGGTAGTAAAGTTTTACGAGGCACGCTTCTCGACTACTCGCGGTTTTCGCGGTTGGCTCGACATCTGGACCAATGTCTCGACCTCCAGCTCAAGCCGGAGATACTTTAGAACGCGCAGTCCTCACTAACGATACAGGCAGTTACAGCCTCTAATTGTGAGAATAAAAAGCGCCGCGGCTTCTAATTGCGAAACAGGATTATCTATTAGTCGATCGTTTATCCTCATAAACAACAAAGATACGTCGATAAAGGCAACATGTGTAAAGAATTACGCGAGCTCTGCTTAACAGTAGCAAAATTCCGATCCCGCAATTACACCGCTTTATTTTTTCCTATGAACTGTAAGGCATCGTAAGTATCCTGATTCACTTCCGGGTACACCTTCAGCTAGACCGGTGCGGCATTAGATCAGAGCTCATAAAAAGAAAACGTATTCAGCCGGACGAGCGTAAGATTTGCGCGGCAACACTCGACTTCTGTAAATCTGAAAATTCTGCCTACTTAAATTCCGTCTGTCGTGATTCAGTAAAATTACGATAGCACGGAGCGCGGCTTCGCCGCGAACGTCGAAGGCGTACGAAAGCTTCGCGACACGTCCTCGTGTCAGTTTGTCGAGAGATTCCACCGTCGTGGGACCAACGGGCGCGTTCGGACGCGCGCGGATCTCTTCCCGCTTCCGTTCCTCTCCACTTCTCTCCCGCGTGATATTATTATTAATTTTTTTTTTTACTAATCTCGCGCGCGCACGGATTCGCCAACGCCGGTGGATCGGCCGACCGGCCATCGCGGCGAAACCGTGCGAAACCGCCGCGGAACTCCCGCTTTCCTGGACGGCCTTGGCGAACGAGATCCCCGCGTGCACGTGCTCGCGCGCGTTCCGCGGCTGGGAATGAAATCGATCGGCGTTGCGTCCGTGCCGCGCCGCGGAACGGTGGAGATCCCGCGCGCGCTCGCGTGACGGTATGCGCGGACGGCTCGCGAAATGTGCCACCTCATTATCATTACTAATACGCGCGCTACGCGGCTCGCCTCGCGCGAACGCGCGCGACGGATAATGTCTTTCCCCCCCCCCTGCCCGCTGGAAAACCGAACCGATCTCCGCCGCGTCGCCTTGTTGCGCGTCAACGAGAGATTGTACGCGAGAGAATCCGTGAAACTTGCTCCGCGCGATCGTCCGATTCAAACGGGGGGGGGGGGCCG
>NW_011967223.1:1208656-1222721 GCF_000949405.1 Vollenhovia emeryi | reverse complement strand
ATCGCCCGGTCCGCGATTACGTGCCGACACGATCCCCTTAACGCGAATATAATTATCCGCGTGTAATAACTGCACGCGCGGAAGTGTCTTCTAATCGAGACACGTCGCGTAACGCGGGCGCATTTTTAAGATAGGAGACGTCTATCTGTGAAAAGATCGTCAAGTTATTGTTGTGTCGGTAATTCCTTCCTAGAAGGATATCATTAAAGGTGTTCTTTTTTTCTTTTCGTGTCAAGTCTATTTGCTCCGTTCGTCTAGATTATCTATGTTAATACATTTTCAAATGAATGGAAACGATGGCGTGGGAATGATAGCGCGAGTTTAGCGTTTGCGTCATTTATCCACGATAATTTCGCGTTTGAATACGCACTCGTATACCGGCGATAACCGCCGGTCACTTGTATCTCACCGTCTCTGTCACTTCTGGCGCGAGCTGCTATCGCTAATAAACCCTACGCGCCCGCGATTATGCTCGACCTGCTGCTAATTAGCCGGTTTCACGCAACAACCTAAATCTAATGGCCGACTTCCATCTGTTATTCTCGCGAACGACACGTGCGGACATGGATTAGTTGTTACGTCGAATGTACGCACAAAAAATTGTCATGGAAAATAACGAGGGGAAATAGATAATTTGTCACGTCGAAGTTGTCGCGTCAAGTGCGGCGGATCGCGCGACGTCGGCGATAGACCGTTTTAATTACCAGTCGATTTAATTAACACACTTAACGAGAGTCCGCGCATACGTTGCGTCATACGACGGAAGAACGGTACGTGTGCGGGATCTGCATTTGAGCGTAACTACGCGGATTGTTTCTTAAAATTTACCCTGAAAATCGTGTAATCGTGGTAACAGCATGGCGTCTGGGAGAATTTTATGGGAGTCTTTTTGAAATTTTACCATACATTTTAGAAGTAATTATACTTAGAATACATTTTACTACTAAAATGTATGGTAAAGTTGCAAAAACCTCTCGTACAATTCTTCAAAATGCCATCGTTGTTCTACGATTACATGATTTTCAGAGTAAATTTTAAGAGAAAATCATGTAATCGTAGGACAACGTGGCATTTTGAAGAATTGTGCGAGAGTTTTACTAGTGAAATGTATGGTAAAATTTCAAGAAACTCTCATAAAGGTGCGCCATGTTGTCCCACGATTGCATATCGGGGGAAATTTTAAAAGAAAATTCTCTCTGCGTACCTTCCACGATAAGATCCGCATTTGATACACGTCGATAATAAATATCCGTTTAAGCCCCCGTCGAACTCGGAGTCTGTCCGTGCGAAAACCCGGTGAGCATCTCAGATTGAAATGTCATTGCGGGTCTTGGCCAAGATGTGGCCTGATCGCGCCACTTTATTAAGACGTCATTCGAAGATCTCCGGAAGATTCAATTTACTAAGCTCCAAGGCGCGTTCGGCGTGCCGCCACTCGTGTCCTTTTATACATCGTCGGTGCTATTCCCCCCCAAAGTGCCCTCGTATCACGCGACAACCGAGGATATCTCGAGCCAAACGCGCGCCGCGGCGCGACGAAGAACGGAGGGTGTTTCGACCACGATCAGCGAGTTAATCGTCGCGATCACGAAATGTGCGCGTCTACATTACCGGATATACCCGGTGCGCGTTATCTCGGAAACGTGATTCGGATCTGCCTCATGTCGCGACGCGCTTTATACTCAGCAAACATGTTTGGCATCGCGCGACGGCGCGAGTCGCAAAAGAAGTCCCCGGCTTCTTGGAAGGCATTGCCGAATTTTACCGTCCGCGAATTACCGAGCCCGAGTCCCCGGAACCTATGATCGTCCGCAAATTGCGGCATCGCGATCTCCTTGAGCGCCTTAGGAAGAGGGTCATTACGTCTTTCTTTTTGTTTCACCGACAGACAAATGTCGGACATGCAGTATCGGCCAAAATTGTATCACCTTTCGATTTTTTTTTTAGCATAACTGCACGGAGAGAATTTTCTTGTGAAGTTTATCCTGAAAATCATGTGATCGTGAGACAGCACGGTATTTCAGAAGAACTTCATGAAAGTCTTTTGAAATTTTACCATACATTTTAGAAGTGATTATACCTGGTATACATTTTGCTACTAAAATGTATGGTAAAATTTCAAAAAACACAGAAAATTCTTCAAAATGCCACGCTGTCCCACGATTACATTGATTTTCAGGGTAAATTTTAAGAGCAAATTCTCCCCGTGTGGTTTTAAAGTGCACGAATGCAAACTTCGAAAATCATGGTGCATTTTGTCCAATTTCACTGGCCTTCGTGTACGAGATGCACCTGTTATCGGGCGTCTGCGATATTGTGAGCACATTCGATGCACTTTGATGAAAGAAAAACTAAAGGTCATATAATTTCGATTGGTGCTGTATGTATTTCTTAAACGATTCTTCTCTGGGGAAAATGTCGCGTGGACGTTGGGATGGCGCGACGCCACACTGAGAAAACAGTCTCTGAAAATTTATGTGTGGCATATATGCCTCAAATAATGTTTATTTTAGCGAAATAAACATTATATGCCACAAATAAATTTTCGAAGACTTTTCTCTCAGTGCAAAATTCGCGAGGTTGCACGCGGAATTGTTAGGTACCCTCTAGAAATTATATACGATACGAGATAAGCGCTGCTGACTTAACTGAAATTTTGCCCAGCACACTCCTAAGATTGTGTGTGTACTAGTCAAATCGTTGCACGATAAAATTCGAAATTTTAACAGCACAGCCGTTTTACGTCGCCCGTAAGTGAACTGAAAAAAAATTCGATTTGCTAAAAAAACCTTTTGCTGCCATAACTGTAAATTTCTAAAGCACAGCAAACGGTTTGCTGTTGCACCTTGTACAATAGGCACAGCGGCCAAATATTTAGCTGTCACAACTAAATATTAGCTGTCCACATTTTACAACTGTAATTTAGTTGCCGCGTGCAGTTTTTAGTAACGGCAGCTACACTTTTTCTTTCCGCGTGTCGGAAGGTAGTTTCCTCGTGGCAGCTCGAAAGAGTATGCAGAATTATAAAGAGCACGACGCAACGATATCGTCTACGGCTTTATCTTACGTGGTATTAACAAGTCGATACCCTTCATTGGTCGCCTCGCTTAAAAAACCGTGACGTATCTGCAAAAAGCAGTTTCGCAATGCCCCTGCCAACCTGATTCCTTCCAGGTATCTACACCGAGTAATCGTTCGGTTAAAAATACATTACATATCGCGAGTAAAATATTTTCAGAAGTACAGCGTGTGCCACAAACTCGACGATGCGCTTTTCCATTTGCATTTAAACGCGCGACGCGGAAAAAAACGAAAAAGCTCGATAATTCCGCGCGCACCAGGGAATCAATTCTGAATCTGACAATATAATGAAAACGCTGAGAGTGAGTAGCTTGGTCTCTTTCTAACTGTTCCCTTGGAAAGAGACGAAGCCGCGCATTTTCAGCATCTTCATTATATTGTAATGATATAAAATTGATCCCCAACTCGGGAGGCACGCGGAGAGGCGAATCCTTTAGATGAGAGATGCCGGCGAGGACGCGTCATCGATCGGGCGAGTGAAAAGTTTCCGTCGCAAATCAACGTACCACCACCATTAGCATGTGCATACATGCACGTGTAGAGCACGCTGCAAAGGTCACGCTCATTGTGCTCGCGGAACACGCTAATTTAGAGCCCAACTTGCCACGCGTCTGATTCCGGTACGAGGTTCATTGCTAAGGTTATTTCCCTAAATGCCCGCGTCACGCGTGCCCGCTAATGCAATGTACGCGTACGTAATCCCGTCGTTTTAAAGCGACACAGATTCCTCGGTGCGTCAGAGGCTGCGATTATACCGTTTAATCGCGCCGCCGCGCTTCACGAGAAGAAGGAAAGCGCAAAATTTGAGAAGCGGCACTTACAATTACATCTGGACAAATTGTCCGCACCGGTTCCCACCGTGGTCGCGTCCGTAATCGCCTTCTTCCGTTAATAATTAATTTTCCACAATTTACTTCTCGAAATAGTTGCACTCCTTTCACCTTCTCTGCTTCTCGAAATGAAGCAGCGACCAACGCACGCGCGAGAAACAGCGCGCCGATCTAATTTCGGACTATTTTTCTACGTACGTTTCCGCAGCACGTGGTTCGCGTCCACGTTGAAACGAAATAGGAATCGCTTGGGCGAAGTCCCAAATAACAGGAATGCTGCACAAACAATGCTATGAGCGCTTTGACTTGTAAATTGGAAGATACCACGTGCTTAAAAAAATAATGTATTTCTGACAAGTTAACGTCGCGTTGGAAAAAATATGTCTTGCAAGAGTTGTACGAGGAGGAATGTCGCATAAAATTTAAATATAGATAGTGCAAGCTCTGAAATATGGAAACGCAGAGCGATTCGTGGCGGGGCGAATTTTATTATCCGGTAGTCCATTGAGGAAATTTACGAATGACTGATACGCATGTGACGCGACTACTTTTTACTGCCGCACTGAATGACGTGCCTCGTCGTTGTCGACGACTCATTTGTAGTCTCGTGACATTTCCGCGAGGCGTCTGATACCCAAGACCGGTCAGCTGTCGAAATTTACTCGTCTAACGTCGTAGAGACGCGACTTTCTGACAAATAGACAGTAACGGACATTTAAATGGGCGTAAAACTTCGAATTTTAGAGTTTATACGAGAAAAAAATCTCGAGTTTATTAAAGCCTTTGAGGAAAGTTGAGAGTTGTGATAATATTATTGATTAGCGATTATATTGTACCATTTTGATTTTCAAGACTACGTGGTTTTTTGTTACAGTCTTTCAGTCTATTTCTAGTAACGAAGTAATTTGGAATCAAATGCAACAGGTAAACCATTTCAAAAATATGACGCGGAAGCTATAAACGAAATATTGTCATTTCGTGGCCGGTGAGTATTTCGAATTTCAGCCTCGTATCAAATTGTATGTTTCAAAAAAATTACATTGCCGCGCGGGAAAAAGTAGCTGCCGCAGCTAAAAACCGCACGTGGTAACTAAAGCCAACGGCACACGAGACCATTTTCCCTACTGGATTGCTTGCGAGAGCCAGGATTTAGTCACCTAATCTAAAGCTCTGCGTCCTTATTGATTCTCGTAAGGAATCCAGTAGGAAAAACAGTATCGTGTGCCGTTGGCTTCAATTTCAGTTGTAAAATATGGACAGCCAATATTCAGTTGTGATAGCTGATATTTTGCTACTGTGCCTATTTGCATTAGGTGCGACAGCAAACCGTTTGCTGTGGTTTAGAAATTTATAGTTACGGCAGCAAAACATTTTTAGCAAATCGTGATTAGCTAAGGTAGCGAAAAAACTTGTTTTCGGTGCTTAACATATAAACATTACCGCGGCGATGTGTAAACGATCGGCTGGAAGTTGGAGTTACATAACAGTCTGTAGTTTCATAGGCGTTTGTACAAAATGTAATAATGCCTAATCCTAGCTAATTGGTCCGACGTCATTTTGTAATTCCACTTCTGCAAATGATGGCTGGATTGAGACAGGTGTACGGTAATTGGAATGTAAGATTTTATGCAATTATTAACGTAATCGCTTACGTGCAAGTCAGTGGCGTAAAGCACTCGATTTCGAGTGTCTGACATAATCGCGACGAATGATAAGCTTGCTTCGAAAAATTGTCAAGTGTTTCATTCGAGATTTTTCCCTCGTCTCTCCGCCTCTTCGTCCGCTTCAACGTTAATTACGAACGAATCTTTAACGAATATTACGAATATCGAACGACAATAACGTGATATTTATGAGGACAAGCAATGAGTAAATCGCTAATAAATAAAATATCAATTTTATTTACCGATCGCTTTCAAATTTCTGGCACATGGTGCGACAGAAAATGCGACTTGACCGCAGTTTGTCGCAGTTATCGAAGGCCAACGGCAGTATCGGTTTCTAGCGTCACTTAAAAGTAATTATCTGTTAACAACGAGCGACTTTGCCGATCGATCGCGAAAAGATAGAGGGTTTTCGAATCGAGTTGCTGGGCCGGGTCGAGTATAACGGAGTGTGGAGGCTGAATTTCATTTGGTTTGGCTGGTTTCTCTGTGACACTTACCTTGAACACGGGGGCGGTTTCGTCGTGCCCGTGTTATCCGCGATAGCAGTGCTCGGAAGAACGACGAGGAACGTGAAGAGCGCAGCGTGCACCACAGGACGAAACATCAAAACGGAGCATGTCGAAACCATGGCCATTTCTTTCGCTCTCGACTACCGGTTTTCGGTGCCCCTCCGTCCCTTTTATTCTCTCGGTTTCGTACTACTTTACGTGCGTGCGTGTACGATCTACCCTCTCCTCCTTCCTTTTTGTCTCCTCACGTCGCCGTGTCGATCGTACGTATTCGCGATTCGATTTTACGCTACACAGGCACGCGCGGAGAAGCACGCGCGCATCACTCTTTCTCTTGAGGTTTTATCAGGGAAAATAGCGCGAGATGAAAAACGAGAAAAAAGAGACCGACAGCACGCGTGTACCGAAAGTCAGATTTTTAACGGCGTCTTTCTCTCCGACTTTCCCCTCTCTGCTTTCTTACCGAGAACCGAAAAGCCGATCTCCTCGGCGTTACGATCGCACGCGTTTTTCTTGTTTTTGTCCTTTTTTAACGTTTTTTTCGCTTTTCCTTCTCTCTCCTCCTCTTTCACTCTTGATCTAGCAACTCTGCTTTCTTCGTTAAACGTTTCTCCCCCGTTTTGTTCCTCTGTTGTTCGAATTTTTCGTTTCTTTTAGCTTTTAGATTTGATTTTTTTTGCTTAGACCCGGCTCGATTCGAGAGTGTCTCTCGTGCTCCGTTTTTTATCTATTTTTTTTCGAGCGAGGGATACGAGGGTGATGGCGCGCGCGGGTGATGATCCTGATGCGAGTGTGATCCTTACTTTTTCGTGATCGACTTCGGATGCGGGCCCACGAACTTTCGCAGCCGGCGGGGTGGTCTCAGCTCCAACAGCGAGGCCGCATCTCCCCTGCAACAAGAAACGCAAAAAAGGCGGACGTTAGACGGGCAGGACGTCGGTAGCCTCGCGAGGGGATTTTGTCGCTGTCGCTTAATGTCGCAATCACGCACTTATGTCATTTGCATTCTAATACCTCTCTTCGTAAAAGGATTTCTCGCCGCTCTACGCGCGATTAAACGTACGCGAGGCGAACTCGGTGGGGCACGCGGACACATCGAGACATCTCGCCGAGCGAATTTAACTCTGACCATAAAATTTTACAATGCCGGACACGCCACGTGTAACACCGCCAATCTAAGTGTGTTACTTTTATACGCATATGTGTGCAATTTGATGTAGCGCTTTTCGCACGTTTCTTTCCGTTCAAAATCGCGACACGTGATATACGTCACATTTAAACATTTCTTGTCGCTCGAAGAGTCTTTTTAAACGGCAAGTGACGTATATCGAGTCACGTGTCGCGATTTTAAACGGAAGGAAGCGTGTAAAAAGTGCTTCGCCAAATTATACACACATACGTGTATAAAAGTAACACACTTAGACTCGCAGCGAAGCAATTCGATGCGATCGAACATCGTCACTTTTGACAAGCGGTACTCACGGAAAACGGAGAAACCTCTCCAACGTACGCGTGACTGTTCGTTTTCTTGCCGCGGTTTTTACGTCAAGGAAACGTAGAGTCGTCCCCGCGACAACATAATATCAGAACCGGTAAATCGATCGCCGTACTCTCATTAGCTAACTGCATGCTGAGTCCGTAACTGCACTCAGCGCGTTTGAATTATGCGGCGAGCTGCGATTTGTGAGTCACATTAAAATAATTGGGTATGCATTACTGCGCCGATCATTAGGACGATAAATATGAGGAACGATCCTGCGGATCGATCTATCGCGATGAATTGTTCGCGAGTAACACGAGCGCGTGAGAGAGAGTCACTTCTGTTGCGATCTGGCGAATAAACATAAGTGTAATACACAGAAGGAAGTAAGGGCCATCGCGCACAAAATTGCATAGTTGCATATGCATAGCACAAGACCGTCTAGACCAATAAGTACGTTACGTAAATCAATATGGCGATTCAATCCTCGATGTTCATTGGTTTAAACGGTTTTCATGCTATGCACATGCAGCTATGCAAGTTGTGTGCGATGGCCCTAATTCTTTGTTAACCTCACAGTCCACATTTTGACGCCAGATTGCGATAAAGTTTCCCCGATTTTCGCGAGCGAAGTTGACCTCGACGAGGAACCTTGAACAATTTGAAACATGTCTCGGAGTATTAATTCGAAATATTGTACTTGGACTCTGCAAATTAATGTATCATGTGTCGTAATTAATTAACGCGTTACAACAGATACCTGCGTATGGATAAACAGTCTCTCGAGCCGCAAATTTTGTATAATTTATCGCAATCGGTTCAACATAAATGCACTGAAGATCCCGAACGACGATCGGGAAACTAAATGTGTGACAATGATCTACTGGTTTCATCAAGAATTTGAGAAAATTAATCTCAAATTTGAATTACTTTATCATATTAAACAAATAATAATGCATAAGGCTCTAATGTTAAAGCACAAATACGAAGTAATAAAGGATATAACAGCTGCAGGACAGGATGTTGGTGTCTAAATGATTTTAATTTTTAAATTCATTGCGAAAAATTTACCAGAGTTTGAACCTGGACCTTCCTCTCGCTAGGCGGGCGTCCCACCACTTCGATCGCCGAGACTCGATCCGAGCTGCACGATCACATGCCTCGGTGGTCGAATTGGTGAGACGCCCGCCTAGTGAGAGGGAGGTCCAGGTTCAAACCCTGGTTGAGGTAAATTTTTCGCAATGAATCTAAAAATTAAAATCATTTAGACACTTCGTATTTGTGTCTTCACATCAGAGCCTTATGGATTTAATTAATTGTTATAATTATTATATGTTATAGAATTTATATAGTAAGAATTACTTTATAATACACGCTATAATGTTATTAAAATTTAACGATTTAATTTTCTCGAGTGCTTAAAAAGAAATTAGTTACGACACGCTCGTTTAATGGCTTAATTTGAGAAGATAAGCGCACGACGAGAGATTCACGGTAAGATCTTTGATAATCAAAGCTGATACGAAATTCTAGATTACGCGCAGCTGCGAGATCTCAACCGCGAGCCTCAAGACGCGTTTTATTTTCTGCACGATCGCACGCCGTTGAAACGTGCGTACGTATCAGCGACATGCTCGTTAAGTTTGTCAATACCGGTCACCAAATTGACATCACTCGCGCTTATTTCCGTCCGTAAATGGCACCGTGGCTACATTTAGCCACGGAGCAACCACGAGTGCGATACGTGTCACCTGTCTGTTCGCGGTGCGATACACGCATTAAGGAGGCGGATAAAGTAAAGTCTGTATTAAGTGACTGTCGAATGGTATCGAACGATCAATTTCGCGACAGATTGCCGCGATATCAGAATCCTCTCTCTTTCTCTCGATGTGAAAATTTGAAAAAAAAAAAAGAAACAGTGTGCGGTCGAACCTTTTACAATTCTACCTTCCAGTTTATCGCGGAAACACAGCCGTGAACATCTTCCCGCGATATTTGCATGCTCAGCGTGCGCTCTGGAAGGTTAATAGGACAACTGGTGATTCCGAATACGTCGCCCGAGATCGATTATCCGATCGACGCCGGTTTATCGACCGACGCGACCGGCGCGAAATTATACAAATTGACAATGACAATGTCGTCACGTGTCCAGCCGTGATAAGGCGATCCGTCGTAATCGTAGGAAAATTCTACGAGATTGCAACGAACGAGAGCACCGGCTGCAAATAAAGTAATTGCGTCCAATCCCCGCTTAAATCTTATCTCGAGGACCTCGGGAGAACGATAAAAGTTATGGTAAGTCAATAATTACGATTATCGTCGCAACGAGAGTGTCTCCTGACGCGACGCGCGAATGCGCGCGTAACTACTTACGGGATGCGCACGAGTCAACCTTCGCGTATCTTTCCAATCTCCCGGCGAGACCAGCCTCGCACGTAAGGCACCGCTCAGCGCTAAATGCTTTTCCTTCGGTCCGCTCCTGATCGAGCGCCAGCTCGTCGCGCGTAAAATTATCCCTCGCGAGCGGTAACGGATCGAGGCGGCGGGATCTAGTGCCGCGCTGGTCTAATTGCAGCCACCGATGTTCGTGGACGACGAGACACCTCTGCGGTACGGGAAGCAAGACGGAAAGAGGAACCGGGAAGAAACGGCAGAGGAAGAAGAAGGTGAAGAAGAGCGAAAGAGGAAGGGAGGGAAGGGAGAGTTACGCCGACGATGCACTAGCCTCTCTCTCTCTCTCTCTCGCCTTCTCTCTCCTACCGATGGGGGAATCCGACGACTCCTCAGCTCCGGCAATGCACACGGTGCAGCGTGCGTCGTACGACTGATTCGCGCGTCCCACGCGGCCTGCCTTTTAAACGGCGTTACGTCACGCCGCGCGCGAGTCGAGCCTCCGGCCGCCGATTCGACGGGAGCGGCGCGACGGCCGCGACGATTGGCCGGCGCCGAGACACACACCCCGCGCCGGATTCAAATTTCTGATAGCGAGAGTCGCGGAGTCGCGCGCGCGCGCAAGAGAGAGAGAGCGAGAGATCCGGATCTGTGGGAGAGATATACTCTCCGCTGATGCTGCGCGCGTTTCGGGGAACGAAAACGGATCCGTGTTGCGTGTCGGCCGGGTGACAATGACCGGGGGATTACATCGCGGCTACCGTAGACGCGCGCGACATTTTTCAGATGTCGCATCTTTGACGGTCACGGGAGATGGGCGTCTGAGACTCGCTGGAAAGAAGCTTACGAAGCTCCCAGACGTAGGGACGTAACGTACTTCGGATACCCGAGCGCGTATCTTAAATGTCACTTTTGACATAGGCACGTCTCGCGATAAGCCCGAGTTACCTGCATTAAAATTGCAGAATCTTTCGCAATCGGTGACGTTCGTATCGAACTAGTCTTATACTCGAGCTATCCTGCGCGAGTTAGTAAAATTATATGAAGGATATTATTAGACCTTACTTGCGGATAAGAAAATGTCAGGATGGGAGAAGGAGACCACGTGTGTTAAACGTTAACCGAGCTCTGACGTCTTCGCCCGTAATTTCTCCGTAGTCAACGGGTACCCGTGACGTCGGTCGCTCGCGCAAATAGTGAAAGTGACCGGCAGGAACGTACGAAATTGCCGACAACTTTGCACAATTGACGAAAACGAACGTCGGAAGCGACGCCTGAACGCAATGTATTTGAGTAACCGGTCATGGCCGCAGGCAGAGTCACTGAACGAAGGGTCGCTTTCCTTTCCCTCCAAGTTAATTCGCTCGAGACAAGGTAGGAATTTCACGAAAGGCCGTGACAAAACGATCGGTCGTTTCGTGCGGGTAAAAAGTAGGCCGGGCGCTACGGTTCACTGACAGCCAGCGAAAATATGCTCCAAGGTTACATCAACCAGGCTCCGAAGGAAGATTAATTATGCCGATAGAACGTACTCCGGGAAGAAAAAGACAGCAACCCATTTTGGGGCCCACAATTAGTAATCGAACTATTTGGATTGTTCGTAACTCTAAGCTTTTACGAATTTTACCCCGCGTAACTAAAAGTTAGCTATTCTATCTATATCCAAGATTTAAGTAATACTAATCGACTCTCTCAATTAGTTCTATCGATATTCAGTAACGCAGAGATACTTTTCATGCACTAACCGAAATGTTAAGTTGTTTAACTACAAAAAAACGGTCAAAAGTTTTTCCAGATTAGAATTACGAACAATCCAAACGATTCGATTACTAATTGTGGGCCCCAAAATGGTTACTAACTGTCTTTTCTTCTCAGAGTACGAATATCGCGAACAAGTCGCGAGTACCGGCGTGGGACGCCGCGGTCGACATACCGCAATCGCCCTTTCGTCGCCGACGATAATCGTATCGGCGGAAATCGTGACGGTCAAATAGAAGAAATGCGCACAGCTATTCTCGCCTATTATTGCGCAATCGATGTTATATAATCCTTTTTATAATACTTTGAATCACCACATGAGCTTTCCACTCACGTTCCCGCCGGATGAATAGGCCGCCGGCCGCGTTATTCTAAACGGCGCGGCGACGCGAATACGTATGCACGTATGCCTAACATTTGTTTAATTGTTCGCCGTTCGGTGCAAATTGTCCGCGGAACAAAGGACGAGACAAGCGCGCGAATGTTACTCGTCGGCGGAATAGGAATTGCGCCCCCGTTCGAGAAAACAGGACACCGTGATTAGATCGCGCCTCGCTTATTTTCGATCATCCGCGCCAATCTCGATATCTTATCTCGCGCGCGCGCGCGACGTATGTACAATCACGTCGGCAGAAAGCTGGCACGATCGCTTTTCTGCCACCATCATGCATCTTCGCGATGTCGAAACGGTTTTGGACCACGCATCGCGCTTTACGTAATCGCGCTCTTCCTTTTACGAGCCCTCAAGACGATCCAAATACTCGGCTCGCGGATTCAACGGCTCCGGCTCGACTTGGCGCATTCGAGTCTTTCCTCTACGATTCGTTAGTCGAGCGAGCTGCCACAGATCCTTGCATGGTGCAACGACTTGGTCCCGGCAAGTTGGACAACATGTAACATTACTTTTCGTTGCGTCATGCACTCGGGCCCGTGGATTAACGCCGCTGGCTAAGTGCGCTCATTAATTATCTCCTCAAGTTATTTATCTCCCTAACGCGATTAATCGCGCGTAATTAAAACTTTACGCCTCTGCGTGGGTCGCTGATGCGATCAAATCGCGACCGTCATCTTTTTATGCTCGCGACTTTTGCAGCGGTTCGCTGCTTCCGCAAGAGGGATACTCAGTTGGTAAGGAACTTAATTCAATTTTCTTATCCGATCTTTGATTGAAATAACGAGGACGCCGGCGATCAACCTGTTCTGTTCCCCGTATCGTTTAAAGACGCTTCGTTATCTACGGTCGTTTTACAGGTAGGATCATTTCCGCGTGCATTTGCAAGTCTTTGGAGGCAATTAACGCGTCGTCGCGTGTCCGCCCGGTGACGAATGTGCGTTTGTCGAAGAAGGTTTCTCATTAACCGGATTACTTCTAGTTGCGTTCGTCGCACGGCGAGCAGAATCTGCTTTCCGCCGGGAAAAACCCGATTCGCCGAACACGCGATACTCTGAAACAATTAGCCGACTTAACCTCGGCTTAATTATCCGTTCGGCGAAGCGTGGCGGAGATTAATTGCCGCGGGTACAAACTTTCTTTCGATACTTTCCCTCGGTGTTCCGCGAGACCAGCCTCGCCGCGCGCAATCGGACGCCTCGACGTTTCTCGCACGTAGCATTCCACTGGGATCGAATCGCGCGACTGTTAAAAATTCGCAAAATCGATTCTTGGCACAGATTGACTTTCCTCTTACTTATTGTCAAAATTAAATGGTGAACTTATTGTCAACCCACCTGGCAAATTTTATTAAATTCGTTACAACATTTCGACCTTACTTCTCTGGGGAAAAAAAGACAGTTATAACCCATTTTGGGGCCCACCATTAGTAATCGAATTATTTGGATTGTTCGTAACTCTACTCTGAGAAAAATTTTGGCCGTTTTTTTATGTAGTTAAGCAACTTAACATTTTGGTTATTGCCACTTAAGTGAAAATTATCTTTGCGTTACTGAATATCGACAGAACTAATTGAGAGAATTGATTAGTATTACTCTAATATCTTGGATATAGATAGAACAGCTAATTGTGATTTTTAGTTACGCGAGATAAAATTCGTAAAAGATTAGAGTTACGAACAATCTAAATAATTCGATTACTAATTGTGAGCCCCAAAATGGGTTGTAACTGACTTTCTTTTCCCAGAGTTGAAGTACTTGAAAAGGAAGTAAGGTGGAAACGTTGTAACAAATTTAATAAAATTTGCCAGTTGGGCTGACAAGAAGCTCACCCTTTAATTTTTAATCGTCACTGGCGACTGTAAGTGACATTCTTCTTTCGTTGTTTATCGCCAAAAAATGACGCAATTTTCGCGGAATAAGTTAGAAGAAAATTTCGCGGTCGCTATTCCGAAAAAA
>NW_011967223.1:1186480-1207158 GCF_000949405.1 Vollenhovia emeryi | reverse complement strand
AAACGCGTTGCAAAATCTACATAAAACTAATTACAAACAAAATCCTTGATTCGTACATCTCTATCGCATCGTGTGCTCAAAAGAGAACACTATATGATTATCGATAATAATTATCTGTAGCTACAAGTGTTTAAGCGATAGCTGTACACGTTGCGTTAATTTTTGTAATTAAACAAGAATTTACAAGTGATACGCTCTCGATTACTAGCGCCGTAGAGCGAGAGGATAAATATTATGAGACACGATGCTCGAGAGTGCGTCGGAACCGTCGCACTGTGCGCGATAGCGGGTTGATAACACCCGGTCTTAATCTTATCACTAAGGAAATACATCAAGCGCCACGAACTGGATCGTTTTACGAAATTTATGAACGTGTCTAAACGCAAGTTAAAATATTATACATCGGCGGTGAAATCAATTTGGACCGTCGATCGTCCTCGTTTACGAGAATTGTTAAATTGCAATTTGCACCGAAATCTCTTCCCGCCCTGTTCAAAGGCAACCCGCGCGATTGGAGGCGCAGGATTCGAACACGGAGGCGGCCAAAGGTGGCACGAGAGATTGCGTTACGGCGCCTTCGCACTTAATCGCGACACGCCGCGGTCGAGTGATCATCGTTTTAGCGACAATCATTCTATCATTGGCTATTTTTAGCCGGAAATAGGTCGGTGCGCGGAGGGTTGGACGGCAATAAGAGGCCATGCTGAATAGTTTCAGCCGGCGGGTGTCGTCGAGCCACGAGGCTCGAATCACCACTGCTCGAATCAATTATCTTCATGGGTGTCTTTTTATCGTCACGTCCCCCCCGAGTCTCGCGATTAGAATCTCTTGGCCCGCGTTAATGACACATTTTCTCGGCGTCTTACAGAAAACAAAAGAAAATACGAAGGAGTTGCCCGTAGCGGCGAGTTGACGGGACGCTGTTAGCTTCCGAATCGCATCAATCTGTCACCGCAATTATCGCAAACGATGTTTTTTTTCCGTCATTCGTGACACCGAGAAACGTCGCTGTTAGAATATGAAGTATCTCCTCTGAATATTGCGCCGCTAATCGAGATGTCGCGATAAGATTTCGACACCAGAGATCGTGCCAGATCGTTCCAGGTTCCAGGTTTATCGCTCGAGGAACAATTTAAATGTATACACATAATTACGTACCTACTGAATTTTGGCTGACACGAAAATCTCGAGAAGGTTTCGCGCGATATAGACACGCTCGCCCATTAACATGGATCGATTAACGGCGCAAGACGATGAGATCTCGGTTGATGGACGCGCGATGAATATACTTGAGTATGACGAGAGCCAGAATCGCCGGTGTTTACGCATGTGACGACAGTCGTGCATCCCGTACTTATCTCTTTCCGGGAAACCCTCCCTCCTGTTTTCTCGTCGAGACCTGATCGTCCACCAACTTCTGGCACACCCAGAAAAGTGTTTCTTCGAAATCATGCAAGTTTTCTTTGAATTTTGACCTCACTAGACTTTTATTCAATTTCAAAGAAGAGATTTTGTTTACCTTTATCAAAATTTTATTTCATTCAGACTGGAATCTCTAAGAGGATTCATATCTGTTTCTTCAAATCTAGCAAATAAAAATTCAGTAGATTCAAAGAAGTGATTTCTTTACCTGCATCAAAATTTTATTTCATTGAGACTGGAATCTCTAAGAGGATTCGTATCTGTTTCTTCAAATCTAGCAAATAAAAATTTAGTAGATTCAAAGAAATGTGATTTCAACGTATCTCATTTGTTTAACTTAAATAAATCTGTTTTCTGTATGCAGAATCAGCATCGATGAATTTCTATCATATCTATTTCACAAATTTTGTATTCCAAAAATTATGTTACAATAAAAAATCTCTACTGTCGCATTTTGAATTTTAAAGTAAAAACTATACTATTTTCAAGTAAAAACCTACTTTTTCTGTATAAATTAATAATAATCAATTTGTTGATTACACTATTTATATCGTTATAATGAGATAGAATGATAATTAAAATGATTAATTTTTCGAATATTAATGTGTTATTCCCTATCTTTAATCCTTGAAATTAATACGTCCAAGCCAGGCGCGTTTGCCCGTTTCGCAAAAATTGACAAAGGATCGCAGGTGTGCGATACAATAATTTAAGCTTGTGTCACCATGTGCAAGAATGAATAACATCTATCACGCTCATCAATCAACACATACACATACGTGGCTTACGTAAAAATCCTGTTTTTTTTTGTTCATCGCATATTCAAAGGATGTTTCCGCGCAAATTTACGATAGAGTAGACCACGTTTTTGTAGACAAAATCCGATTTCGATCTTTTAAAAGCGATCAATCATCATAGCCTCAGATTACTGCGAGAGCGATTAAAATGTGTATCAAGTATACGTGTCCTGCGTAGGTTTAATTCAAGAATACACGAGGGACTAATTTTGTTTTCGATCAAGAAAATATTTATTGGTCGACCATCCAAGCACTTTCCCCGGTCAAACGTGGATTTGCAAGAATGGAGCATACGATCCGGGCTCGATTCGCGCTCGATTCAGTCGGAACGAGGTTACCGCGGACGAACTTAATTCGCGGTGAGAAAGGTCGAGTTGATCAGCGATGGCAAATAATTATTAATAGCACCAGGCGGCGGCTGTACAAGGCGTCATGGAATTAATTATCGCGCGCGGCGTAACGACTGCGCGTCATTAGGCAATTCAGGAATTTGTCGCCGTCGTCGTCTATTCAACGCGACGAGCGCGTGCACCTGCATAAGTGCGGACCGCGCATTGGGAAAAAAATGCACGCGCGCCTCGCCGGAGATCGCGTGTTTCTCTACGCGATGCCAATTTCGCGCTTTCCCGGACAATCGGAAACTAATCTCGGAAAATCGATCGACGTAACGATGATAACGACACTTGCCGCACGGCACGCGCCGGTATTTAAGCCTCCCTAGATGGAGCACGAGATTCTCTCGGCTTCGCGTGCATCATTATGGAAATCCGTTGACAAATATCTAACCGTTAGGGAAACTAGCGAGAAGCAATCGATCTCTCATCGTCTGGAGACGACACTCTTTTCTCACGTGAATATGGGACGATCGAGGAAGATGTCATCACACGCGGGTGAGCGTACTCGACTCTTGTCGACTCGAGCCTACGTGCATTCCCGGCGCTCGACGCAACGCGCGTCGATTAACGATCGTTAATGCATCTAAATCACGCAGAAACGACGTACGACTATTCAGGCGCGATTCAATGGAAAAGGACGGTAGCGCATCCGCCTTTGAGGAGTCTCCGAAGGATCCTCGTCGCAAGCGACCGCGAGTCAATCGACCAAGAACGCCAAGGAAAATTTTTACACGGTGTGCACGTCCTCGGACTGTCGCCCGTCGAGGGAAAATGTCGAGGAAAAAGGGGGGATCGTTGCGATTACGCAACGCACGATTTCCGATTGTTGCAAACTGTTTCGTCGAGATCGACGAGAAGAGGCGAATAAAATTAATGTCTCGCGATATCGAGATTAGGATAATTTATTTTTTGTTTATGTTTAATTCCCTCGTAGATTTCCCCGTGAATCATCGCGCGATCGTCGACGATGATTACAAGGGATCGCGGCTTATCGTTCAATCGATCCCATCGACGAAACTGGATTCGCGATTTTCTTCTCCTGCGGCGAATGTCGCGTGTATATACATGTCAGTCCTGTTATATAATACGCGATTGTGCTTCCTCTAACACGAGCCGTGGGGGCAGCCTCAGATTGACATAATTCTGAATGATGATATTGCATTCCGCGATGTTGAAGAATAATGAACGTGTATCGTAAATCACATTCCGGCGAGAGGCTGATGAAAACTTACGAGCGATTTCCGTCGAGTCGGGAGATTAAATTAGCCCTTTCGTGACCACTGGGACATGTAAGTTCCACTTGTAAAAGCCACGACGATTTAGCACGCGTCAGATTTTACTACTGAGAAAACGTTACATCGATAAAATCAAAATATTAATTTTGGTAAACAAAAACTAAATTCGGTCATGAAAGGGTTAAGGGTCTCGTTTCAACATCTTTGGCTAGATTAACCGTCGATTAATCCAACCGAAGTTGGTGAAAGAGGCCCTAAAGGACACAGCTTTTTCCTCTAACGCAGTTAAAAGGAGTAAAATTATCGCAACGTAATTAAGGAAAAATCTTGTCAAATATATTGTATCACATAAAATGTATAGAAGAAATTAAAGGATTTTCTAACAAAATTGTCGTGTGACAATTATTTCTTTAAATTCCTATATGATTTTTTGGTTCGCATCTTTGCAGGATGCGAGTTTTCATTTCTTTTTATCTGTAGGAAGAAAGATAGCCCTGGCAACGCTATAGGAACCGCAGTTTCTAAATTGTGTACAAAAATAAAAAGTAAACTTTTACAATTCGTTTACATATCGAAGTTACCGTATTTCTACGATTAAGTTTACTGAAAAAAAAAACTGTGAATCCCTCTCTCCCCCGCGCAAGTTTCACTCGCGAGAAGACGCGGTACCGCCATCTTCTGATACGAGCTCGCGACAAAAGAATTTGCATACCGATGGATAAGAGACTGCCGATAAAGATGCCGTCGATAAGGTAGATGGCGCTTCGTCAGTCGGTACAAAAAAAAAGAAACAGCGGAAGCAGTCTTTTGCATAAGTTGCATAAGCCTGTTTAAATTGATTGGTCTGTTTCTTTATGCGTTTGTCTATGGGCCATCGCACACAAAATTGCATAGCATAAGACAGTCTAGACCAATGAGCATGTTATGTAAATCAATATGGCGACTCAATGCTCGATGCTCATTGGTTTAAACGGTTTTTATGCTATGCATATACAGCTATGCAATTTTATGTACGATGGCCCTATGAACCAATCCATTTCTTCATACGCATGCTTATGCAAAAAATGCTCTCGCCCATAAACGCATGAATTATTACCTGTTGCAACGTAGGCACTTTCGTCCCAGTGCAATTCTGAGGACGCGATAAACAAATTTAAATACTATTTGAATTTAAATTTTCTTTAAATACGAATATCTAAACCTGTAATATGGAATGTACATGTATATTAAATGTATAATATGTACATATATGTTCATGGTTGAAAGTTTAAATATCTGCATTTAAAGACCAAAAAAATACGACGGTTCAGATATAAGTGCATGTCCGGGCATTGGTACTTTTACCTTAATTGCAAAAATTGTAGTAATAAAGACGCTCGTGCGTCAGTTATAAAATCGCCAGGAAAAAATATAGAGCTGCATTGGCGAGAATGAATGGGACAAAGTATATCTTTACCTCGACGAGATAAAAGCAATTGTTCAGAAAAGTTTTCAGTAGTTTCGTTTATCATCGACAATTATGAGTTACATTACGAATGGACCATATTAGGACGGATTTGCAAATTCTCGTCTCCAAGAATATATTTCCTCGCGTAAGAGTAGATAAATGCATCCTAATTCGCAAAATTCGCGCGCGGTCTGAAAGTGACCGGTCAGCTGTCACGTGTAGGCCGTTCAGTCCTGACAAAAATATACCGTTGCTCCGTTAAACTCCCACGAATGTCTAACGAATCTAACGAATAATGTACGTTGCTGGAATCGCATTTCAATGTATCTGGCACAATTTCGCGCGATAGCGATGTATGTACAGCAGCGCGAACAAAGCAACCGGAGTAATGACATTATATCTTATCGTTTCGGAGCTTGTTTTGTCGGTCTAAAAAGAAGGTATGTTTAGTGAAACGCATGACAACATTAGTCCCGTCAGATACGACGTTCCGCGTTGAGTGCGCTATGAATTACGTTACGCAGTCGAAAATACAGAGTGTTATGTAATACCCGCCTCTTATTTGCAGATAGAGCGGACTAGACTAAGTCGAAAAATCCTCTACCATTTTACAATTTTCGCACTAGTTAATGAGATGTTAATTATTAAAAATCCCTGTCTTAGCCCGGCCTACCGCCCAATTCAAGCGGTCATCCCGCGATTGTCGCGCGGGGAGTTGTTTATGGCCGGTTCTACATTGATCGTATCGTAGAGTCGCAAGCGTCGCAAATCATAGATTCAAACAATCAGCGTTGAATTAGAACCAGTCTACGACCCTTGCGACGCTACGATGCGATGCGACTAATGTAGAACCAGCCTATTATAGATAGCCGCTACCGTGTGTCATAAGCAATTTCCCGCGCGCCTACTCTCTAAAGTTTTTGGAGTGAAAATAGAACCGTGGAGAGAAATGTTCACTCTATTGGAGCGAATCTTTACTCTATTAGAATAAATATTTACTCCAATAGAGCGAATATTTCACTCCACGGTTCTATTTTCACTCCAAAAACTTTAGAGAGTAGCAACGCCAATCCCGGGACGGCCGTATCTCGCCGCGTGCTTGAATTGGACGGTAGGTCGGGCTAAGACAGCGAATTTTAATAATTAATCAAGGGAAATTTTTTAAAAATCCACCGAACTCGCAAAATTGGTGTTTATTTTAGTCACTTGTGAATATGCCTCGATGGTCGGTTGAGACGCCCGCCTAGAGTGAAGGGAGGTCCAGGTTCAAACCCTGGCTGATATAATATTTTTCGTAAAAAAAAATTCTGTATTATTAAAATTGCCAGATACGGTCACATAAAAATCAATGATGTTGTAGAATAATTTAATTGTCAAAATAATTATATGTATTCTTGAAGTGACAATTAGAATACGTAAATAAGACTGTAATATTGTTGCAATGTAAGATTATTAAGTGCTTCTAAGAAGATTGTAGATTGTTGCGTATATACGAAACAATAAACGCGTTAATTTGATTATATAAGAGTTCATCTGACGTTTATTTGTTTCTGTGTAGTACAACTAGTATGCGCGCTCTGTCATTTGTCTCGTTTTGCGTCGGTCCCTTCCGCGCATCCTACATTGTTCTGGGCAGATTAATAAGAGAAAAGTTCTATGTGCGATAGTGTAGCTTTGATACACTACTACACATACAACTACAGTACGCACACATATGTACGCCGCTGGATTGCTGCTGAAAATAATGGCGGAATACCACGTGATCGGGACCGAAAAGATCAAAGGGCTGACAGAGAGTGCACATACTAGTTATACTATGTCCGCGATATTGAAGAACGAAAGAGCGATAAGTCGCAATCGTTGCGATTTCCATAAAGAGACCGATAAACGGTTTCGCCGCCGCGCCGGCTATTGTTTCAGCTCACAAAGAGGGACTTTCCGCGGGATTTGCGCGGCGTGGAAAATTTTTATCGCCGTCCGCAAGCGCGAAGAGGACAATCCCGCGACCGATTTGCAAGGGAGAGACAAAATAATAAAGAGCGCAATAGAGAGAACACGCGGGCCTGCAATTATTTCATTGCCCCGCGTGACGTCAACGAGCGTGTTCGCCAATCGCGCGTGAGACGCGAGCGAACCCCAAGGCGAAATCGGCGAGCGAACGGTATCAGCGCGAGCTCAATTAAAATTGATTTCGCGACGACTCGTGGGCGACACAGGAGGCCGACCCTTCACCTCCGGCAATAACGACTAATTGCCAACGTCAGACGTCGTATGATACAAATTCTGATCAAACTACTTCGCGATTTAAGACCTTAACCATGAGGTATAATATCGAGATCAATGTCACACGTTTTGCATCCGATTATACGCCAAAGATATAGGTTTTTTTTAGGGCGAAATTTTAAGAAAATGAACCCGCGATCTTCTATCAATTAAAAAAGATCGAAGAGCTGAAAAACACTTTTTCCTAATTTTCTACATATAACATATATTTTTGTATAATTATAATTTACAGCAATTAATGATATCTCTGTAAAAACTAAATCTTGCAATATTTTATTATCGAAAATAGAACGCGTTTTCTACACGGAGAGAATTTTCTCTTAAAATTTATCCTGAACATTGTGTAATCGTGGGGCAACACGGCATTTTGAAGAGCTTTATGGGAGTTTATTTAAATTTTATCATACATTTCACTAGTAATTATACTCGGTATATATTTTACTAGTAAAGTGTACGGTAAAATTTCAAAGAACTCTCACAAAGTTCTTCAAAATGCCACGTTGTCTTACGATCACATGATTTTCAGGGCAAATTTCAAGAGAAAATTCTCTCCGTGTAGTAAATCTGTGATTCGAGGCGTAAACCGCCGAGGGTATTGTGGTGTACAGATTTCAGGCATTACTAGGCACTTTTGGGCATTAGTGGGCGTTATTTGGCCTCGCTGGGGCATTATAAAGAATCTAAAAAGATAAAACAAGATAAAGTAAGAGATTAAACAAGATAATAAGATAAAGTAATGCCCACTGGGCATTAGTAGGCATTGGTGTGCGTGATTTTGGTCAGCGGTTTACCCCTCGCTGTGATTCAAAAGTTAAGAGAAGCTCGAGAATATCGTTTAGTAAATCAGTTTAAAAATTGACGTAAAACATAGCGACGACTGTTCGGGAGTCACTGATAACTACAGATTGATTAACAACACGCGCGCGATACGGAATCAAGCGAGGATGCGACTCGCGGCGAATCGAGCGTTTGCCGGAGACTCGTGGTTTTTCTGCATGTAATCATTCTCGTTACGCGAGATTCCGGTTGGAGAAACGTCCGCGCAGCGATTCTGCGAAGACATGAGTCATTCTAAAAACCCACCTGAGACGCCCGTTCGCTTTTATCAATCGGCCGAAATTATCTGGATCTGTTCGCAGACGTGGCAGACAAGAGGTGTACACGCTGTTACGAGGACCGAGTTAAATCCGAGCGAAGAATCATAATTGCAAAGTAGCGAAATTAATCAGCCGCAAGAGCGGTAACATCGTGCGTGCTGCTTCATAGAATATTAAATAATCATGATTGTTCGCGTAACACTGTTAAGTAATGTCAAATGAATTGCTCAGCATGTTGCGAACAATTTTCTCTAACGATCTCCCCCCCCCCATCCGGAATGAATAAGTACATTTGCGTTTTGCCAGTAGAGGAAAGTCCCCTATTTATGAGATAGCGGGGTTTCTGTTAAATTAATAGGCATTATCTGTTGATTCCGACGTGAATTTATTGCCCTTGGAGTGAAATCTGTTTAGTGGAAAATTCATTGTTAGGTAATCGTTGCGAAGAAAGACTTGTGATTGAATGTGGGTGTTGAAAGCCTGCTATCTCATATTGGAAACCTGTCT
The DNA here is from genome assembly GCF_000949405.1 of Vollenhovia emeryi. Lineage (NCBI taxonomy): Eukaryota > Metazoa > Arthropoda > Insecta > Hymenoptera > Formicidae > Vollenhovia > Vollenhovia emeryi. The sequence continues at coordinate 1,197,975 of NW_011967223.1, read as the reverse complement.
CATAATAGAGATCTTTCTTTGAAGAATAGAGATATATCTTTGAAGAAAGATAAGAAAGATAACTCTTGCAGTTATCGCCGCTACGTTAGTTCCGACAGCCTTCAACGTCCACTCGTGCCCTCGATACTTTCCGTCAGTTCATTACGAAACTTAATAGTGCGCACACGTGCGCACCGCGTTAATAGCTGCGCGCTAATTTGCGGATTCCACGAAGTTCTACCGCGGCCCCGGTCGGTGAAATACGCAATTTACAACGATAGGAATGCTGCCGGAGTAGTTGCTGATATACAGGTCGGTAACAAAGGTAAAAGTAGCGCTACTTTCCGTCCGATTGATCGTGGATCCTCGTTCACGCTGCGCTTTCGCGAAATTCCCACGTTATCACGATAAGTACTTCATTTCCGAACGCAATCAAGAACGCGCTCCTACATTCGCCGGACTCACTTTCTTCCGTCGAACTTTACTCGCGCGTGAAGCACGAAGAAGTTTACGTTTTCCCTGTCTGCCGCAACGACACGGCTTGTCTCGCCGCCGACAGATTATGGAAAGTATATGAACTGATAAAGGTTAAAATAATAATAAAGTCGCGCAGGTGGTAAACAGTTGAATGACTAAAGCCTCGTGCTTATCTCGCGGGCCCATAGTCCACGAGATGTGTGATGTTACATCATCGGCGCGCCTCTCGAGCATAGTACGAAGTGTGCGCAATCGGTGACGCAAGTAATTGATATTCAATGGCCGCGCTGATTACCTTTGCTCATTTCCAAGATTCGCGAGCGGCTCGAGAGCCTCCGTCAGACCGGGTTGAGAACCGGTTACTCGGTCGAGCCCCTCGGCCGACAGTCAATTTATCCAATCAGCGGCTTTCTTGCCGTGACGTCGCGGGTCATCAAGTCATCAAGTGCAAGCGGGTTGATTCGTCGGCTCGCGTGTTACTCATTACGAGACGCTTTATTGATAAATCGGTCAAAGTCGCGTATATTGCTCCAATTGTTGCGACAATCGAGACCTATACCGGTTCACCAAACAATGTCATCAAAAGTGTAACTGTTAAATTAGCCGCCAACGTCAATCGTCTAATGATAGATTCTTCGATCGAGATAAAATCCGTTTCGTAAACAGGTTGAGGTACCTTCGGCGACTTGAGCTTGGCAATAAAGAATGAAGAGGTAAAGCTTCCGGCAAGCAGAATTTTCAAGGTACCTACCATTAACACATTCATCACCACGGTGATCCCCGGTGACTGTCATGGGGCGCCAGTCGCATAAATACGCCATGTATCTCTCTGAAAGTCAATCAGTGGATTATCACTGAAAACAGTGAATAGTCACTAATTTATAATGTATACTACTGAAAATCGCAGTGGTATAACTGTAAGTGACTATTCACTGTTTTCAGTGAAAATCCACTGATTGACTTTTAGATATTATATTTTTGTGCAATTCAATATAAATTTGTAAAAATCTACTATAAGTTACTACTATATGTATATTTACTACTATAAATTCAAAATTTTATTTATTATTACTCTTTTTAGTATAAAATAATTCAATGAATGAAAAATCACGCGAAATACGCTCGGCGGTGAAAGTGTTATTCATCGTTTCTATTCAGTATTTACCTAATTTATGAAACGAAACAAGGCTCTTTGAATTGGAGAATCGAGTTTACATTGCTGATGATTAATTAACGCGTGGATGCGATGGAACGATTTATTTGCACCAAACGGAAATACGTGCCTACGCGGTTCGAAATTTCCGTAAACAATTGGATAACCGTCGTAATTTCAGCGGGGATTCTCTTCCCGCGCGATAATCGCGGCGGAAATATCATTGTCTCCAATGACGCGGGGTAATCGAGCGACTTGACGTCAACGAGTACCACGTTCCGATAACAAACTGCGCGCCAACGGCCGCGATTGTTTTGTCATTTTAGCTTGTCGTTTCATCCATTCACTTTGGGTTCGACGATTTTTCAATAATTTTTGTATTCTCCTGTTGGCGATGAATGTGTCAAGTATCGGATCCATTATTCATTGCTTACATTCTGAACTCACTCCATTGAAATGAAATAAGCTTTTTGCGAACCTCAGGAGCAACCTGTCTGGCCTTCAATCTGGCTTTACTGAGGCAAACTATATAGCAATTTTTAAGGCGAGGGTTTATAAAATCCAAGGACTTGAATCAACACTGAAATTCTTAGAATATCTCACATCGAGTGTGATCCTTGGAACCAAATTGCATATATCGATCAAATTGGAATAATTTTACAACTTTTTCTCTCGCCGCAAAGTCAAAACGCATGCAGAGCAGTCGTCACATTGTGTTTACTGTAACCGAAGTTCATCGATCAAATTGGAATCATTTCAGAACTTTTTCTCTCGTCGCAAAGTCAAAATGCAGAGCAGTCGTCACAATGTGTTTACTACAACTGGAGTTGGTCGTATCTCCGCCTTGACACCGGGTCCAGTCGGCCTCATCATCGTCAAGTCCCGCATGAGAACCACTCGAGACGAGCCCCTCGTCCGACCGGCTGGGACACCAATCCAGCGAACGGTCCCGCTACCAACGCCTACCGAGCCGACGAATCGCCGGCGTCCGGAGAGAAGGCTCGCCGCTCGCACCTTGCACCTTGCAGCGCGTCGCCTTTCTCTCCGGCGCTGTCGCGACAGATTCGACGTTGAACCGACAATTGCGCCATTCGAGCTGAACTTCGAGCAATAAATCCCGCGTGTTCGTCACGGCGAGCCGTGACGACACCGCGTGTGTGTACGCCCCGTCGACATTGGCGTGATAACCGAAAGCAGTGCGTCACGCCGTGACGCAACTCCCAGGTCGGAGATGCGTTTACGATCGGATGATGGAACCTCCTCGTGACATTGCGTTTTCGTGAAACAGATTCTCCGAAACGGGGGAAACGCGGGAGGTTGTATCTCGGAAACTGTCGGGAGGGGACGGAGAGCTCGAGCCTTCGCGCTGTCGATTGGCATCTTCCTGGCGGTGCAAATCGTTATCAAACAATAAAATATATACCGCGAGCGGATCGTGTTAATTTATATTTTCAATTCGAAGCGTCGCGGAGCTTAGAATTTTTCCTTCTCATTAATACATTCGTCAAATATTGTTCGATCTCATCCCGTACGCTCGTTCCGAGAATTATGAGATTGCAGTTTGATCTGCAAATTCTACAGAAATCCTGAGCTTTCCTTCCCTCCTTCCGAAAAGAGAGAAAAAAAAGAGTTGATCGCGCAAAACTGAGAAAAATCCCGGGAATTAATTTACCTCCCACTCCTCGTAAGAAAATCGCGACAATTCGTGAAAGACGAGTGAAATTTATTCGCAGCTTGACACAAGTAGAAGTTCGTTATTCAAGAATTACCCAACCGCAATCGGCGACTGCGCTTTTGCATTCGTTGCAGACAAAGCAACATCCGTTCCCGCTGACGCAGCGCTTATGCGGCTGCCCGCGACTACATATCCGCGACCTAAACAAAAACTAAAAATAAGAGACCCGCGTTGACGATGTCACGTGAAAAAGGATCGTCCGGATATTTAAAAAGCTGTAGAGGATATTTACCGTCCACGTACTGAATGAAATTCGAGCGAGCGAGGGGGACAGGCAGATAAATTATCTCTTTCTCTCTCTCTGACCGTGAAACGACGTTGCTATGGCGCGATTTCTCGCTGGTATATTAGAAAATACATTGTGCTCCGCACTCTCTCTCTCTCTCTCTCTCTCTCTCTCTCTCTCTCTCTCTCTCTCTCTCTCTCTCTCTCTCTCTCTCTCTCTCTCTTTCTCTCTCTGTATCTAATCCATCTAATAATATCGCCCGCGCGGCCCTGTAATTTGCTTAGGTAGGTCGACATCAATTCTGGCACAGTGTCAATTGTGACATGAAATTCGCGCTCACGAGGACCCATGTTAATTTCGGCTGTGTAGCTGCTCATTCACGCCCGCAGCGCTCCAATCGCCGCCGCTCTAACGTTCTAACGTTACTTCAACCCCCGGAGAAAAAGATCGGCGTACGACGCGAAAATGAAAAGAAGAAACAAGTACCGCGCACGGTGCGTCCGCAAACTGAAGAAACGGGACCGAGAGTCTTCGTCGACCCTTTCGTGACCCACTTTGAGTCCCACTTACTTATTTTTGCATCTCTGGATTCCAGAGATACTATAGTCTCATTAAGAAATAATTATAATAATTCGGTGTCAAAGTTATCCGAACGCCTATTTATTATCCAAAATAGTAGCGTAATATTCACTTTTCTGCTCGTCCACGAAAACAGAAAAAAGAATTCGAACGACGTTACGGCTTATGATTATTTCAAATTAGGGAAACAGCGTCACATTATCAAACATTATTTTTTCCAGACAGTATTCCGGTAGCTCTTAATTATTTCAAAATAAACCGGATGCAATAATTAACTAGAATGTTAATTGTAATGTGACTCCGTGTGCATCAGGTAAGAGAGTACGCGGATATTTCAGACGACGGTGAGTCAAAAGTTGCGACTGTGGCTCGTAGATTTTCTTTTTAGCGCACGAGAAATTAAGAGAAAGATGTACATATGTATATGTATATGAAATAGATGACGCGCGAAATTGCGAGCCGCTAATTTCGACTGCGCAACTATTCATTCGCGTTGCGTTTCACGGTGGCCAGTGGCACCATTAACAATCGTTCGCACATACCGAATTGATTCACGCCCAATTCGAACTGGTCCGCCAGATCTACGCTACGGAGGACGGTAACATTCCGCTCGCGCGATCGCAAATTAACGTCGCGCGCTAATTTACCTAAGTCGATAATAGAAAATTCAATTTGAGTCTTTTAGTCCGCCGATAAACGTAAGGTCGAGTGTTTTACGACGCCGCGTAACTCGCTCCGAGCTAATTAAAATAAGAATTCACACAAACGAGCATCCGCATTCTTTTTTTCCCACACAAATCTAAATAGCTCATACTTTTCTTGAAGTACAAAAATTAAAATTTTTATTTTTCCGTTTAAGACTTTTTAGTATTCGTCGTTGCTCTTTATTGCTTTGCGAGCCTGTCTCTGATAAATCAACGAGCGTAACCAGCATTTCAATTTACAAGTCCGAGATATTTTTTCGCGGCGAATGCAAATCGGAACCTTCGACTGGCCGCTTCCGAGAGGCATCGTCAATGGAGCTCAAAAGGACACTAGGTGACAATGATATCACATCGTCCTTCGACGCGAATACGCGCGCGAAATGGTAATCATCGAACTCGAGATGAGGACGTCGCGATTTATCTTTCTTACGTCTATCTCTATCAATGTGGATTAACTTTCGTCTCGGTTTAACTCTTTATCATTTTCTAATTCTTGCAACTATTAAACTTAACTTACATTGGTAGAAATGGACATTAATAATGATATATCCCGGTCTTCGCTTCTTACGGCACGGTGCGTTAATAGTGAAGCGCAGAGCAGGCATTTGCATCTAAAAATACGCCCATGTTCGTAGCTATCCTAATCGCGACGACGCGGGGAGCATCGTTGCATTTCGAAAAAGATTGCAGTATCGAGCACTTTACCATAACTTTTAATCATTTGTATGACACAAAATCCTCACGCGACGTATTGATTACGCCACAACGGAGATCGCATATTTCAAGACGAAATTCAATATATTGTGGGGCGGAAAAGCACCCAAACAGTTAATATTTTTCTTAAAATACAAAAATTAAATAAATTAAAATTTCTAATTTAAAAACTCCTTAGTTTCCGTCGTTATCGCTTTGCGAGCCTATCTCTGATAACTCAACGAGCGCAACCCGCATGGGGGGAGAGAAGTTTCTCTTACAATTTACCCTGAAAATCATGAGATAATCATGGAACAGCGTGGCATTTTAAAAAACTTTGTGGGCTTTTTGAAATTTGACGACACATTCTACTAGTAAAATGTATATGCAAGTATAATTACTAGTAAAATGTATGGTAAAATTTCGAAAAACTCTCATAAAACTCTTCGAAATGCCACGTTGTCCCACGATTACATGATTTTCGGGCTAAATTAAAACCAAAATTCTCTCCGCATGCATTTCAATTTGATGCAAGTCCGAGATATTTTTTCCCCACTTGACATTCAAAATTTCATTTCGATACGCAGGTCCTAGCTTTCCGCTCTCTAACTGTCGGGCATTTTATTTAGCGCAATATTATGTAACAAAGGAATAAACCTCAACGAACACGAGTACACGGATACACAGACACGCTGACACGACGAAGCCGAGAGATGCTCGCGCGAGGGCTCCCGGAGTCCTCTCGGAACACGTGCTTACGCACGACGTTCGCAATTGTATGTGTGTGTGTGTGTAACGCGATTCTCCTCTTGAAAACCGTACGTACCTTTGCATCCGCTTCAGCGCAGCAAGAGCGTACCGAAACAACAGAGACTATGCACGCAGAGAGGAAGAGCAGAGGATTGTTCACTGAAATTCGCGCGCGGTCACTATCGGCGCACACTGTCCGCCGCGATAACGTCGGTCGCGTTCGCCGCGTGAGGAGCAAGTGCGTGTTCACTGGCGAGAAGGAGCCGATCGGGTCGGTCGCACTAACGAAACCGACTTGTCCCCTCGCGAAAGGAGAAACGAAAAACGTGAGGGACCTCACGATGGTGCCGCGTTACGTACGTGACTGGCTGACTCGCCCGCGTGAGTAGTATCCGAGAGTGCCGCCGACACGAGTCGGAGTCACTCCGCTTCCCTCTCCCGCCTGCTCAATCAGGGCCGAACTCGCGTACGAGCCGAGCGAGTCGCAGAACACGGGGACTCGCGCACTCGCGTTACGAACGGCCTCCTCGTGTTACCTGGAAAAGGATAGTCTCGCGCGCGCGATTCCTTCGGACTCGAAATCTTTCTCTTCTTCTTCTTCTTCTTCTTCTTGTGTAATATGGCGCTGGTTATCTAGTCGAGTCCAAGTGGGCCAGGACTAATCAATAGTCGTGAAATGTCTTCTCTAGGTTTTATCTTACGCTGCTTTTTAGCTGCTTGATTTCAAGGCACTATTAGTCGCCTCTTACGACACGGAAGGCTAGTCGGATGATCTATTCGTAAGCGGATCAACGCGCCATTTGGACTCGAGATACCTGCTCGATTCGCGGCCGCTTGCGTCTCGCGGAGGCAAGAAGGCGTTTCGCCTTTACGAAAATTAAGGGCCGCGATCGGCTCCGGCACTGCACCGGATTTCGCTCATTATCAGCCTCGTCCCGTCTCTCTTTTGTTCCCTGGCTAGACACGGCTCTCTTTCTCTTCACTTGGAGGATAGATGCGTTCGTCGCGACATTCCGCAGGAAAGCGCTCTAACTGTACTCGCGGGTACGAGACCGAGTAAAGACAGGCTGCTGTGCTCTTTCAAAATCTAATGAGGAGACACAAAGTCTAATCCTTGGTGTCTCGGACTGTTATAAATCTAGAATTAGTTTCGACTCTTACGCCGATGCGTTGAATGCTATCTATGCGATCGCGAGTTAACCCCCTTCATGATCGAGTTAATTTTTATTTTAATTAATTTTCGTACGCTTTTTTAGTAATTAAATATTTATACTAAATCATTGGGTCTTTTTAAATCTTTTCGTGGGTCTTATATGCCCAGTGCAGGTCACGAAAGGATTAAGATGTCTTCGTTCAACTGAAGATGTGACAAATCAAAGAGACTGAAATCTTCGCCGAGAGAGAAAGGAGAATGGAAAACACACTGTCTAAAATATCAATGAAGAAAGAAAAGGAACGGCGGAGGACCGTGGCGTTTAATGCAAAACTCTTTCATAATCGAGCAAGACCAGCTGAAAAGAGTGTAATCGAGTGAGCATCTCGTGGCGAAGACCCACGAGAGAACGAGGGGAATTTCCTAGCTCTAATTCGGTCCTCGGTGAGCAAACTTCACGCACTCCGCGGCATCGTCCGCGGTCTATATTGAACGGAGACCCGGAGCGAACTGGTTTTTGCGTATCGACGTACGCACTTTCCTCGTATGCGTGCATCACGGTACATCAACTGCTGCCCAACGTGCGCAGCCGAGCGAAGTTCGACGAAGAAACGCGACTGTAGCACGTGCCACTCGGTCACTTTGCGTCCGAAGAAATGCGCGGAGGAGGAGAATTTCCAACCTTTGGCATCTACTTTCGTGTCTGATTCGGCATATCTTCGTATTGTTTACGCGCGCGGCGATCGTCTCCTATGTCCGAGAAAAACAAATCGCGTGAATTGTCTCGCTAATGAACCACTGTGCGGCTTGGAGCTGTTGTCGTCGATTTGCATTATAGACGCGTGCAGTAATAATTTAGTTGTAAATTGGCCTCGCGTGAAAACTATCTTCGTACGTGTCGTGCGGCTAACCGCAGACGCTATGCGTTCTACTGCAATTATCGCTGTAAATTCTAGATGCATATGAAGCCTTGTTGCAGTGAATACAACACTGAGAAAAATGTCCGATTAAATATAATCGAATAATGCAATTACATAATAACAAACGGATATATCCAATTAAATTTATTAATCCAATTAAATCCAATTAAATTATTAAATTAAATAAAAAACACAAAAAAAGTATATCCGATGAAAAATATGATCGGTTTTCCGATCAAATTTCATCGGTAACTGCATTTCGTCGGATGTATCCATAATTTAGTCGGGAAATGTAATCGGAAAAATTAACCATCGGAAACACTACTTGATTGGTTTGTCCGATGAAAATTTTCCTCAGTGAAGTATAAGATATAACACATAAACGGTACTCCATACTTTGTCCTGCAATTTTAGTATAATATTTTTGTATGAGTTATTAGATAAGTGGAGAAGTTTTGTGTCCTTAAAGAAACTAGAACAATACCTGCGCGCGTGACTTATTTATTTTTTCTTATTTTCTTACGATAATTTTTACGCGTAACAAATAATTAAAAAGGTTGACCGATGAGAAACACGAACAAAAGAAGTGACACGAATTTAAAGGGGAAGTGAAACACACCGCGCTTCGAGAAAACCAATCGGTTTCACGGAAAAGAGGCCTCAATTGTTCGATATTAACGACATTCATGTCGGTAACGTCTACTCTTTAGAAAAGGAATAAGCCGGGAGCACACACTTCCGCATAAGTGCATAAGCATATGCATAAGGAATTTGATTGGTCCATTTTCTTATGCATTTGCTTATACAGAAGTGTGCGCTCCCAGCGATAATATCATTTTTTTACAACGTTCCATGCTCTCGCATCTGTGTTTTGCGCGTAATTAAGATCGATTGCATATTTCGTAGATACCAACGAGAATCGTAATGATCCTCGACGCGGATCTCAATGCATTTTGTCGCTCGAAGCGAGGCGAAGGTCGATGGGAGCGCGGGGCTCTTGCGAATGACCCCATAAAAGAGCTGCGTCCTAACTGCATTCCTGCGGGGAGAGAAACGTTTCAAAAATATCTCTCGCTAAATAACGACTTGGAGAGTGTATCCTTAACGGACCCGGATTTAGCCCTTTACCCGACGCGCTCCGAAAGCGGGCGAGCCCGCTGATTGCCGATTGGCGCGGCAGGAAATTGAGAAGCGTGGCGAGAGAGTGTCGGAGCGTTTCCGCGACGGAAACGCACGCCGCGAAGTAAGGACGACAATTAGGCTCGCCCAGGGACTTCCGGCAGATAGATCGCCGTCCGCCAATCGATCTACTCGAGGAAAACCTTGCGCGTACGTACCGTGTAACCTTGGCTCTCTTTCCGGCGCGTCCTCAACCTTGACGCGCGCACGCAAATAGGGCCGAGCGATGCGCCGCGGCTGCAGCGGAAGCGAAGCTTTCCCTCGCGGTGCAGGGGAGCCTCGGGTCGACTCGTTGCAACTTGCAAGTGTCGCGGAACGGCAGAGTTCACTCAACTTTCGCACAGGGGCACCCAGTTCCCGCGGGCCGCCCGCGACGCACCGGTGCCGCGAGTTAGGCGGGAGAAAACGCGAGTCTCCAAGGTGCGCTCCGCCTTTCCTCCGTGCGAGGGAAAAGGTCTCTCACCTCCACCTTCGATTATCTCTCGATACGTCTCTCTCTCTTTGTCCCGAGTGCGACAAGTAGTAGCCGATTTATCGAGAATCGGCCGTGATTTTGGGAAGCGGCGGCGACGCGTGACCGCGGAGGAGAGGAGTGCGAAATTAAATTCGGAGATAGCACGCGATGGTGCGACACGCGCGCTCGAGAGTCACTTCGCGGAGAGACGGAGGAAGATGTCGACGCGTCGACGTTCGGTCGCGGACTAACGCAACCGGGGATCGTCAATCGCCTTATATGTAAGTGCCTTATAATCATCGCCGTGCTCGTCGGCAATTCACCAATATTTCTCGCTCGGAGGCGATCGAAGTTTGCCTCCGAGGCCGATCTTCGACGCAGATCCGGCCGCGTCGTTAACGGCGCAATGTTATGTTCACACCGTGTCGGTACACCCGCGACTCGCTGGTCGCAAACAAGTGGATCAGCTGTGCGCGAGGCTCTCGTTGGGTCGCGAGCGCTGCGGTTATGGGAATGGTATATTACACAAATGTTTTCGTGAATCGACAGTTCTTATAGATGCAAAAAGTGCAAAATCACTCCAGCGTCCCCTTAACCGAGTCTACCCCGATTTCCGACCTAGATAGTCTTCCCTATTCTGTATTCCGCGGTCGAATCGCTATCGCGGTGGAGGCGCCGATCGAGCGCGACCATTAGCTGCGTTCAACGGAGGAAGCTGTTCAGTGAGCACTTCACATCGATTGGATTATTCTTTTAGGCCTGTACTGTGACAGAATTATTCCTCTAGATCTAAAAACGCAACCCCATTAGTGACCGCTCACTGAGCAGTCTTGTCTGCTGAACGCAGCCATTGACGAGAGATAGCAGTTCACTTTGCAGGCCCATGAACGGGGGACGATAAGCGAGCGATGAGACGCGGGCTATAAATACAGTTCCCATTTCTATTCTTACTCAGCCCTCCCGGTCTCTCGCACGAAATGTCAGTCGCGAAACGAGCTCGTCATCTCCGCGCCGTGAAATGTTATTGTACAATTTTATATTACGCGAGAGTAAGCTAATAATGAAGATCGAGACACCGCGGCGCGCACGTTCTGGCCGCTACGTGCCTCGATTGTGGGACGACCGTGTCGCTGAATCAGGTGGTGAATTGTTACACAATTCGTTCGCACGGTGTACGCGTGCCGTTTTATTTATGAAAAAAAAATGCACGCCACCGTGGAATCTCGCATAGCATGTCGCGCGACACGTGGCCGCGGCGTGAATGCCCCGCATACGCACGTGTCCGATATGTATGATGTTATTGCTCGCGGATTTATCAAGAGGCCAGTTAACTGTGGAAGCACGTACCGACTGCAGCACGCTAAATCCGATTCAACACGACCGATCCACGTGAGTTTCCCCGGCATTTTTGCGTGAAAGAAGAGAGTGGCGTTTATATCAACAGCAATGGAATAATTTAATTGAACAAAATAATGCTGAAGAAATAATAGCTA
>NW_011967223.1:1180672-1184563 GCF_000949405.1 Vollenhovia emeryi | reverse complement strand
GAAGAGAGTGGTGTCCATATCATTAGATAATTAAACTTCAAAAAGTTGTAAAAAAATAGTTGCTATATATTTTTCGCGAGATCAACTGTTCCTAAAAGATTCCGCTATACTTAAAAAATTAATGATCGAACCACGTTTCCTGACGTTTTCACCAACAACTTATCAATTGTGTGTACAGCAATTCAATTCGAAGCAATTCTGAAGGTATAACAAATTATTTTCGCGAGTCTTAAAACAATCCGCTGTACTTACTTTGCGAGATCGACGACGGAGATTGGAGACAATGGATTTTTAGACGATTAATTTTCTTACGACCTTTGTATTTCCCGCACGTGGATTTTAGCGCGCTGTCAGGTGACGATTTTTCCGATTATTCACTCGCAGGTATTCCTACGGTGTAGCCGGCCGGTGACTCAAGCGAGTTAACCGACGGGACAGAACCTCGCGAGACGACTTCCAAGAAACGCCCGAGACACGCCGTTTGGGTGCGTTTCGGACTGCCGTTCGGATCGCCATTGGAAAATTTTCCTCTCGCAAACGTCCTGCGATTAAACGGTCGGGTCATCGGAGAATTACCTCGTCTGTCTCTCTTTCTCTCTCTCTCTCTCTCTCTCTCTCTCTCTCTCTCGTTCGAGTCCGTCGACGAGGCGCGTACGAGTAACGACGGCGCACACGCACACGCTCGTGCACGCATAAAACTTAGCCGTGCATGATTAGCTGAATCAAGTACGCGTTTCGATCGCGGACGGTAGGATAATGAACCACCGCGTCGGTCCCGCCGACTCTATGCGAATAATCTTGCGGGCGTTTGTTTAAACAGGCAATAAATTATATAAATAATACAATTTTCGAGTTTTCATTGTCCCACCCTAATTATTTTCGATGAAACACAGTAGCTTTGCGCGTATCGTTTCGTGTATCAATTGATCCATTCGCAGGGGCGAAAATGCTCTTGAAATATATCAATTCGAAGCCAATACGAACTGAAACGCGGGCGATAAATTGACGATGTTTTACCTCCAAAAGGTTTCTTTCAATCGCGCACATTGTGTAACAACGAAATGGAATTTATTTTCATGTTACCGCGTCTCTCGATCACGGTCTATATAACATTGGAGCTGTCCCCGCGCGCCGACGATTGTTCAGCTCGAGACAATATTGCGCAATTCTTCCTCATCGAGTGCTCACGGGAAGAATAACAGATAACGCTGATCACGTAACGAAAATGCCGCCATCGATGGGAAAACAGCGCTCGGTAATAACCGGATCGTTTACCTGGATCGAACGAGATGATACCGGTCGAGCTTCTCGCCGATCGGCTCGCGACGATGGTGCTTCTGGTGGAATTGATGGCCCTGATTAGTGCGCTGCCCGCTGCAACTCAGGCAACGGCGGGCTCCTTGCCAAACAACCAGCATCACTGCGAAAAGAGATAATAATTATTTATTGTGCGCATACAATAATCATTGATAACAAGACGATCGTGTGATACGCGCGAAAATCAAAGAGCGAGTCCGCTGCCGATGCCAGCTTGAAATTTAAAAATATACCCTGCGCGAAACGAAGATGAACAATCGGCGTGACATTCTAATCTTCAGATCGCAAGTGCCGAGTGCTCTAATCAATTCGGCTTACGCTTTATCACGAGAAGCATTTCGTCCGAAGGGACGACTGGCTTGTGAAAGAGGCGAAGCGAGGACCGCGCTATTATTTCAAGGCGCTACTATTTGTTTCCCTTCCCGTTATCGCCTGCTCGGTGTCGAAAAAATTCTCGCGCCGCGACGGCCTCTCTCTCTCTCTGATTTGACCACCGATCGAATGCGTCACGCACGATAATCCGTACGTTCCGGGCGTAAGATAAGAGACTTGCGACACACGCACATACTTTTCGATACGCTCTCGACCTTCGGCCCGACGTTTTACGCCACACACGTGATTTGCAAATTCACGAGTGGCAGGAGCGAGCCGCGATTGTCAGCGATTCGCGTGACTCATTGCCAGTCTCTCTCTTTCGTCGCGAGACTCATCTTATCTCCAATTCGGGAGCAACGGTCTTTATCGCCCGGATTAATCCTTTCGTAATCTAATTACTTTATAAGAACAATGCATCATTTGCCCTTGTTTAAGGACGCTTGCATGTACAATCGTAGCAAAAGGCAGCTGAGACTCGCGACTTTGACGAATGCGTGCTCTTCTCGTAGTTTCGGCAACGAAGAATCTTATTGTCTGTTCGCACCTAGTTCAGAGATGTATTTTTAATTTTTCCATTCGTTTCAGTCATTTGAGTCAACGCGGCCGCACGTTTTTCATTGCAAATTAAAATTACTATAACTCGTCATTGCTTCGGTAAAACGACTCCGGAGTTTTCTCTAAATCTCCGAACATTTGCGCGAACAATCGGTTAACTTTTTGAAACGGGAATCTTATAGTTCTTATCAAGTAGCACTAAGTGAGTCATCGTCGTCACATAAGACAGAGTCGAATTATAAAAGTTCGAGCCCAGCAGCCACAGTGCTCACATGTTGTACGCGTACATTTTATCCGGAAATTTTTTTTCTGTGGGTGTACGCGCGAATATTCCGAAAACTTGTTGCAAAACGTCGGACAACCTTTCTGACCATGACCGTACAGTACCCTCGCACGAATTTGTCGCGCATACGCGGCTCTCTCGCCTCAAAACGGAGGTCAACGTACGGTCGCGGTTCTTCCGCGGTCGTTTTACCCCGGCGTTCGACGACGTCGAGCTGCGGGCGGCGCGACATCGCCGGACACGCGATATGTATATCGCAATGCGGTAGAAAATGCGGCCTTCACGCACCATCGGCGCTCTATCGATTGAACGGAGAATCGGTGACCGGCGCGAGAGTCTAGGTTAGCGACGTTTCGCTTCGATTACCGTTCGCCTTCCTTCTTCGCCTCCCTCGCCCCTTTGTTCTTCGACCTCTCTGTGTGCATTTCGTCCTGTCTCGAGTGCAAAAGAAACGCGAGAAGGCGCAGTGCCCGCGGCTCCGCAGATTCTCGTCGGCTGATGCCCCGTCGACGGCGACCTCGACTAACCCCCTCGGCGGTTAATTCAATCACGGAGTCGCGCGGGACAGAAATTCCACGAACGAATTCCATTGAACTGTAGCCAACGTGTGCGGCAACGAATCAAAAGATTTCAACGCGGGAAGCTTGCGGCGAGTTTCCGATTGGTCGACTGGCATTGCCGCACGCGTTGCCGCAGCTCAACGCATTTATGGACTATTAACTTTGACGGCCGCGTGCGACAGAAAAAGCTGCTCTGCGGCTATCGTAAAAATCTCGAATCCGATTAATCGTGATTGAATCTAAGCGCACGCTCCAATCAGATTCGCGAATTTGACAACAGCTGCCGAGCGGCTTTCTCTGCTGAGCGCAATCAATCGTTCTACGATAAGCGAGACACAGCGGCACAAGTGCTACTTAGATTAAATAAGCCACCTGTCGATCGATCGGAGTTTGCTCCGCGAGTCCATATATATATACCTCGATTCTTCGAAAACTTCGTGTAGAGATGTTTATCGACATTCAATATTATCGATTATTCCATGTTTTTTGCAATCTCAATATGAAAATATCGAATTAAAAATATCACGAATGAAATATCGAACGAATGCTCTTGAACAACTTAAATAAAAATGAATATTTTGGAAAACCGATCGGTTTAATTATGCAGAGAAACTTGCATGTTTGTATATGCATAAGGAAATCGTCCAATCATGAAGCGATTAGAGATGCGTTTATGTGTTTGACGTCCCTGTTTATTGTTGCGACCTGTGAACGTGCCACTCATCTGCACCTATCTACACTACAAAAGAACGGCATTGGTACTTCGGAAACGAACAGACCTATTGGCTGATTTGCTAAAAC
>NW_011967223.1:1143792-1179207 GCF_000949405.1 Vollenhovia emeryi | reverse complement strand
GAGAAGGCCCCCTCATCTTCAGTATTACCGCTAAAACTTTCTACTTAATGTGCATATCAAATGATCTTCCCTATACTTTTCACTATAAAAAAGATCAATTAACCATAGCGCAGGTTTTTTTAGTTTTTATTAAAAATGTCGCTTATTCGATATTTCATTCGATAAATGACTATTCATTGGGTGTTAGCTACGATACTTTCTAAGTTGGCGAATATATTCGTGTTCGGTAGCTTTTCTCGATTTCGACACGTCTACACCCACAGAAAAAGTTTCCGGATCCAATGCTATTACACTTGAATGTATATCATAAAATAGGATCGATATAGCGCCAATCATATTTGTTATAGAGAAAGGAATATTTTAAACGTACTAGAAACGACAAAACGCGCGCTTCGCGCGCGCAATCTATGGTTGAGCATTGTATATTTTTAAGAATTTGTATACATGCAAAGAAGTAATTGTATGCGCAACGTCAATTCAAAATAAAAAGTAATTTATCACTCACTGATACAATTCGCAACAGCAGAGTTGTACATCATCAACTTATATGGTAAACTGTAAAAATACAAATATGTATATGATTAGTATAGACTAATTATGTAAAATTGAAATTATTGTATTAAATATACTTTATATTTTATATTCTTTAAAATAGGTATTTATTAAAATAATTATATAGAATACTGAAAAAGTCTTTCTTTTAAATATGAACTCACAAAATTGTATACGTATGGTTTTGTCTCTAACTTATTCGAATCCTCGTTCGAATCATTTGAGTAAGTCAAATAAAATTACAGAACAGATACTTTATTTCGCACAAGTAACAGATAACATAAAAATGTAAGACACTTACCTCACGTTTTTCCCGCCGTTGCCCGATGCCTTCTAGACCTGCTCCTTTTCTCAGATTTCCTTGTTGCACTTACACAACACTCACTCGCGAAAAGCATCGATCGCGCGAAATTTCGGACACTCCCGTACGCGATGTGAGATACCGCGAAACGCACGAAAAATTAAAGAAAGACAGAGCGAATTACAGCGAGAATGCCGAAATCGCACAAATTTCTCTCTTTTCCCGATAATAGAACGGATTACACGAAATCGATAGATAATTAAAAGCGCGGTGCGTAAACGAGATGTAACCGCGACAAAGTACCACGGTTTACGTTCATAGTTTAGATGAGTCAGTCTCGTGAAATATCTAGGTGTACGTTGATAAAGATCCGTCGCCTCAACATACAATTCGTCTCTCTTTGCAAGTTGTCGAAACTTAGTAATTAGTCAAGGAACGTTACTTGTTACTGATAAAGGTGTGCAAATCAATAGTGGTTTATCCCTGCGTTCATCGCGATCGAGTCTTGGAAGCCGATAACGGAAAAGTAATAACACGTACGGAGCGACTTTCGCCACTGCTTGCCGGCTCGACGTTCGGCGAGCGAGTGATAGCGCGACCTTCAGGTACACGATGGCACGCAAAAACATCGTACGTCACCGCGCGCCGAGTGAAAAACAACAAAAAAAAAACGTTGAGAATTCGTTGGCCCGCTTAATCGTCGTACGATACCGCGCCGAGTGAAAAACAACAAAAAAAACGTTGAGCCTGCCTACGCAATGGAAAATTCCGTACTTAATATTTTATTGTACATTACTTTGTTCCGTCTTTGATTGACAATATAGCCAGTCAATCTTTTTTAATTCGATAGAGGAGAATAAGAATTATTGATCTTACTTGGATATTGTCTTATTTTGGTAATTATTCAGTATAGCTACACCACCTCCAAAATCAATCAAATTGGTCTCATTCGACGCGTTTTTCGACGAGAAACAACTTTTTCCTTAGACAAAATCGTCGCTCTGCCCTGCGAAGCGAGATATTAATTGTTAAAGTTGACAACTTTTAGGGTTAGGAAATCTGTCATACCGACGAAATCAGACTAAATGCACATCATATGCAGTGACGTATTTCCACGTGAAGCGAGATCCACTCCACACTTCAGACATGGTTTGGGTAGGGTTAGGTTAGCTATTCTGAATAATTACCCTTATTTTTAAACTAAATGAGGTTGTGAGAAATATAAATGCGTCGAGAATATTTTTTGTCAGTAACAGAAATCCTTTCCGAGGGTGTAATTTCGTGACTGCGTATCGACTCTTCGCTTCCGCGAGAAAGCCGCCACGTCGAGAGGGAAAGAGGCGAACACGTGTGTCACCGTTCGCGTATCGGAGCGAAGCCCGCGCCCCGTCCCGCCGCGACTCGCGGCCACGTTCGTTTCACTCGCTCGCACACCTCGCTCCCTCCGCGGACGAGCGATTCACTCCAACTTTACGCACCGACACTCACGCGACCGTTACGCGGCATTTGAACTCGCGCGCGTGCAAGCGGCGATCATTTCCTCTGTTCTCCCTCCCTCACTCTCTCTGACGAGGAAAACTGACTCGATTTCCTCTTCTTCTCCCGCTTTCGTTCCTTCCGCATGAAATCGCTACCTGTTCAACGAGCACGATATACACCAACATACCTTGAAAACGTCAAGCTCGCGCTATGGCGTCCACGAATGCGTCCCACGCGTCCTGTGAGGGCTGCGACCGCGGGGTCGATAGGCCTTCGTTACTTTCGCGCCAGCGAAAAACCACCGGAGATTGTTATCACGTCGCGTTATCGATTCGCCCGCAATTCGCTCGCGACGGTGAAACCGGAGAAGCCGACCGGCCGCGCGCGCACGTACGTCCGCTCGACGAGAAGGATCGTCCGCGAGAGAAACAGTCACTGACACCGAGCGCGCGAGCCAGCGGCAACGAGAAAGCGCAGGGGCGACACGTAAACCACGGCGGCGGCGTGGACGGGTGGACGGATGGACGGAAGGACGAACGCACGCACGCACTCGTTGCACGCGCGGGGCGCGACGCGGCAGCGAACGACCTATACTTCGCAGCGGACGGCGGCAGACTGATCGGCAGCGGCGCGCGCGTTGCCGCGCAAATACGAAGCTGCGCGGGGGTCGCGGAAGCGCGCTGTGCGCGCCGCGTCTCAAGGGACGTCCTGGCCCTTGTATATTTGCGAGGAAGGGAGTCAATTCTGTGTCCTACAATATGGTGAAAATGCTACGAGTCAGCGGCTTCGTCTCTTTCTCTCGTCTCTTAACGGGGACGATTAGAAAGAGGCAAAGCTATTCACTTTTTAGCATTTTCACCATAGTGCGAGATATAGAATTGAAAGATACATCGACCCCCCAGATCCACGGTCCGATAGATTGTTGCTTCGAAGCGTTCTTCTTCTTTCTTTATTAAAACGGAGTTTTAGAGAGAAAAAAACCGAGATTTCTATCGCCATGGAATTGAAAATTTAAACGGAATTCTGTCATTGGGATATCAAGTCCTATTTGCAAAATTTATAAGGCGATCCAGCACGCGTTTTATAGGCGAAAACAGATTAGAGCCACGAAAAATTTAAAACCAACTCGGTCGGAGAAAAGTTAAGACGGAAAGTTGTGATGGAAAATATAATTTTGAATTGAAGTTGAGGTGTCACACTTTTGTCTGGTTTCAAAAGCGTCTCTAAGAAACCGCATTACTCGTTGAGTCGATACTTTCTTACAAGATAGCGAAAGGAAGCTTACGGTTGAGGAAATTTATACTTCGCGAGATGCACGATCGTTTCCGCGAAAAAGCCCCTGCGACGATCGAGACGGACATTAAATGCCCGGAGAAATATTCCGGGGTGAAACGTGCTGGAGAGATCGACTGTGAAAATTTTGACAAACTTTCCCGATGGAATGAATGAACAGAGAATGACCGAGAGTTGTGTGTAGACGTTGTTCTTTCGTTTAACATATCGACAATTGTTCGTTTTTGTAAAAAAAAAGCCTGTTGAAATGTTATATCGAGCAATAGAAAATAGTTCAGCGCGATTCAAATTTGAAAACGCATCTTTACGGAATATCATTGAATTCAAGAACGTATTTCGACGTGCGATTGGCTAATGACGAATTAGAACTTGACTCTCCCTTACATCAATATCATGAATGTACGATTCGATGAATTTTGGGAATTTACAGTTGAAAGAGTTCACAATTTTTCACTCAAAAAGTGAAAATTGGCACATTCATTTTGCCATAAGGACAATATTTTATGAACTATTCTAAACTTTTCGAACAAAATGTTGGAGCAAATCAATGAAAATAAATACATAATAAAAATATAAACGTGTTATCATTAAATCGTTGTCCTTTTTATAATTGCGTGTAATTAAATTAGTTAATTAAAGGGAATCTTCTAATATTGTACGAAACGAAGAATGAGAGGTACAAGCAGTCGCAATCAATGAATCCAACATTTTATTCAGCAATAATTGCGAACACGATGAAAAATCGCTCATCTAATTCACGACATAATATTTGTGATCCACTTATAATACCTCGAGTATCGCTTACAAGTCTTTTCTCTTTCGCACAACGTGAACTGTCAAAGATCCGATAAATTCTAAAGAGTCGTAAAAAGTTGCGAAAACGAAATTTCAAGTATCCGTAAAGTGAAAGGACGCTTCGATTAGATGATTGACTCGTTTGCGCCCTAGCCGGAAAGATCTTCTCGAAATATGTACAATTACATTTTATTTTTCACGGACAATAAACGCATCGTGCTCGTGGAGGCACCGACGCGTTCTTATCAACGAGAGAACGAGAACAACGACGAATTTTGATTAGAAAAAGTATTTAAAAATCTTCAAAACGGCCAATGTCCATTTCTACCGACGTAGAATAACTTTTAATCTTGGTGTAACTTATTTTTTTGTCCTTTTCTACTTCTAAAAATTAGAAACAGATAAAAAGTAAGTTGAACCGAGATTAATTTTCATCGGTAGAAATGGACATAAAAATCGCGTCAAGTCGTGCGACAATCTTAGAGTACTTATACCTCGAATATACTATTGTTACAATAATATTGTACGCGAGAGTGCTTTTACAAACATGATAAAAAGAGAGCTCGTATCCTAAAAATAAATTGTTACTTCCATCCCTGACATTTAAAATGTTTTAGTTCCGTAATAATGTATTCTGTCGCATCGAACATCGAAAGTGTTTATCGTCTATAATTTATAATGAACACATTTGAAATATGCCGATACCTCCTGGCGAAAATCTGCAAATCCATCTCGCGTTAACTAATGTCACTGAATTTCTGTCGCGAACGTTTAACGATGCGCGAATATTGTACGTCACTATCGCCGGCACCTTGTTAAATTTAATGAAGACGAGCAGAGATGTCAAATAAATACACACGACTCGCAAAATTCAAGAATAAACACTCTGTAAAAAAATATATGTATATATGTGTGCCTATGCATGTACATCTACATCATCTTGTATAATCCTGTCGGTGCATACACAGATGCTTTGCGAACTCATTAAAGAAAATGCACTAAGGTATAAAAGCGATCGTGTAACTTGAAATCGTTACGCGGGGCGAAGCAACGTTACTTTTAAGACGATTTTTAAAGCGAGTATCGATAACTTGTTCAAGGCGCGTGGAGTTTTAAGAAGGCATCGCAATACAAACGTCTTTTTATTCATGTAAGTTCCTATCCAAGCAAAGTATTCACCTTTCCATCTTGCCTGTGATAATCTTGTACAAAGACGCAACATGTATCAGTACAAAATAATTCGTTTAGTATCTTGCTACATACATATGCAATGCACTCGATTTCTTAATTTATTATAAAATACATTGCCAGTACAGTGTGTACTAAGCGAAATAATTTATACTAATACATATATCATTTCTTTGTGCAAAGTTACTACAAAAAAGTAGGCATGAAAGCAGCAACCATTTTGCTCTCTTATTTCATACGTCATCCGTGTGTATTTTACTATATGCAGGCATCGGTATGAAAAAACTGATGCACCAAAGTTAAAGACTCTGATCGTTAGACGTTACAGGTTTCAAGTAATTGCTTGCCACACGTATAAGCAACTTATAAATTGCGCAATACTAATAACAATGAGATAAATATAAATCGTAATACTTATCACAATTTATGTTAGTACAGATTAAATCGTAAATAAAACTTCTAATCATTAACGTTACTTAGGGCGTTTTTCCAACCTCTTGATAAGCTGACTAATAGTTAAATTATGTGTCTATCCTTCTTTAACTTAAAGGAAAAACAAAGATATACATATGATTTAACTATTAATTAATTTACCAAGAAGTTGAAACAACCTGCCATTAATGTTAATAATTAACGTTACTGGAACCTAAAATAAATCTCTATTTTCGGACATTAGAAGCTCGTAAACAACCTAATGTCGGGGTTAACTTTAATGTACACGCATAAGTTATTAAGTAGAAAACACCTTTTCTCGAGACTTTCTCTGTTTCTTCAAAGTTGTTAGTATTCCCGAATGTTATCAAACAATTCTAGGTCTTAAGTAGAAGCGATCCATGTTCACAAACAATTTTCTCTTAGGGGACTAAGTATAGCTCTTTCAGTATTTTATGCTTTTACGTGTATCTCATAGTTTGTATCATAGGAAACAGGTACAACATGTATGTATTAGGTAACTCAATTTCCTGTGCGATACAACAATCGATAATATCCCTTACGCTATTTTACTTAATACTCCATAACGATCGAAATACACTTTACCACGTACCTGTTACATATAAAATGTTTCACTGGCATATACCCTTTTTTCGTTTTATAAACAAGTAAAATATGTAAAAAAAAACTAAATCAATGTTCTACAGCCTCTCTCTGTGATGTATAAACTAGATGGCAAATTGCCAACTGAATTGCTACGCGTAACATTACACGTTAGTAAATTAGCGTAAGAAATTATAGCGTAAGAAATATGGTTGTTACAAATATATTCCTGTAATAACAATAATTAAAGAGATGGTTCTGTATCAGATACCACTTGTACTCTTGTTCTTGCACGTTCTTACGAGAAAGCAAACGTTTCAATTGATACCTGATTTATATATTCATTTCTATTACTTAAAAAAAAAGCATGTGACAATTGTAACTTTAAGTATGGGGATAGTTTCCAGTTAATATTTTGGGAGTCAATTAAACTACTATTGCAATTTGTCGCATGCGAGGAAAATACTATAGTTATATCAAACTAAAGAACTATATTACAATTGGCATTAGAAAATATGCAGCAGAGAACTGTGCCATACTAATTGCGTACTCTAAAAAATGTAAAAATATGTAACGCATGAGAAATTCTCTGCATTCTCGATAATGGACGGTGAAGTATTTACTTGCTACTCACTAAAAAACATCTATTACCTTAAAATTAAATCATCGTTAAATTTGTTGAATCTATTACTAATCATAAATTAATTCGCCATCTTATTGAAACAATGAGAAGAAAATTATAAATTGATACAGGTTTTCCAGATCGTTGTCAACTGAATTACTACAAGGTCATCACATAAAGCACTAGTAATCTATCGTTACAATATAAATATCGTCTTATTGAAATATCAAGATATCAAAAGTCATTATATATATATATATATATTTACCTAAAATTAAACACGATGTAGTAATAAATATAAGTATCTCTTAGAAAATGACGTTGATTTTTACAACTAATTCGCTCTTGTAAGGTGTGTATCACCTAGATGGAAAATTTCTTATATTTACATAGTAATGTACAACTATATGATTTTATACACAAGTGAAGAATGACATGTTTTCTTCTTCTTTCGTCCTATTAGTTAATTTTAGTGCATCATTTTGTGAAGTTTCAGAATCTTCCCCAAACGCTGCTTCGCCGTTTTCATTCCCTTCTTCGGTTTTCGTTCTAAAAATTTTTTAATCATTCATCGATTATATGTCGCAACGTGTAACGCAAATCTTTAAGTAAAAAAAATTAATAATAAATGCATTAATAATGAAATTCGATTCTTTACCAACTGGGACGGGCGCAGCAAGTTTGGCTTTAACATCCTTAAGCCTGTTAGGACTTGTCAGTATTGACCCGAATCCAGTAGGTGATTTTATAACATTTTCAGAAACTGTGGTAGACGATGTGGTTTCTACTGGAGGAACCACAGGATCCTTTTGCTTCTTTTTGTTATATGTCCGTTTGTTAGAACCCTATTACGCGCACAAAATATAATTTACACCATTAGCTGTTTTCATAACAATAGCACAACAAAAATGGAAAAAATTAATGAAGACAAGGAAAGAAGATGTACAGAGTGCATCACCAGAACAAAGATATTTAAATATTATATCCCTGGCGATCCAATCTATGGATTAATGGTGACAAATTATAGCTAGCGGTCACTACAAATGTGCACTAAAAAGAAAGTGGAGGCTAATATTTAAAAAAAAAACGAGATAAACTGAAATTAAAAAATACAAATTACAAAATCAAAGACTGTAATTACAAGCAGGACTGTAATTATAATATATGTACAATATGGAAAGCCATAGAAAAGTACAGCACTACAGAATTTTATACGAAATTGCAGAGATCGAAATATGCCTACCAATTTCTTCTTGGTAACCTTGTCCATGTCGTTATCCAGGTATTCATCCTATGTGAAATGTATATGCAAGAAACACGGAATTATGGTATTTAAGAAAAGTCGTGAGCGATAAAATATTTATTAAATGACAAGTAACGATAAAAATATATTACACATATCAAATACATTATTTCGTATAAGTACTGGATACATATAACTACATACTGGATTAGTATCTGGATAATTAATGTTTGGGAAGCTTAACATATTATTTATTTAAATCTTGTGAAATGTATGATTTGCAAAATAAAGTAAAATAATATTGAACAATTTTCTTACCGATTGTTTCGCTCTCTTCGCCGCGGCCGCTTCAAGACCCTTTTCGACAGACGTTTTCTTCGCACCTTCCCGTGCAGGTCGATTTGTCTTTGGTAAAAGAGGGCCCACTCTGGCTTTTGGATTCCACGCTTCATCGATTTGGCTCTTCGCCTTAGGCTTAAAGATATAATCTTCGTCGTCAGAAGCGTCTAAAGCTGGATAAACTGTGAATAAAATAAACTTAGTAACGGCATTATAACAAATATCGATGTAAGATATTCTTCTGTTATATACGTACTAAAATCATCGTCTTGATGGACCTTGTCGATATTTTCTATCAACTGATCGTCGTCATCGTCGTCATTTTGTTGACTCTTAGTAGCTCTCTTAGACGACTTCGTAGAACTACTCGTTGTCGAGTAGCTCTGCTGGCTAAACGACAACATCCCGGCGATCGCCTCCCGCGTGGACGGTGACGCCCTGTCGGAACTGACCGTTTTCAATTTATAAATACTAAGACACCAAGAAATCAAATGCATTCCTCCGTACGGCTTAAAGAATCTTTTAACAAGCATGTAAAAAAATAACGACCTTCCATGCATGCTCGAGGAAGAACCATATATCTGCATTCACTCTATACTAACTCTGTCCCATCCAAAGATGCGATTACTTCAAGTGAAAATAAAGTTAAAAAAGTTTGCAAGAAAGAGATAAGTTACAGTAATTACAGCCATTTTTAAAAGTTTATCGAAACTTTTCATTAACCACTATGCCTCAGAGCGAGATTAATTGGAAAAGTTTCGAAATGACATTTGCGAGACTTAAAACGCAAAGATCAGAGAGTCCTGTGGCAAATTAACTTACCCAGTAGGCGGCGGCATGGGCTGACTGTACTGTAGGATATTAGTCGATGTCCTGAAAGTATTTCTCGTTACAACCATAAATCGTAACTCAAAATCGACAGGTATTTGAATTTATACGTACGTGACATCGACTCTTGGTGTGCTATTTCCGAGAGTGTATACCGACGCCTTCAACAATTCCTCTATACCGTTCTTCGGAGCGTTGCTCAGCACGTCGACATCGCCGTCGTAATCGCGCTTGACACGTTTCGCCCTCGGTGTCCGTTTCCGCTTCTGCGACTCGTCTATCACGAGACCGTAGTCGCTCTCGTTGCTGCCGTCGTGAAAATCGTACACGGACGACGTCTGGTTCCACGACAGCGGCTCCTTCGTTGTCTCGAAGGAGTGGCCGGTCACAATATTGCTACCGTAAATAACGTTTATATTGTCGTTTGTACTTCTGACAACCTCGTTGTTGCCGAGCTTAAATCTAATTACGGTAGGGCTCTGTTTTCCCGGCTTGGACAATTGCCGTTTATTACTGTTGGCGGGCTTCTCCGTCGCGGGCGTTTTGACTGCGGGACACATGATCGGTTTCGGCAACGTGAGCTTTAAGGGCGGTCTTGCTAACGACTGTTCTATCGAAGCGGATTCCATTTTATTCGTTTCCTTCAGCGTCGCTTTATTCGTCTCCTTTAACGTCGACTTGTTCGTTTCCTTCAACGTCGCTTTATTCGTTTCCTTTAACGTCGCTTTGTTCGTTTTAAACGCGTTATCGGCCATCCTGTCGGCGTAATCGAAGTCTACGAAGTCCTTGTTCAACGGCTTCCGTTTCTTTCGCTTGCTCTCGCGTTCCGGTTTCGGCGGATTCAGAGATATTAAGTACCGTTCCGCATGCCGTATCTCTTTACTAAGGTCCTTCAATAATTTCTGGCTGTTTATCGTGTCCGGTATCTGACCGCGGCTGACCATGCTGTACTGAAATTACACACGCATTGGCTCTTATTCCACGAGTTTCCATATTGCTAAATATTAAAATTGCATGTTTATATCAACACTTTTAACTCACATCCTTATCTGTATTCCATTGCTTGAGAATCCCAAGCAACGCCTTCACGCCTTGTAAAAAGTATGACGGACATTTCTTTCCCTCGTTATTCAATTCTTTCAATTCCTTTAACAATTTCTTAGCAGCGAACCAATTAATTGTCTCGAATCCAGGATATTGAAACTTGGCCGGTGTCTTCATCTTTCTTTCCAACTCGTATATTCTACGAAACGAAATAATATTGCATACAAAACAAATAACGACTTAACAATGTATTGATGCACGATTACGTTTCTCCACTCACTGTATCTGCATTTGGATGTTGAGACTGTGCACAAAATTTCCGCCGAAAACCAAGGAATCCACCGGCGTGAGGACCGCGTGTATCCAACCCGTGGGTATCATCATCGTCTGGCCCTGCTTAAGCACGCACTTGTAACACGCGTCGGCCTGATCCCCAAAGAAGGTCTCGCTCTGCGTCGAGCTGCACATCCAGTGCTGGTACAGCTGCAAGTTCGCCGGCGTCGGCTTGATGAGATAGAACACCTTCTCGCCGCGCAGCACGTGGTACCACACAGACGTGCCGCCAAAGTCTATGTGAAAATCTGTGAAACTGTCTTTGACCCCCATTAGGCAATACTTTTGTACTTCCGGCTGCTTTATATCACTGTCCTCGGGCCAGTCGCGCGGCCACACCGAATTAACCCAGTCGAGTTTGCGCGCGATGTAAGGCGCTTCAACCAACGGCGAGAGACTGCAATTGTTTTATTCGTCAAATTATACATCCTATGCGAGAAATAACTAAACAAAGCCGTGTGTAAGGCAATGAATATCGATATACCCTGTTTTTGTAAATTCGAGACTTATGACATTAAATACTCTCGTGCGGGAAGGAGAGTTGTAATATTCTACAAAGTCTCTTAATTTCATGCGTATGTTACTTTGTCTAGTAACATCGATTACATCCATGTCTCGATCACCACCTAGAAATAACGTAAGAGAATCGTGTAAGCTTACGTGCAGTGATGTAAACTTTGGGCCGCCAGCACCATTGAGTGCTACACCAGCTGCTATACCACAACGCTCGCGCATACGAACGCAAGCCGTGTTGTGCGTGTAAACATTGCGGTGTAGCACCCAATGATGCTGGTGGCCCAAAGCTTGCGTCACTGCTTATATGATAAAAATATTGCAAGAAATAAAGAAACGATTATTGCAAGTTATTTGTTTGTTATCGTTTTATGCCAACCGTCCTACCTATGTAAGTCTCGACGTCGCAAACAGTGAAGCTCAAAGGTGGTACAGTCATATCGAGCCCATCCTTTCCATCGATTATGATAGGAGTCTCAAAGCCATTAATTTGCAAATACTGAAAAGTCAACTGGGGCCCCTTCACGTGCTTCACGACCTCGTCGGCCTTGGGAAAGTGTCTGGACTTCAGCTCTCGTATGAACACCGACGTTCCAGTCTGAACCGGCTTCGTCTCTGCATCCTGCTCGGTGTAATCATGTCTGTGCAAGTTTGTCCTGACTTTCACTGTGAAATAGAGTGAATATTATTGACAAAGAACTTAGTAAACACGCAAATATATACAAGACATTTAGCGAATTGGCTGTCTTACTGAGCGAAGGGCCGCACGTGGTTTCGCACCGTGGACAGTGGTACTTGTCGAGATCTACAGTCACGTACTCCTTCAAATCCACGCACCTGAAAGAACAAAACGACGTGACACGTTGCTCGCGGTCGAGGCTAGGAATGTCGGTTTCCACGCGCCACGTGGAGGCGCGAACAATCGCGCGCGCACGCAAGCGGGCGCTTCGACCGAGCGCGTCGAAGCGTCCGTCGGTGCTCCGCGCTGCGTCCCCGCGCGACGCCGAGCCCGGGACAAACGGGGCGACGCGCGCGGCACAGGTTATGTCACCGTCAACAAAACAATCGTTCGCGGCGCGACGCCGCTTCGCCGGCGTCGCGTCCGCGGCCGCCGGGCCGGACGCCCGCGGTCGCGCGATCGACTCCCGGTGGAGCCGCGACGAGCCCCGGGAGGCCGCGGGAAAACCGACGGAGCATCGCGGGCGGGCGCGCGCGCGCCTCGACGCGTATCCCTTCGTGCCGCGCTTACCCGCCGTGGTACCACTCCTTGCACACGTCGCACTGTATCATGAACTGCTGCGGGTCGTACGAACGGCCGCAGAAGCAGTACGTGGCTGACGGCTCCATTTCCTCGGCGGTCACTTGTGTCGGACGCAGCTCCCGTGGCACCGTGATTCCGTCGACAACGCAGGCGGAGGCCGCGGAGGTGGTGGCATGGTGCGGCCGCGAAGCGTCGGGGCGTCGCGTCGCGCAAAAAGAAATGGCGCCCGCTGGGCGGCCTCGGGCCAATCGGCGCGCGTCCCGCCGTGCGCGCCCGCCAAGTTCGAAACGCGAAACTCGCCCGTTCCGGGGCCGATCGCGTGTGCCTCTTCCTCCGCCACGCGGCTCAATTTCTCGCGGCAGTTCGTCTCTCCTTCCTCTTTCTCGCCGTTCGGTGTTTGGATTTTGCCCCGAGTGCAGAAGGTGTAAGGGAGTGCAGCGACGTTGTTGCCTAGGAAATTATCCGGGGGCCTGCTGCGCGCGCGTTGCTGGTAACACCAGGCCTTAAGCCCCGTTTGCAATCGATTCGTCTACGAGGACGAGAATGGATACGCCGGAACACGTGTGCGGGATGGCACGAGATTTCCGTATCGTTAGATAGATTTTACATCTCTTTTGATATATTGTTTTCCTCAATGAAGATAAACACCCGCGCGGTGGGAGAGATGGTCGAGCCAGAACCGCAAGGGGTTAAAAAGTGAGTAAAATTACTTTGATACTCCGTCGATCGTTCGTGTGGCTCTTGGAGCAACTTGAACGAAGCTGCGATCGACTTAGTTCGCACTTTAATCTACTTCTCGGCAGAATTCCTACTTTCTAAACGTCTCGATTGTACAATTCGTCTAGCTAAGCCTTTCCCTCCCGTATGTTAAACGAGAATAAATATTTCGACTCGTAAATAAGACAGATGTTGCTCGGTAAGCTCGGCCGAATAATAATAATAATTTATGTCGCGCGAAATATCGTGCACGTTGCAGTTAAGTATAACAGTTGCACGTTGCTCCGTAAATTTTTCGTTACGTTTCAGCCCCAACAAGCAGATAGGGCGAAAGGCTCGCTCGAAGAAAATGCGTGTTTACAATTTGGTGGATTATGCCAATGGTCCGCCGAGTATTTCCTCAATAGACCAGCCAGCTGGTCCTTCCGGAGACAGAACAGCCGGACGTAAGAGGAAACGCTCCAGAAATAAGAAAACCGTTGATAAAATATCCTCCGACAATCGAGCATTGTTCAGCAAGATTGACCAGGGTACATACATGCGCGACGGAGCTGTCAAGTTTGTAAATTCCAAATACAATACCCATGCACAGACGTCCAAGTACCCACTGATTTCATTTGTGTCACCGTGTGCAGCTAAAAATGGTGAAAGCGACGATGCCGGTGAAAACAGATTGGGAGACACAAGTGTCGGCGATATGAGCAATCCCGTTACGAATCCTGCGTGCGAACAACTCGAGCACACAGGGGACAAGTTTGAACGCAAACGTAGGACGAGATTAAAGGAAGCGACTTCCAACGAGACCTTCGAGTTAAATGAATTGTTCAGCAAGGCTGACCTGAATGCGCGCAAGCCTGATACAGTTGTCAAAGTTGTCAATTCTGAATACAACGCCCACGCACAGAAATCTAAGTATCCAATCGTCTCACTTGTGCCAGTGGATGCAGCCACAAGCGTCAGTATACGCAGTCCTAGTACAAGTCCTATCTGCAAAAAACTGCAAGGTTCAAGTCCTCAATCAGCAGTTCATAGCGACACAGAAGTAAGCGGCAGTCTTAGGCGCAAAAATGTTAGCTCGTGTCGACGTACGTGCGACCGGAAGCCGCCTCAGGTTTACTGCATAAGAAATCTAGTCGTCGTCATAATGGAAAACGACTCTAGACTCTGCTTCTACGGCAAGCTGTTGGTAAAGGTTTTGTACGGCGCAGTGAAGATTCACGGCTCCACACTGGACCGGTCGATCGGCACCGCAGAGGTGTACTCTCCGCGCGGATACAGTAACATCGTCATAGAGACCAGCGAGGAATTCCCGGAGGGTAGCGTCGAGGACGTGTGGATGGCGCTCGCCGCGGAGAACATCACTCGGGACTCGGAGAGCAAGCTGCAGATCGACGTCGACAACGTCCAGCCGGGAATGGCCGTCCTCGAGCTGCGCAACTTGGAGAACAATCTAACGCTCTTCTTGAAAACCTACTTCCCGCACTTGAAACTGTTTCCGAGCGTGAAGAATCCTCACTATTTCCCGTGGACGGATCCCAAGCGGGCCGAGATAATACTGCAGGCGACTCTGTGTGTCAGACCGGGCGACAAGACACCCAACTTCCGACAATTGGCCACCGAACCCTGCGTCACTGTAGACATCGCGGAGAGGATGCTGAGTCTCTGGTACGCGAACACGTGGTCCTGCACGCTGATCGCCGGCGGTAAAGACGTCGGCAAGTCCACCAACGTGCGGTATCTGATCAACAGCCTGTTGCGCACGTCGAAGAAGGTGGTCCTGGTGGACGTGGATCCTGGACAGGCGGAGTGCACGCCGCCCGGCTGCATCTCGTACAGCTTGATCGAGGAGCCGTTGTTGGGGCCGAACTTCACGCATCTTAAGACGCCGGTGTATCAGCTGTTCCTCGACGACGTGGACGTCAGCCGGTGCCTCACGCGCTACTTGGAGGGCATCAAGATGCTGATCGACAGACTGAGGGAGTGCCCCGTCCTGTCCCGCTTGCCCATCGTGGTGAACACGATGGGATTCGCACAGAAACTCGGTTGGAACATCATGATGTTCACGATAAAGCTAATCAGGCCGTCCATCATCCTGCAGATCTTGTCGAGGTACAAGAAGAACAATTACATCAACTATCTAAGTGCGGAAGTTGTAAACCAACAGGTAAACACCCTACGTCTTCGATAATTAACACATTCGTTGTTTGAACGATCGATTCCTAGAAAGGGGACGTTTCACAGGAGTACACGTGGACCTTCTGCGACGAGAAATTCATCGATTGGAACAGGCCGTGCGAGCACGACTTGTGCGTGATCAATTCCCGGGCGGAGGTCGCGTTCGGCCAGGCGCAGATCGACAGGATGAAACTAGAACCGTATCAGCAGCGCGAGCTCATGATGATGTCTTACCTCAGCGGTATCGTGCGTGAAAGAAATTATTCCCTGTAAGCTTCGCACTGTGGTGTCTTGCGTCGATTCACGAGCTTCACATGGTCCTCGTAATTTTAACTTCGACGTTTGTTATTTCAGCCAGTGCAACACGGGACTTTCAGTCAGTATCAACGAGGTGGTGCCGTACACGTCAGTATCTTGTATCTTATTGGCATGCGAATGTACGTAACGACAGGCGATATGAATGTCTCGTGCGTTTACAGGGCGCCCTTTTCTTCCTTATGTATTATACCCCAACGATTATTCGGGGTACCTGCGTCACGTGCTTTAAGCGTGATAAATGGTAATATCGTGGCGCTATGCGGTATAGACCTAACAGAGGAATCCTCGCAAGAATCCAGTCCGAGTACTCTCCGAGTACTGACGCAAAGGTCTCCTTTATGCACGTGCTACGGCTTCGGTAAGTTGTAATTCTTTTGCGTCAACTACCTTTCTAACAGATACTTTTGACAATTTCTTAAATAAATACATAGAGGGAATGTGCGTTTGTTTTTAAAATATTCTGAATGCGTGTACCATTGCACAGGAATAGTCCGAGGTGTCGACATGGAGCGACAGGAAGTGTTCATAAACACTCCGTTACCGATATCGATGATGCCTTACGTTAACTGCCTGGCGGGTTCTATTCCGGTCCCTCCGACATTGTTGCAGTTGCAGCAAGGCGCTCCTTACGTCGGTGAAAACGCGGACGACTCGTTGCCAACGAGTCGCGAACCCCGCAAAGGACACTCCCGGATGAGGGATAAAAATAAGCCGAGTAAATCAGTATAAATGATATGAATGTATACAATTGTAAAACTTGACACAATACCTCATAAGCGTCTATTTCCTGATAAATGGAACGAAAGCATTTCACAAATGTACTGTACCTGCAGATGTAATATTTTATGTTACGTGCATTAATTACGGTTCAACAACTTGTAACACGAATCGATGAGGTGTCCTATGTATAAAGAGCATTACATACATAAAGAATATATTTATTTTATTGACAAGGAACATCTCTTACAATATGTATGCAAGAAATACAAAATTTAGATAATTGCAGTTGTACAATTGTATCCATTGATCAATGGATGCGATTTAGAATATCTAAAAATCATATTTATTTTATTGACAAGAAAATATTTCTTACAATATTATGTAAGAAATAAAAAATTTAGATGTTTATAATTACAGTTGTGCAATTGGATAAAAAAAATAGCGTAAAGTATAAAATTATCTTTTACTGTTGTACTTAGAATTATGCTACTCGATCGTGATATAAAATGAAACTTTGGTCCATCCAAATTTCATAAAATATTTATCGCGAATACAGAGGTAAAAAAATATCTTCTTAAGAAACAGACTTCTTGCTCGTGTCGTCTTCATTGCACTTAAAATAAAAACATAAAGGTTGCAATATGGCAGTAAGTGTTTGTACACTCCAAGACCTGCCGAGCAATTTTTGTCTATTTGTGGCCGATAAATTCTTCACGTCCGTATAATGTCGTGGAAAGCCAAAGATTTCCTCGAGTTCGGTGATCCATATTGTATCAGTTTTACCTTTCATCATTATTGGTTTCAATTCTGCTTTTCCTAGAATAGAAACACGAATTGAGTACAAGTTGCTTTCAAAAAAATATCGGTGAGACATAAAGATCCTTAATGAGACCTTGCAATAAGGAACCCGTTCTGCCTGTAACTGTATGAAGTTTCTTGCAAAGGGCTTTCCGGTTCAAGTTTGGTGTAAGGGCGTCCTGAACATCTTGTCGGGTCTCGAACCGTGGCATATGTGGATTGAAAGGAAGATTATGCCAATAAAGTCTCAGTCTGTGTTGAGGCGAATAGTCTGCCGAATCTATAACATCAGGTTCGCGTCCCAGATGTCTGTAATTAACATAAGTTAATTTTGTGATCGTAATATTATCTTTTGCCATTGGATTAAGTTAACAAATATATTTACTTGTTTATTTCTAATCTATATTCGGTTGGCATGGAAGCGACATTCTCGAATAACCAAAACATGTGGCGACCCTTGTTGGCTTTTTCGATCAGTTTTTTTATTCGGCAGTATTCGAAAAAAAGAACGCCAGTCCCCTTCGGATCTACGATCATAAGAGTGGATAAAAGTCTTTGCTTACAAAACTTTTTGAGAAATACATATTGATTGTCGACAAGTACCGTGGAGGCCTAATCGTGCTGGATTCACCAAACTTAAGTCGTTGCATGGCGAGCCACCGATCAGCAAATCAATCGGTGCGATTTCTTGAATTTTTTCCTTCGTTATACCTCTTACATCTCCTAGATAATTAATACGGTCGCCAAAGTGGGCGGAGCTAATCGTCAATGCGTTTACATCAATTTCACTAGCGTAATAAACTTCCACAACGAGCCGCAAGTTTTGGAGCACCAGAAAACCTGTGTGTTTAATATGAATAATAATATTAACAAATATTATGAAACTGTAAAAAAGAAGTGATTATAAATCGTACGCAAATTTGTCTTACCAGTACTTAAACCGTCGAAAAGTGACAGAACGCGAACAGCTCTAGTTTTCTCTTTATAACTTGCAAAATCTACATTAGATATCAGATTAGTGGATGTGCGGAACATTGATGTAAATTTGTCTTTCCAATCTATTCGCGGACGCAATATCATATTGGCGGGATGTTTAGTTTCGTCTCTGCAGAGAAAGCATACCCATGGATCTTCCAACAGCATGTCGTCGTACGATTGTGGACAAAGTAAAAATTTCAGACATGCTGTACAGTAGACACTGAAATAAATAACGCGTTAAAATACATATATCCCAACGCGACAGTTGATCTATTTCAAGCGCGAGTGTACCAACCGTGGACATTCTTCTGAATCACAAATAAGAACAGTTCCGGTGCTGGCGCAAACTGTGCAATAAAACTGAAATCAAACGTGAAACAAAGAGACAATTGTAATATTTCAATCGTTACATATCGCCGGAACTGCCGAATACTTACGCACTTGCCATCGTTCCCATGCACGAACATACATGGTTTAAATTCATCCTGGAAAAAGAAAAACAGCCAATATAATGCTCGTCGTTGTGTTAGAAAATACGTTTGACCGAGGTGATTATTATCTTTCTACGATTGCTTTGTTAAAAATTTATGAAAGAGCGTGTCTCATACCGAACATTCTTTACATAAGGCACCTTCAAAGAACGGATGTTCCTCTTTTCTACCTTTAGAAATCTTCAGACATTTTAAACATAATTTTTCTATGTTGCTTTCGCCCGACGTTACTCGGCGAAGATCATCTGCGAATGACAAAGAAATCCACAAATAACAAATTGACGTTAAACAGCACCAATTTGTGATGTATACGCATTGTGCAACCCAACTCACTGCTCGCTTTTATATCACGCTTCCGTTCAGCGTCTACATCTGACTTGAACTTGAATTCGTTGATTTTTTTTATTATCTCGTCGGAATACTTATCATATATCCTGTTAGAGTCTGAAACTTGCAATTGGTTAGACGGTAATTGAATATTATTCGAAAAATATTCAAAAACATTATCTAAAGTCCAGTTATCCGTGTTGCAGCCTAATCGTGAGCAATAATCCTAAAAAGTCAGATTCAAATGTCGTGATAGTTTTTGGAAATTCTCGCAGGAAAATATTCATCATACATGTAACACAAATCGTACATTCAAATAAATTAATTGTAATATTATTGATTGGATAAAATAAGTCCTTAAATATTCTACCTTAGAAGCTTGAAGTATGCCATCCAGATATTGCTGTCTATTCGTATTTTGAATGTACTCGCGCATTTTTTCCAGTCCCTTGTGAAATTTCAAAAATTCAAGATGACGCACCTATTAAATATAAAAATGTTAAGTAATAATTTACTATGTAAAAAACAGAATCAGAGAAGCGCATGCTTTTTAATTCGAGTGTTGATATTAAATTAATTAAATTTAGTCACCTCTGAAACTTGATAATCGCCATACCACATAATCCATTGACAACCGAAACTCGGTTCTTTCAAGCAGCAGTCGCGATAATCAATAATCATTGCTGAAAAAAATGTAAAAAGTTCTTCATACTTATGAGGAAGGATTAAGCGAATGTTAGTAAAAAAAAAAGACCAAATGCGCTTATACCGGGCCACCAACAGTGTCCAGGGATTTTCGCCCAGGCTATTACGCCAGGCTGTTGGTGTTGCAAACATAAACGCTCATCATCGATCTGTTCCCAGGTTGTATTTGTGTCTTTAATTTTTTCCATATTCTGCTTTTTCGGTGGTGGTTCCGGTGAATCTGTAGAGGATATTAAGTCAGCGTTTCAAGCTAACTCAATGTCAAATATTATTATGCAAACATAACAAAGACGTACTTCTCTGATTTTGTATAAATTTTTTAGTAGCTTTGGCGTTCTTTTCCTTCAAGACATTCAGTCTTTCTTGTATGTTTTCCGGATATGGATAAAATGTTAGATCGTCCACTGCCATATCAAACAATTTTTGCATTTATTCGCAACGACTACGTAAGATAATTCACAGGATTGTTTGACTTACATGTCTCCAAGTCAGGTATGTTCCGTTGTATCCAATAATAATAAGGCTTTGTCAGAGTACAGTTGAAACGTTGGCGAAGTATCTAAAATAATCGTAACGGCACATCGCATTTTTGGAAGCAATTCCTTATGTAATTCTTATTGTCTGTAATTTTATTCTCGAAGAGAGTCAAAGAACCTGTATAGTCTCGTCAACGGCGCGCAAACGAATGCTTTTAGAGGAAATGCTTTTACGAGACGGTTGCGACAATCGCTCCTCCAAGTTCCTCGAGAACGGTTGTATCTGTGTTTCTTCTTTGAGCTAAAAATCACGTCAATTACGTTTTATTTTTCTCTCCGTCAATGAGAAGATTCCTATGTTCGGAACACTCCGTTAATTTACCAACGATATTTGCGATTCCCCGATCCAGTAGACCCACATCTTGCCAGGCTCAGCTGCCATTCCTACATGCTCGGCGTCGACGATCAGTGCTGTAAAACCACATTTTTTATTGAAAAGTGTTTAAAAGAAAATTAAATGCTTAAAATCGGACAAGTGTTGTTTAATGTCTAAGAGATAATTTTGCACGCGCGACGAAAACGATATAATTATCCAGACGCATCAATGACATCGTTAATTTCTAGCAGTGAAATCTATACTCGCGAGCTATATTTTGCACGCGGCACATTGTATGCGACACTCCGTAATCATTATCTCTAACATATTTACCTGGCCACCATCCTGCAAAGAATCCCCATATAAGCTTGCCGGCGTGATTTTCTTTATGGTTCTTTTTAGTCTTTACCAGAGCCCTGGTCACTCTGCGCGGACCATCTTCCTTTTTATCACTATTATTCTCCAAATTGTTACCCTTGTCACGCGCACATTGTCGCATTACATTTACTTTGTTACTGGCTTTCATGTTTTTGGTAACTTTACTTCGAACCTATTACCATTGAATTCATATATATGTATACATATATCGCATATTATTTGCATATTATTACATTTGCATATATTATGAGTTGTAACACGACACTTTCATATGATTTTTCAACACGCACCGATTGCATCTACTTTTTCTAAATTCGACCATGTGATTCACGGAATTGATTGTGTTACTTGAAAATGTCCAAAGATTACTTCAAGAATTAAATATTTATCAAACGTATATCATTTTTCTTATGCGCCAAAACCACAAATGTGCAAATTTTTGTAAAATAGTAAAATGGTTAAGATCGGATTTTACGTCACTTATTAAATTTAACTATTTAATCATTTTGTGAAAATTTGCACGTTCTTGGTTATGAGACAAGAGGAACGATGTGTAATAATACTATTACGCGTAAAAATTTCTTTTTCTCACTTTCTGCTCATTCTCTCTTTCTTATATTCACAAAGGGCAGAGCATTTTTAAGACAAATTTAACGTGTCAATCTGACAAGCAACTCGATTGATAAATATATAAGTAACAGTTTGTTCACCTTGACATCATCGTCTTCATCCTTAAAACTGCAGGTCGATACCGATCTCCTAATTGTTCTATTTTTATTTTTATACGTGGCCCTCGCTTCGTCACGTTGATTTGCGAGTTTCTCATTTTCCATATCTTCATCCGAATCGTAGAAAGAATTTTTTCTCGCCACTGTGAACGACGTATCTGACATTTCGTGATACTTATAGCATACGTTATTCAAATTCTCGTACTCGTCATCACATTTTTCGTCTTTTGTCAAATCCTCGCTAACGATCTTCCGAGCCAATAGCAGCGCGCCATCAACTTCGTTACCGCATTCTTCAGTTGAGAATCCTAAGGTCGATCGGCGCCAGGATGAGTGGATTCCGTCGTCGTTGTCGCTGCTGTCCTCCGCCGATCTCCAGCTCTCCTCCATATTTATTTTCAAGGACGGCGTCGATCGCGGAGTATCGAAATCGATGCAATCGTGGAAAAGGCTTCGGTAAGATGTCTCCATGCTCTCGTCAAATTTACAATCGATCGAACGTCTGTTTTTCCTCTTACGACGTGTGCCGAACTTGCCAATGCTCATCGATAAGTCCTCGGTATTCGTCGGATCCAATGATTGGTTTATGATCTGGAACGATGAGTCCCAATCGTTCAGCTCGTCAGTGTCCATCCAATCGTATTCCATAGAGATGTCCCTGAGATTTTTGCGACCCGGATCCTCGGGCATGTTCGCCCCAATTGCGCCAATCACCCTCTCAGCGTCCATCGCAATTTTTGTGTTTATGTATTTTTGAATATCCCGCATAATTGCGGCAGCCGCGTTCTTCGAGTTGTTCCTCTTGCACGGGCAGGCGGCATTTGTAAAATTGTGAGAACGCCGCCGGGCGACTTTACAGTCGCAGCGTTTCTGTACCGCAATTTCCTCCGCGGCATCACGCGTGCCGGCTGCGACGTCGTCTCTCGAATCCGATTTGCTTTTTGAAGAATTGTCCTCCAATTCGTGAGAAATTCGCCGAAGGTTGTGATGATTATACGCCGCGGCGTTGCGAGTCCTTTTCTTCCGGCCAACCGACCTGTGTTTCCTTTTCTTCGGCTCGACGTGATCCTCGTTCTTCCCTAATTCGGATTTCTTCTTCTTCCTCGATGATGCTTTTCTGACACTATGCGGAGCGTTTCCATTTTCGAGGATCTTGCGCGACGTCCGTCGTTCCGCAAATTTCGCCGGCTTGGCAGTTTGCGCGTTATCCCTGGAAGTATCATCCTCCGAGATGTCGAGATCATTGTTCTCGGTGCTGTTATCGATCCGCAGGACGTTCATGAAGTAATCAGGATATTCCGGCAACTCCATCCGATTTTGCGGCTCTTCCTTCGTGTGACTCGTCGAGTAGAATCTGGAGTACCCGGTGCCGGAATAATCAACCGGCGCGATCTCCTCCGAGCTCGTTTCCGATGTCGTTTGACTAATTACTTCTTCTTCCTCGTCGTCCTCGTCCTCGCCGGTCGATCTGTAACTTTGGGACAAACGCTCGTCGTCCTCGTCGCCGACGAAAACGCGAGATCGCGTCGACGAAGGGTTCTTCCTCACTGATAATCTCGCCGACCGATCGCGCGATACGCCGACATTTTCTCGCAGCGACGACGAGGTGCCTACCTCGGCTGAGAGATCCGCCGTTCCACCGTCGACCCTCGGACGCGCGTCCCTCGGTTTCCTTTGCCGTTTCACCGACCACCTCGCTTTCCTCCTTCGCCTGCGGACGGGCTTCGTACAAGTGATCCGCTTAATTTGCGCCGGGTCGATGAACGGCCACGAGCTACCGAAGATACTCGCGGACTTGGACGCGTCGTCCTCGCGATCGTTCGCTTCGAGATCAGGAGATTTCGCCGCATCCTCGCCGGTAGATAGCGAATTCAACTCCGAATAACTCGCGATGACGACTTCCTTGAGGGAGGATTCGCGGAGCAAGCCCAGGTCTAAGGCGCAGGACAAGGCCCAGACGTTCGCTATCCTGGATAATTTCGACGATCTTGCCCCGCGTTGGCTCGGCTTTTCACTCGATTCCTGAAATTTGTGATTAAACATTTAGAATCTAAGAAAGCGGCTTATTCTTCTATCAAGTGACTTTAGTAAGATATCAGAAACATTGACGTATTAATTGAGATATTAACACTAAGAATTTCTTATAATCACTTATTTTCTGTACGGATGTTGCGAGTTGTGTTACAATTCCCAATCCCCAAATTTTAATATTATACATCAATGCGACATGAGATTTTATTGCTGTGGGAGGACATGGAAAACGAAAAATAAGAAAAGTCTTCAACAATTAATCTGGACGGCTAGAATATTAAGTGTCGAATATTCTCCCGGAAAGTAACAGTCGTTATAACACCTTCCTACCGATAGCATGAACATTAGTCAAAGTTAGACTCGAGTAAAGAAACAATTTGTTTATTAGTTCGACTGATCTCACACGAATCTCACGAGCGATGATCGATCCGTTGTCACGAGCCAGGTTCAACGATCCCTTGCGCAAACAATCTCGCGCATCTTAGTATCGTATTTATAATAATAATCCTTCTAAAATATCCAATTGTCTACATTACATTATATTAGTAATGCGATATTTACATTATTCCCAAGAAACTTCGCATGGCGGTTGTGGATCATCATTAAAATAAAATGACCTATCTCGAGAGTAAATCTTGCCTCCTAAAATTAAAATTCGTGTCGTTCATGGCGCAATTACGAATGATCGAATGATCGCCGCGGGAGAATATGCGGCACGTGAAATTGCATCAGCGGCGCAACACCGGAAGTGAGAGACGCACGGACGGAGAGTCTCTCCATAATCCGGGACGTGTTTGCTTATTTCGTAATTACGAGAGAGTAAAGTGTATAAAGAAAATGTATTGGATCGCGTCGCATCCGTGAGCAGATTTCCCACGGGTAAACGTAACTCGCAACATTGACAGAGTCCCGGTGTCCCGGGGTTGGGGAAAAGGGGCACCGCGAAAGTTTCGCAGCTCTGGTATCTCATGTGCGCGCGTACCCGTGTGTGCGCGCGCGCGCGCGCGCGCACAGATACGGGTGTATGTGTGCAAAAATCTCGTCTCTCAAAGAGAAACAAATTGAGGTCGTGGGCGCTTGATTAAAATTAAACCTAAATTAATCCCTCCTTCAGCCTTCTCCTCGGCCGCGCGTCGCCGCCCGCGGTAAACACGCGGTTTTCATATTACCGCGCCGTGTCGAAGAGGGTAGGTCTCTCGAAACGAGAAGTAGTACTCTCGCGGCGAGACGAGCACGCTCTTGATCGCGGCGTAATATTCGCGCGCGGCGCAAACATTGCATTTATATCCCCCCTTTTGCCCTCGGTAGCTGCACGCACTTTCGTACTTGGCATGCGTATCCGGAGTGCGAGCTCCCCCCCCCCCCCCCCTCCCTCTCTCTCTCGTAATACTTCCCGGAAGTTTACGAAGACCTGAATTAAGTATGAAGTCATAAGAAATGTAGATGCGCTACAAAATGAATGTCCGCTGCGAAGTCGGCGCGCGCGCGCGACTCTCCTTATTCGCCGACAATGCATTTTAGCGCATTAATCGCGACGGCGCAGCGACGCGAATAATAACGCGAAAACGCGCGGACATTAATAATTCCGCAGGCTACGTTTCAACACGCGATTTAATATTTTATCCTTGGGTAGAGAAGATTAATTAAGCACTTCTCATATATCTATGTATGCACATAGGTATGTATGTCCATGTGTATATGTGTCAGTATAGGCATTACGCAATTATCTTATTTCAAATTTTGCACTTCGGAATATTTGTATTTACGTGGATTTATCTCGCGGCTCTAAAAAAGAAAGAATTTTAACGGTAAATATTTTTACCGGCTGCATCTGACTCGGATTTCCCTTCCCTTTTTTTTTCAGTTTCTGCTAAAGAAGAGTCGACTCTATATTCTTCAGGGAATCCGTAAATATTTGATGCGTTAAAAGTGTAAGATTGCGTATATGACACACGTGTAATTCCACGTCTATATATAACCGAGAAGTCAAGATAAAAAGTATCGCTTAGAGACAAGAGAAGAAATCAAGCAATTTGCATGGGGCATAAATATTTCAATATCAGCGGGGCGGGCGGCACTGCGCTCCCCCATGAAAACCGCCCTCTTACTCCACCCTACCTATTCTACGGTAATTGCGGCGTGTCCGCGCCGCAATGTCTTATTTCAAATAAGCAATCGATAAAATAAAATATAAGCGAGCTTGGGAAAAACGTTGCCGGCGTGCAGGCGCGCTGCTGAATCACACGATAATTGCATTATTGCTACGTGACGTGAAGAGGCGTAATTCGGAGCCGCGGTTAGAGCCCGCGTCGCCGACCGGGCGACGCTATTTTCGGCGGAAACAAAGGTAATTTGGACAATGCGCGAGTTGCATGCCGCGCGACCCGCATTCGCCCCTTTAAATAGCGATCCGGCCCCAGCTCGCGGGGTGTCGCGCGAAAGAAAGAGAAAAGGGAGATGACGCACGTGGCGCACGTGGCGCCTCTAAAACGTGGGGCGTCTAGAGGCCGGTTCGCGACGCACGGTCGACCTGTTGAATGGAAAGCTCGTCATTAGCAGTTTTACGCGAGCGTAAAACCTGGCGGCAGTCCGCCCTTCCGATTGCACAGCAACAGTCGCGTTAATCTCGGTAACGTTGCGTCTCGCGGTGCGTCGCGGGTCAAAAAATTACGCGGTCCACAGTCTTCGGCTGTGGGGTCTTCGACGGGGTCTTGAGACGCAGACTCTGCATTCGTGCAATTTTATGCTTTGCAGTTTGACATCAAGGCGACCGTTCACGATTCTACTCGCACTCGCGAGTACTAAAATAATTGCCTTCACCGCCCATAATATTATTTCGTTAAATCGGTTACGAATTTATTTCTTCGCTCCTCGTACAATCATAACGCTCCGATTGCTACTTAGCGTATTTAAGGGGACGGAGAACGTGCCGTGTAAATTTCAGATGTTATTTCCTTTTGCTAAACCTTTCATTGTCTGGTGATTAAGCATTTACAGATGTAAGCGTCAGTTGCCGGCGCACGCAATTCCCGTTACGCTCGCCGACACGCGGACGTTTCTGACTGCTCTTCCATTAATTGTCGAATTACGTTCCTGATTGCGATACTAAAAGTGAAGAAAATTCAAGGAGCGCCAAATTGCGCAACCTAATCGGCCTCTGGACTCGCGAATGCGGAAACAGCCGCGGGGGAGCGATAAATGAATCGGGGTCGGCGGCGACGGCGCGCGGTCGAGATCCGAATCGCCCTTTAAATAGCCACGCGGAGGGTTGGCGAGGGCGTGAAAAAAAAATAAAAGACGAGAGAGAGAGAGAAAAAGAAAAAGAGAGCGGGAGGGCGAGGCACACACACGGGGGCGCGCGCTCGCGCACACACAATTCACATGGCGCCTCCAAAGGCATTTCTCGAGGTCGCTCCGCTCCGCCGGGGTCGACCTGATGAATGGAAACGTCGGTATTATTGTGTTTACACGCGGGACACACGGGTGCCTCTCTCGCCACACTTGGCGTGGAAACATTCCATTCATAAAGCGTTCCGCGCGTTCCTCTCACCGCCGTACACGTATGCACATGCACACACGCAGACACGCAGACGGGGGGAGGGGGTAGAGGGTACACGACCCTCTGCCTACCGCGCGGGGGTTGACACCAGTGACGTATTCAGAATTTCGTTGTCGCGTCGCGCCGCGCCGTGGGGCGGCCCCGGCCCGCCCCAAGATAAAGCCGCGCGGTGATTTTCTCGGCTCGTGATAATACACCCTAGGCGCCCGCCCTTACTTCGGGGCCGAAAATAATTCCTCGCTCCATTACGCGGGAAAACGGAGAGAGATTCCCGACGTGCCGTCGCTCGTGTACGCGCGCCTAGCGACGAGGCGACCCGATCGAGGACCCGAGGACCGATTTTTGTTTATCGTCGCGATCGCCCCCCCCCCTCTCTCTCTCTCTCTCTCTCTCTCCCTCTTTCTCTCTCTCCGTTCCTTGTCTGACCCGTGTGTATCCCCTGACTACTTAATCTAAGTATATTAATTTCTCACGTGTATCTCTCGTGCGCTGGATCGAAAGTGAACAAAGGACCATGCGAAGATTCGAGTATTTGTCTCATAATTTCTCTCTCGCAATTAGTACGTCCGATCCATTTAAATATACAACACCCGTACAAGTTACACTCCAGCCCTTCCGTCTTTGTGACGAATGTAAAACATAATAAGTGTTATTATTCCCGATATTCTTGTGTTTTCGCTCTCTCACTCCATGCTTACAATCTCTCCTTACGACCGTAATACATGCTGAACCGCGTAGGATTATTTTTCAAATTATTCCTCAACGCGGAGCACGAGAGAACACGCGAGATGGAAGGGTGTGAAATTTTCGCGGAGGTGAGGAAGGGGGTTGCCGGGGCGCAACCACTCTTACTCGTAACACATCGCGGTAATTTATAACGACAGGTGTTCCCGGTCTGGTCCCCGTCCCGTCCCCTCGTCCACCTCTACCGAGAAAAGGCGTCAACCGTAGCGCCGCCAGCCCTCGGCTGGCGGTGGCAGCAAAGGAATGCTCTTTTTCGTCGCGTGCCTCTCAAAGTCTTTAAACTGAATGATCACGCGTGCGAGCCTGTCGCCCTTTCGCTTCTTTTCGCACTCGCGTCGAGTTTGGCGCCCGAGAGCGGCGTCAAAAGTGCGGAACGCAACTCGCATTCCAGTGTCGATCGCGAGTGCGAGCTGAATTGGTACCGGCTCTGCATTCTCCGTGAATTTTCATAGATTCGAACATACGCGGGTATTACGTGATGCTCGAAATATATTATACGTTCGCCGGATATACACCGTGCAAAATTCCAATATTTATGAAATATAATATAAATTAGATATATCTGGCATATTTTAAATTTCGTAATCGATCTATGACCAAAAATAACAAGGATTCTTTCAATGCTTTTGACATCAATGGGACGTAACGCGAGTATTCCAACTCCGAGACCCGGTGCTTCAGACATTCATTGACCAGAATCCGAAAATACCGGCTAGAAAGACCAGTATTTATATTTAATATGTTTCTCAAATATTAATTCGGATATTTGAAGAAGCCGGCGTCTCGATTATTCGTTCAATCTAAATGTAATATGGATTCGCCGGAGTTTCGTCG
The DNA here is from genome assembly GCF_000949405.1 of Vollenhovia emeryi. NCBI lineage: Eukaryota > Metazoa > Arthropoda > Insecta > Hymenoptera > Formicidae > Vollenhovia > Vollenhovia emeryi. The sequence continues at coordinate 1,150,026 of NW_011967223.1, read as the reverse complement.
GATGGAAAATCACGGCGCTCCCAGAGAAATTTATAAAATCCCGCGTAAGCCCCACCATTCGGAAGCCAATTAAAGCGCGAGACGGGAGCACGCCGTAATGTGACGTACGTAACGTCGGCTTAAGATGACTCGCGGCGCAAAGCCGGATTCTCGCTGCGCCGTGATCTCCCCTCCCCTCCCCCCCCCCGCCCCCCGCCGATGTTTACGTCGTGCCAGCTGATATGAATGGACTAGTAAGCGACCGGGATACGGCGTACGTATTTGTGCATTCGGTCATGACGACTTTCCGTATAAATTGAAACTTCTCGAGGGTGTCTCGTCGCCGACCGCGGGGGAGGAAGAGCGAACGTCAAGAGGCGGGGGAGGGGGGAGAGAAAACGAGACGGAGAGGCTGGGAGAGATAGAGAGCGAGAGGGTGAGGCAGATCAGAGGAGGGTAGAAAGCCGCGAAGCTGGATCAGTCCCGTTTAGTAGGAGCCAAGCTCCAATTCCGCTTGGATCTGTCACTGTTGCCCTTCGCGCGTCTCCGTAATTATTCGAACTGATGACTCCAAGAAAACGGAGGGCAGAAAGAGAAATGCTGGAAAATCGAGAACCCCGCGAGTGCCGCGTGGGGAGGGGCGTATGCGTTTCGAATGAATTCAATGTAGCGAGCCGCTAACAGTTTTTCTATTTTTGTTTTATTTTTGAGGCAAGACGGATGCTTCGAGAGTCTCGAAAATCGAGCATCGCACGAGTATTGCGGAATGACGTTTTATCATCATAAGTTTAATTATTTCGTGACACTTCTTCATTAAGAGAGCTCTGATGAAAGCGCATACTCGCGGCAGAACGCATTTATTTCAATTAATAATGCATTTCGGCGGCGGCCGCATACGAATATTTTTCCAGCCGCGGATGTCAAATATATCATCCGGATACTCTTGGCACAATTAAGAGAACATAATACCGAAATTATTCCGCGCATGCTAAAAATCCGGCGCGTTGATTTTATACGGCCATAAAAATAGGTGAAGAGAAATTGCGAGTCTCCAGCAACGACTGGGACACTTCTATTATCTTGGGCTCCTCGGGTGGGACCGTTCGCCGCGTGTCTGCAAAAATTATACGGATGCTGGCTCAGGCGTCGAATCATCGCGTGATCTACGACCCTTTCCCGGTGTGATCTGGACGAAAGAACAAATCGTAGACAACTCCGCGCGCGCTTTTTCTCCCCGCAATCGAGGAAAATTCTACGAGAGAAAAATGCGGTTGAAGAGGAGAGGAGGGGCCAAGAACATGGCGTGGGTGACTGGCAGGCGGTGCACACGAGAGCAATCTGCACTACCACAATCACGGAGGTGGGACCCAACCGCCGGTCGTCCCGGTTCTCGTTTCCACCGAGCGAAAACGCACGTACGCGGTTCGCGCTCTTGGTCAGTGGTGCACGCTTGGAAAAGACGGCTTGTATTCCGCCTTCTTTCTCCACCGCGAATTGGTGGCCGGTTTTTCGAGTCGCGAAAGCGGAATACCAACACTTGCAAGAATCTATGTAACACGACGGCAGTCCCGAATATTCCGATCGATGCATTTTACAGGAGAATTATTGTGATCGAGTTCCTTGCTCCTCGACAAATTACATAATGAATATAATATTTCTCCTCCCAGTCTCACCTTGCAGAACAAATAGGGACGTTTGAATAGAGGATTTGTTATGTCGAATCGAATCGTGATATAATTTTTAATTAACAATATAATCATTATTGCTGATTGAATTTTAACACGTGGATAATAGGAGGATACTTGATGTAAAAAAAATTATATCGATTAATATAAATTCGTTAAGGTATAAAATTAATAAAGTATACTTTCAGATAATACCGTAACTGAATTAGATACAAAATCATAGATAAATTAATAAAATAAATGTAGTATCCAATAATATTATCCAGGGTTGGGCAGTAACTCGTTACTTGTAACGAAGTTACAGCTACAGTTACTGTTTTTTGGTAACTCTAACTTAACTTCGTTACTTTCTCTCCATCTATAACTGTAACTTAACTCGGTTACATTAATAGTTACTTTATATGTATTTTAAACCTCCACAGATCGCATTAAGCCATGCATTTGCGCATAAAACGTCTTTATCGCTTTAAAATTCAAATGCAGATTTAATATTTTTATTTTTATTGCAAGAAAGTAACTGCAAAGTAACGATTCGTTACTTTTTGAGTAACTTGTAGCTGTAACTAGTTACATTTATACCGAAAAAACTATAACTGTAACTGGATACTTTTATAAAGTAACTTCCTCCACCCTGATATTATCCAATTGCGTACATAAGTAACTTAAATAAAATAATATAATTTATTTTATTATCGATACTCTTTCATTTGGATCCAAAGATAAGAATCAATCACATTGAACTTAGCAGCTCATTGAGCGGTTGTTGTACCGAATGCACTGAATCTACTAACATGGCTCACGTTTTGCTTAATAACAAAATGTGATTTGGTAAGATTAACAATATATGATTCGAACATTCCAGATTCAACAGTTTCGGATAGTTCGAAGCATGGAAATTCAAACTCGAATCAAACCGATTCCCTTCGATTCGTATAATATATTCGACTAGTTTGCACATCTCTACTAACGAAGCAAATTATGTTAAAATTTCGAATGTGCCCGAATTACTTTAACAAAGTGAAGTATATCAGAAAATACATTTATCCTTCCGACCCAGTAAACTTCTTATTTCGTAAATTTTTCATTCTCTCCCATTTTGCCTGTAACTTTTTATTTATCACACATTCGGGAGTATGTCAGAAGCGATAAAGATGATAATACGCTATCATCCCTTTTTGAAGTCAACATCACAAACCTCCCGTGTCCCATTTCAACCCCCGTGCCCGATACATACAGTATTTCCGACCAACCAAGCTGTAAAAGACTCGTGTCAACAAAAAGCAAACGCATCAATTTGCCCGCGGAAAAAGAAATAATTAATCACGCAACATAATCTGAATAAATTTGCGGTATACCTTCGCAGTCATGCTCGAAACAAACGATTCGCGACGGCCGATCCGACGGTGCTCCTTCCGTGATTAATTCTAATTAAGTTTCAACCCACGAAATTTCGTCAAACGCACTTCTTTTCACCCACTCGCGCAGTCCATCATTAAAAGGAGCCACGATCGGTCAGGAACATACCCCGTATATAACAGCGTCCACATATACATAGGTATTATATGTGTATATATATGTGTGTGCGTACACATACATGCACCGTATGCACACAACACACATACGCGTGCAGTGCGCACGTCCTATGTACACGTGCGATTTACCCCAGGAGATTCGTACATAGTTTTGCACATATACATAAGCGAGAGGCGTTTGTTGAACCGTGCAAATCTTCTACTCGGTGCACCAACACGGGCAAGGCGCGTTCGCGCGCTCACACAGCATCCCTCTCTCCGTCTCTGTCTCCTCTCCCTATGCATCTCTCCCGCTGCATATGGCTCTTCGTCTCCTGCCCATTAGCGAACGCTCCTACGTAACCCCGTCGCGAGCTATTCGCGCTAGCTCGGCCGATCCGCGCCGCGCTTTTGCCGTCTTTCTCGCGCACGAGCATACGTACCGACAAACATACGTCTCTTTCTGCTTGCCCTCTTCCCTTCTTTCTCGTTCTCTCTCTCTCTCTCCGGCCTAACGACGAAACTTACGCGCGTCTTAGGTACGCACGGAGTCATGTATGTATCCGCGAGTATCTCCGACTCTTTCTATCATTACAGCGACGGCTTTTTTCTTTTTCTCCCTCTCTCCCTTTCTCTCTTTCTCTTTCCGTCTCCCTCCCCGCCTCGTCTATTTAAGCGCACACGGACGCATTTTTCTCCCTCTTTTCCCTCCCGCGTTCGCCGTCCCTGTTCAACCAAGCTAGGCTCGTAGCGTGATTCCCATTTCACGTCTCTCTCCTTCTTCCTCATCTCTCTCTTTCTCTCCCACGACTATGCGTTTCGCTCTTTCTTTGTTCCACCCGCTCGGATACTATCGGACACGCTCGTAGCCTCTCGCACACACTCCCGCGCCTCCCCTCTTTCCCTCCAGCCTCCCATTTCGACCCCTTGTCCTTATCTCCGTCCTTGGCCGTCGTGCGTGCACGCATGCCGCCTATCTCCGTCGATCGCCAGTGTATACACGCGAGCTCTCCCTCTCTCTGTCGCGAGCAGCAACGAACACGGATACCGCGTGTGCGCGCGAGAGGTGCGGCGAGAAGCAGGGAGGGTGACGGACGAGAGGGAGATAGAAGGGGAGAGACAGAGACAGAGAGAGAGAGAGAGAGAGAGAGAGAGAGAGAGAACGAAAACGTGAGAGAGAAAGAGGAGAAAATGAGGATGGAGGGAGGAGAGGGCTCCGCTCGCCTGGCGTACCATGGGCTTTTCTTGTATTCTATTGATTTTTCCAAAAGTCCGTGGTGGGAGTCTGGCAGTCTGTAGTGCGCGAGCTTGACGGCTCAGTGTGCATCCGCTGACGAGTGTATGTAGGGTATGCGTGTGTCTGTGTATGTGGGCTCCGATATCGCCGTCTACGTTCCACCGACTGGAACCCTCTCTCTCTCGCGTGCCAGTCTTATCCCCCTGCCTCCGTCGGCCGATCATCCCTCTCTCTCTCTCGATCGCGAGACGACGGTGCTCGTCCAACTCGCGTCGTCCTTCTCCGACGCACGCATGTTCTATACACACCGACGGGTTACTCTCTCTCTCTCTCTCTCTCTCTCTCCCCTCTCTTTCTCTCTCTCGCTCGCTCGCTCGAACCCTTTCTCTTCCTCCCACGCGTGCACATCACCCTCTCCTCCTCCTCCTCCTCCCTGACCGTTACATCCCTCTCGCTCGTCGAGCCCCCTTCGTTTCTCGTCCCCTCGGTGCCTCCTCTCGTGGCAACCTGGCTATGCGCACACGCACACGCACACACGGACACGTGTCGCTCCAGGCAGGAGCGTGTCAAGAGATTTTGGTTTTGACACCCTCAAGAGAGAGAGAGAGAGAGAGAGAAAGAGAGAGAGAGGGGGGGAGCGAACGCCCGATACGCAGAATTTCACCGCGACTTCCTGATTCTGAAGACTGATTCGGAAATTTAATCAGGGGGAGATCCAGCGCGAATTATCCAGTGGAACGCCGTAAAATCCGGCACGCGAATTCTCATTCGTTACAAAACGCAGCCTCGTCATCGCGCAACGAGGATGACACAACGATTAATATAACACATTTGCTCGAGACACTTGGCATTTAAGACACGCTGAAAAGTACGTGTAACGGTAAAACAATGCGTGAAAATCAAATTGATACAATTCGTGGTATTAGACATAAAATATCCGAAATAGGACGAGATACGAAGGAAAATACAATGGACGTCGCTTTGGCGAGAGAAACCGCGTGTCGAGAGTCAGCAAACTTGGCCGGAACACGACGTTTGTTCTATTCGAGTGCGCTTTTCACGCATCCCGTTTTCGAAGCGAAACGTATATACGCGCGCGCGTGTACGGAGAGAGAGAAAGAAAGAGAGAGAGAGGCGCGCGAGAGGAGAGCGGACGCGAAGGATTTCGCGAGCGCGACGTCTTCCCCGTTCGCGAGTAGCGCGCAGGCCGCTCTTCCGCGAGATATCGCAAAAAAAAAAAAGAAAAACGCACCGATACATCGCCGCGTCGCGTCCGGCGAGATTAAAGTTAAAGGGCAACGAATAGACGACGCGCGCGTCGCAGCTCCGCGTGTTTCGCGGGCGAGCGGCGGGCGGGCGCGCGCGCGCCGCGCCTCGCCGGTCCCTCGCTACGTCCCTGACTTTCCACCCACTCATCCAGCGCGGCAGGGTCACCGTATGCACCCACACCTTGCCGCGTGCACTCACACGTGCGTGCACGCGCTCGCGTACGGATGCACGTACACGCGCGCGCGCACATATACACACACACGCACACCGACACGCACACACACACACGCTGGTGCATACGTACGTGCGTTTTCTCCGTTCCTCTCTTTCCCGCGCTTGCTCCGTCGCAACACATCCTCGCGCCCGCGGTCGCGCGCATCGTGGCACAACGTTCGCGCACACGGACGCAAACGCGGACGCCAAGCTACGTGTGCACGCGGATATTGTACGTGCTGACGCATACGCACAACGTGACGGCGAGCGGCGCACTATGGCGACGGCGACGGCGACGGCGGTCGTGCAACCAGGCGGAGCGGAATATAGGCGGACGGAC